>NC_088180.1:14054285-14358214 GCF_028769735.1 Zonotrichia leucophrys gambelii | reverse complement strand
CATTGCTGAGGAATTGAGCACAGGACTCAGCAGCTCTTGCCCTCACACATCAAGGGGGGTTCACCTGCCTCAGGGAGGTTATTAGGACCTCTCTGGGCAGGGGGGTGCTGATGAGTGTTATCTCCCCAAGAGCAGCTCTGGAAGGGGTCAGAGTGTTTCCAGTGCATTGTGGTCCCTCTAAACTCTATTTCATCTTGGCTACTGAGAAGAGCAGTCCCAGAGCTGGAAGGCTGGGTGCAATTAGCAGAGCTGGGAAGCTCTCAGGGCACAGAGAGGGATGGAGGAGAGGCCTTTTTACTTGTCTTCCTGCTCTACTTGTACAGGAACTGTCACTCTCTGGCCCATAGGAGCTAACTATCCTGAAATCCGGGGAACAGCTGCTGAATGACAGAGATGGCTTTGCATTTATACGATGATCATTACTGGAGGGTGTGAACTCAGCTCCTGCAGATAAGCTCTAAGTGTGGGAGGATGCCACATCATTTTGCTTCTTCAGAAAGGGTCTTTCAACAAACTGTATCTTCTCTTCTCTTCTCTTCTCTTCTCTTCTCTTCTCTTCTCTTCTCTTCTCTTCTCTTCTCTTCTCTTCTCTTCTCTTCTCTTCTCTTCCTCTCTCTTCTCTCTCTTCTCTTCTCTTTTCCTCTCTTCTCTTCTCTTCTCTTCTCTTCTCTCTTCCTTCTCTTCTCTTCTCTTCTCTTCTCTTCTCTTCTCTTCTCTTCTCTTCTCTTCTCTTCTCTTCTCTTCTCTTCTCTTCTCTTCTCTTCTCTTCTCTTTTCTCCCTCTCCCTCTCCATCTTCCCAGTCCATTGCTGTGGGACATTAAATGTCAAGTCAATTGAACAATTTTCCATTTTGCCCTGACAGCTGCAGGCCCTTGAGATCCTGTGGCCCCAGGAGATGAACCAGGCCAAGGGACCAGTGTCTCTCTATCAGATAAACCCAAGTATGTCCCTGGCAGGTCCTGGTGAGCACCACACCAGAGTTTCTGCTTTTGTGATGAGATGAAAAATAAATATATTAAAAAAACCCTGGCTAATTGGCTTTTGCAGGTTTAGGTGACTGTGGCCCAGCTCTACAGAAAAGGCTTTTCTGAAGTGAAGCATCTCTCTGAGATTGTTTTTTTCACCATAGCTTTATGTAAAATCTCTCTTCTTCTTCCCCACAGTTGAGTCACATCATTGATCTTACACTGCAAGCTTTGCCTCTCCCTTTTCACCTGTTCCTGCCTCTGTTCCACACAGCCTGGTAATGATTCCAAGATACAAAAGCTCACTGCCTGCCTCATAATGAGTCCACTTCTGTCACAAAGCATAATTTTGGGTACCTGGATGGAAAATATTGTCCAGATCCCATTAATGAAAATGCCTTTAATTCTGAAATAAGGATGATTTTGTGGCTCTCTTTTGGAAAAAAATGAGGACAACAAAGGGAATTTAGTGCAGAAGGGCCTAAAAAGATCCATTCCACATGCTGCAGGCCACAAAACACTCTCCATCTTCTTTATCTAACTTAATGTCTAGAGGAAAAAATAAGCTCACAATGCACTGAGCTGCAAGATGTCTCCCACCCTTCTAAAGCAGCATGTCTGGGAGGGAAAGGCACCTGAAAGATGGGTTTATATGAGGCTGGGTTTATGTGAATGTTTCTGTGGTGGTTTAGGGTGTTGCCCCCTTCTCAGAAGAGCACAGGTGTCACAGACATCTTTTATGGAAAATCCTTTCCTTAGGATTTTTCCTCCTGAGAAGCTGAGAGGCCTCAGGAGCAAAATGTAAGCAATGGTTATCTGCTGCTGTGGAATGCAACAGGTGCATCTGTGATTGGTCTCATGTGGTTGTTTCTAATTAATGGCCAATCACAGCCCAGCTGGCTCAGACAGAGAGCCAAGCTACAAACCTTTGTTATCATTCCTTCTTAGCTAGTCTTCTGATGAAATCCTTTCTTCTATTCTTTTAGTATAGTTTTAATGTAATATATATCATAAAATAATAAATCAGCCTTCTGAAACATGGAGTCAGATCCTCATCTCTTCCCTCAACCTGAGACCCCTGTGACCATGGTCACACACAGGGACCTCAGCTGCATCTAAGCAGGCTCTGGCATCCTTCAGAGCCACCATGTGTGAGACAGACCTGTTGCAGAGGAGACTGAGGTGCTGAGCTTTGGCAGAGAGGCAGCAGAACAGCCAGGGGCTGTAATGTCTTAGGATATTACAGGAATTCACCTGTATGTATTCAATGCTCTGTAACCAGGAGGGCCTGGTGAGCTGGTGGCTGTACACCCATGCCCAGCAAGACTTAGGTCAGTTGTGATCATGTTGTTGCCCAGCTCTGTAATGTGGTTAGGCACAGCAAAGCTGTCTTTCTAAGTGGATTGATGTAATTGACAGAAGCAGGCATCAGAAATTCCTAGGAGACCATGAGTATCATCTTCTTTGAATGCAAATAGTTCCTAGCACAGCAGCCTTGACTTTGGTTAGCCCTAATGCAAATTAATAAGCAAAATAAATTATATAATGGATGGAAGAACTTCAAAAAAACACTTCACTCAAGAAAGTAGAAGTGATTTTTCAATAGCACACTGTCCAGGTTTTCATCAGGCTTCAACTGCTTTTTGAATAATGAAAGAGATGAGCAAGTAAAATACATATGCTTAAACCACAATCCTAATTGAAACACATTATGGTCAAACAGGTCGTGTTCTACAGAGGTGGAGATCAGTGTGATAAAACCAGGAACAAGATGGAATTGTGCTTCAGAAGTGTTTAAAAGCTCTTCCCATTCCGAAGGAGTGGCTCACATTTGCAAAACATTTATTCAAGTCTCAGCTGAAAATAAATCCTTGAACGCAGCGATGCTACTGAGAGGTTGCACAGTGGCAGTGGCCTCTTTAATCATTGTCCTATTCAAGCCCTAATCAGGGCAGCATATGCAGGAATGAGTGGTAGGAGCTGAGAATTCACCTCCTCAGCAGGGTGAGATTGTCTGTGTGTCTTCTTTCTAATTAGAAGCTCTATTCAAATGTTAATCAGTAACACCATGATTAAGGAGGATTAAAGAGAACACTTGGCCATCACTTCGCTGATGTGGCTAAAGAGGATTTTATTTTTTTCTTCCTTGTAACAAATAAGGATGTTCTGCTCCTGATGGAAGCCGGTGTTGTTTGACTTCCCCTCAGCATCGAGGATGCCACCCCTTTTCCACGATGCTGCTGTGATGGGAGGACAGCTGTTTTACTTCCAAGACCTTCTGCCATCCCTCTGAGCCACACCGGTCCTTGGTAAACACTGCTGATGTTTGAGGAGTGACAAGGGACTCGCCCACCACAGCTGAGAGGAATTTGGGAAGTACTCAAAGCAAAGATGGCCGAGAGAAGGTCACAGGAATAATGTTTGTGCCTCTCTGACATTAGCTTTGAGCTCTCTCCTTGGTTATCCAGTGCTTTAATATCCTTCTTATCCCATCCTCTCTGCCAATATGGGCTCCTAGATGGTTCTGTTTGGATTTTCCTTTAGAGAAAGGAAGAGAAATAATCACTGTCAGGGTAAGGTGGAATTAAATGAATCTGAGACAAATGGGAGAAGTCAATGAAGGAATAGTCTTATACCTGATGGAAATGGACATAACCCTGTAACTGGAAGGAACAAAACCACTGGAGATTAAAGCAGGATGACCCCAGACCAGACAGAATCAGATGAACCTCAGAAACAATGGGCAATTATCCACTCACAATTTCCCTGCTCTATTCAAAGGGAAAAGGTGCTACATGATTGGAGACCGTGTCCTTCTCCAGCACCCTCTCTGAGGTGCCAGCCTCACATTTCATGCCTTGCCCAGTGGTACCACGTCATTTCCAGTGCCTTCTCATGCCCACAATTAGGAGAAACAAAAAGCTCTCTTGTCTTTGTTTCTTCTGAGGAAAAAGCTCAGCTGGCATAAAATGAAACCATTTGTCTAATGGTCTTGTATTTGGAAAAAATCCCTTCAAAGGGACTGTACTGGAACTGGCTATTCCTCCAAATACATGAAATGATTTAATTAAAGGTGACAAGTTGAACAGAAATTTTAGTGCTTAGTGACCTCATTGTAAGTCTGTATTTTGCCTTTACAAAAAGTTAGCATCAGGTGAGGCTGCCCTGCCAAATCAAATGTCATAACCAAAGTCCCAACACAAAAACTGTTCTCTGAACTCCGAGGCTGGGGAAACTCCCTTAATTTGCATATTTCAAGGGAAAAAAAAATAAAACCAACAAACAAGAATGAGAAATTGAAAGCAATCAGCTCATTTCTGGTGGAGAATTTGGATGCTGCCTCTTGCATCCATGCATAATCCTCAGCACAGCATTCATTAGGCCCTGATGATTCATGACTGGCTTCTCCAGCTGAGACTCAGGATGGGTTCAGCCCTGAGCTGCCCTCACTGTCTGAAGGCATTTAACTCCAGGGGTGACAACACAAATTGCTGTATTTTGAGGCTGCCTCTTCTCTGTGGCAAAGTAAGGGTTGATTTCATCTGTGTTTCTGACAATGCCAAAGCAGGCAAGCAGAATTTCAATCTGCTGCACTATGTATTATATATTTATATATGATTGTTTGGGGCAAAAAAACCAACCAGAGTCTTTAATTCTTCTTGGTATTGTACAGGAAGGAAAAGTGGTGGCAACAATAGGCTGTGTGCTTGCTGAGTCCTTCCAGGCTGGATTCATTTTTAAAGTAAGCTGGAGGTCGGCTCAGAGTTGTCAGGGACTTGTGAAAATTAGGGGTTTTCAAAGCATCCAGTTCCCATCTTGAGATGCCGTTTGCACTCAATATCCAGCCCAAGCCTTCCAATATCAGCTGGGCCTTCAGCTCACCTTTAGTCACACTAATAGACATTCAGAGGCCAGACCCCACAGCTGAAAGGGCGACTCCTTGAACTGGAATGCTGTCCCATCTCAGATAGGCTGTAATCTTGGGAGGCACATCCGTGCCAGGTTTAATGCACATAGTGAAGGTCCCATGGAACAGACAGCTCTGTTTGCTGCACAAACTCTCAGTCCATTGACCCGTGGCACCCTCCACATCCCTCCACTGTCACAGCTCACTGGGACCTGCACTAGGTAGATTAAGCACAGCTAAATCAACCTGCTCACATGTCAGCACAGCTACACCAAAAAATCTGGGGAGAACTGGAGCTGCAGCAAAGTGTGCCAGAGGGAAGGTGAGTAGGAAACAATTATTTGCTGTTCTTGCAGCAGAAGAACAAGGGATCATTATGTGAAACTCTGAAATTGCAGAGTCAAGCAAATGAGCATTTTGCACACATAGTTAAACTGAAATATACTGCCACAGGATAATGTGGGGGCTGGAGATATTCATGGCCAGAAAAACCTGTCAAGAGTCATTAAAAAGAAGGACTTAAATATTGCCTGAAGAACTGCATACAGTACTACAGCCTGAAGGTGAAAGGACACAGAGAGATGTTCCCTCTCTTCCAATACAAAAAGCTTCTGCTGCTGTTCACTGCTAGACAGAAACCAGAGCAAAGCTGATGTCTGCTTCAGATGAGTACAGCCATTTTTATAACCTTATAAAAAAATAAAAAGTTCTGCTCATGGATTTGTCCTTTCCAGGGAAGGTCAGGATCTGCAGATATCTTTTCTGACAAATTTCGGAAAATAATCAGATAATCAAGTATGGCTTTGACTGATGCTGGACAAGGAGCACCTTCTTGGCTGATAGCAATAATCCCAAGAGTCCCTCCAGAGCCTAATGGATTGCCAGGACTCCCAAAGGTCACCTCCTACCAGCCGAGCTCTCCCAGGATAGATGAGCCCCACAATTAGCAATGCCATCCATGTCCTGCCAGGGCCAAGGTGGCAGTGCCTGCTTCTCCCCAGGCTCTCCTGTTCCAGCAGACTGAGAGGAGCCTGGCTCAGCCTCTCAGCTGCCCAGGTCCCTGACATTTCACTGTTGTCACTGTGTCTGAGCACCATAATTCAGCAGGGCTGTGTGAGCCAGCTCCAGCCAGGCAGCATCCACACTGCTGGCATCTGAGCTGCAGGCACGTGCAGCTCCCTGGCACTCCCCACCATTATTTCTACCCACTTTGGTGTCTCTTGCACCTTTGCTTGATTTTAATCTCATGGTGATGAGGTCAAACTTCCCTTTTCTCATCTCCAAAATTCTCACTAATGAGGTGGCTCTTCTTACCAAGATTGAGATCACCTGGTGCCATTTAGCTTGGGACACCCAGCAGCACTTTTCTTAGGAAAAGAGACTGGGAAGAGTTGAATTTCCTGTCTTCACAACTTTTTACTTAAAACATGGCTTTGCGTCAGGGTTGGGCACTTTCATCTGGCACTTTCTAGGGTTGGGCACTTTTCATCTGGCAATAAAATTCTCTTAAAGCATTTAAAATAAAAAACATCACAGAGTTACAAAACACCGAGGTTTTGATCTGAAATCATCACATTCCCACATGCTTAGTAACGTATTCATATTTTTCTCGCTCGCTTCTTTCAGCTAATGGTATCTCCAGAGGGGTTCTTCCAACCTCACCTACTTCTTGGCTTGCAAAGAAATAAAAAATCCTGATTGATGATCTGCAGGCAGACGTGATGAAAGCATTCCAATCAGAGGCACAACACTGGTGCCTGAGTAATGGGTTTCCCACGCCCACAGGAGGCACAGCACGCACCGAGTGATGAGGTTGCTCTTCTAGCAGGCAAAATTCTGCACCATCACATCTACATAAACAGCCACAAGTTCACGTCCCTGAGCTAAAAAACAGCAAATAGACAAACTCAGAACACCTCCCTGCACTTGTCTTTCCCCTTGTTAACATCCAGGCGTGAGCAGTAGCCTGTTGCAGGAGGTCATTTGTTTTAAGATTGTATTTGGCTTGACAGGGAGTCTAGACAGAGGAGTACTCAGTTAATCTGTCAAATTCCCATTGCTCTCCCATGCACTGAGCAAATCTTGGATGAGCTGGTGCCTGGAAGGTGAAGCAGGGAGCTGAGGCAGAGGCTTTGCCCCAAGGAAAGGTCCTGGCAGACAATGCCAGGACTGCTCTGGAAGCAGAGGAGGAAAGAGCTCATTTTCCTCTAGAAGCAGGGGAGAAAAGAGCTTATTTTCCTCTGGAGCAGAGCTTCAGGGTGCCATGACCACAAAACCTTTCTCCAAACCATGAGTGGAAGCACTGGTGAAGTTAAAGCTGGTGTAAATGGGATAAGTTGCTCTTCAGGGCAGCGAGACCTTGCTCTACAAATTTATAAAGGATATGTCTGTGTATAGCACTGGGTCACGGCTCAGTGGGACCCAAGCTGGGTCCCTTTAGTGCTTGCAAAAATCAGCAGTAGGAGAAAGCAGCTGCAGTTTTATTGTAGGGCTCTCCATGATGCTGTAATTCTCACTCCCAGGCTGATCTTTGCCACCCTCCTAGTGTGACATCTTTTGGCGCTTGCAGGTAACCTCTGCCATGAAGTGCTCACCAAATGGCTGCTTTCTTTTAGAAACATCCATTGCCACAGTCCCAGAGAGCTCTGACCAGCCAACACAAACCCTTTCGGGGGTCACCAGGGAATCTGGATGCCCATCCTGAATGCATGGTTAGGGAACAGGCAGCCCACCAGGCAGAGTGGTTCCACTTTTATGTCAGGCTCCTAAAACTGAATCTGTAGCTCTCAGAGCAGCAGTAATCAGCCACAAAACCTTGGAAAGACAGGCAGGCCAGGTTCATTTTAGATAAGGGAACTGTGAAAAATGACAGTGTGACAGACAACTGCACGAGGGAGAGCTCTTCACACAGCCAAGGCTTTACTGACAAAATGCTGCAACTTCCCTGCAAGAGCTGCTCAGTCACCCCCAGAGCTTCATCTGCTGGTGTTCCTCAGTTCACACCTGCCAGGTGGGATCCTCCTCCAAGCAAAAGGATACAGGGAGTGGAATCCATGAGAGATGTGGCTATTTTGGGGTAGAGAGCTCTGCAGGTCCTGGAAGCAAGGATGAGCATGCCCATGGCACTGTGAAATCTGGTTGTATTTTGCTTTGTTGGAAGATGCCAAGTGCACTTTCAGGGTGGTCATGAAGAGGGTGTTCATCTACAAGCACCCATCCTCTGTCTTCCCATCCCATTTATCACCACCATACATAAACCTTTCTAAAAATTTTCAAAGCTTGCTTCTGAGGGACAGCATGAAGTCCAAACCCCTGGAGGTTGGACAGGGCAGGGTGCAGCAATTTTTTCCTTTAGCTGCTCCAGCTAAAGGGCAGCCTGCAAAAACTGCAGAGCACTGGGTCAAGGCATGATGCTGGCTTGAGAAGCCCACACCTCTGTCCTGCCTGATCCTGGTCATCCCTTCTCTGTGTGGGATCCAGAGCTGCTGCACCCCTGAGGGAATGGGAGCAGGGGAGACCATGGAGGCAGCTCCAGACAACGATTTTTGGCTGCATCTCTGAACACTCCTCTGCCAATGAAATATTTATGATGACATGTTGCCTAGCAATGACCAGATTGCCCTGAACAGGCAGGAGATGAAATATACTATGGGATGTGGGAACTATGGGAGAGATTGTGAAAGGAGGGGCTGGGGAGAGGGGAGGAGGAATCAAAATAAAACCAACTCCAAATGGGCACTGATTTTGCCGGGTTTAGAACCTTTTACTAGTAAGAGATGAAAAATAGGTATTGTTCAGTAAAGAATTGGATTGGTCAGGCTGATTTCACCAGCTAGGTAGAAGCTTAGGAGGATAAAAGCAGGCAGTCAGGAAGCACTTAGCTGTTATGTAGCAAAATGGTTTATTTTTGTCACTGCTTGGCGATGTGTGTCCAGACAGCACTGTCCTGTGGTGTTTTCTTTCCTCTCCTTGTCAATGTGCCAAAGCTAATTAAAGTGAGCTGGGTCTATCTGTGAAGTGGGATTTACTGAAACAAACTAATCAGGAAGGCAAAAATAGCATGTATTTTTGTCATTTGGAGGGAATTGGTTGGCTGGGAAGGAGGATGGATGGGAGAGCTACTGCATGTCGTCTGTTCTGCCATCTGATTCTCCTCATTCATCCTGGAGCATATGCACAGCACTCTCAGGTTGTTTTTCTCTTTTTTCACCTCATATTTAACCCCATTTCCAGCAAGTTGAAGAGCCAACAGGTGAGCCAATGGTGTTTCTGGAAAACAATAATTATAAAAAGCTGGTGGTGTGTTTCTATTTGGTGGTTCTCGATGTAAAGAGGGGGAAAAAGGGAAAGACATGAGTTCTTTTCCTGTGAAAAGAGATCATCTTGCAACAGCATTTGTTTACTGGAGCCCTTGCAGAGGCCAGCTGTTAATAGATGGGCTGCATGAGCCTTCTCATTCAATTTGTCACCAGTCTTGCACAGAAAGATTCTGCTGCTTTCACGAGGGCAGTCAATCCAACCATCTCCCATATCTACAGCAGCCCTGATTGCTTTGCCATCCATTGCCTGGCAGTCTTCACTCTTCCCAGATCCCTGTGGGGAGGGGATGGTTGCTTGCTCCATTTTGCAGATTTGCAGAGGGGTAGTGCTTAAAGCCAGGCAGGAACTTTGCATCGCCCAGCCCAACACAGATTGGGACATTTCATCATTCACCTCAATTCTCTGTGCATGACTGATATTGTCCTTTCTCATAGCATCCCATTCCTCCACCAAGCTGTGGAGACTCTCTGGAGAGCTTCATGCTTTTGGTTAAACCTCCTGGAAAATTGTTTCATTTCAAATCAATGTATATCTAATTGAAAAAGTACAAAATAGAAAGGGCAAAGATGGAGGTTTCAGGTAGGTGCTTGGCAGTGTGGGCCCACTGGCAGAATGAATTTCTCAGCAGGGAAGTTGTGGTGTGCTGAGGAATGGTCTCCAGAAGGGTCAGGAGAGCCAACATGAGACCCTCACTGTAATAATCACTGTGATAAATAAACATAGCCCAAACAAATCCCTAAATCCATGGGAGGCACTTTCCTGGCCAGACCAGGCAAAGTGCTGTGTGTGAGATCAGTGTTTTCCTCACCCAGGTTTTGCCCGTGGGCTCTGGTTCCAGCAGACTCCTCCAAGCATTTTGTCAACAGCTTGAATTTCTGCACTGTTCTGGCTTCGTGGAAGTTTTCTCAGCTCTGTCATTTTGACATTTCTCCTTTGCTGGCTTTGCCAGGCAGAGGTGACACAACAAGCTCTAGTCGAGCTCCCAGCACTGTCTGCACAAAGCAGCCCCCAGGCACTCACCAGGGCTGAGCACTGTTTGCCAAACTTGCAGTTTTTCCCTCAGCTTTTATCCAAAGCAGATATTTAGCTGGGCCTTTGGGGATGTTCACTGCACTGCTTGCACTTTGGGAAAAAATTTCCCTTCCTCCAAGGTGGGTGATCACTGTGGAGCTGTACAATGGGGTGTTTGTGCCATCCTCTCACAGCAGGTTTGGGGACAGGGTTACCTCATTCCCTCTGGTTTACCAGTTCTCCACTTAAAGCAGTATTGGGGACTAATTCGCTGCCCTCTCCAGTGCATAAACACAAGGGTGATAAACCTTCAGTGGATCAACAAGATCTGAACTATAAATTGAACAGTCTTAAACACAACAAATTATATGGTCAGAAAGGAACAGAATGCGATGGCAGCTCCTGTTGAGCTGTTGAAATGGAGGGTGAGGGGCTGAACGTGACCCTCTCTCCTCCATCCAGATAAAAGGAGTTCAGGAGTGGGGCCATCACAGCTGGCACACCTGTATCAGGAGCCAGGCTCATCAGTTGCCACTGATGGGCTGTCAGGGGTGAGATATTCCCCTGCACACAGGATCAGGTAATGCTGAGTCAAACCACAGCCTTCAGGAGGCTTCCAAGGCTCCACTCCTGCCTGTCACTGCCATGAGCAGCTGCAAGTGTTGGATGCAGTGAGGAAGCAGCAGCTCCTCTGGGTTCAGTGGCTGGCTGGACCAGTGATTTGCTGGATGCCCTTGGAAAAGCCAATTAAGTTCTGCTGCCTTGGATTTCTCAGTTGTGCAATCCAGAGCTGTACTCAAGCATAATTAACTCATGATCTGACCGCAGTTTCGGGCATGTGGTTTGTAACAGGGAGGCGTGATGGTTAAAAAAATCAGGAATTGAAAGTATTAATAGAATTTTTAGGGCCTGAAGCAATGACTCTGCTAATTTATTTAAACAGCATTTGTTAACCAGACCACAGAACCTCTTCCAACAGTATCTACACTGCAGGCATGCCTGTGAGTCCTATCTGTGCATCTAAAGAGATGCTGAGTCTTGACTTAGGCATCTCAAGTGACAGAGACTTCATCACACCTGCAGGTCTGCTGCTGAAAGGTTTATTTACCTGCCTCTCTAACACACACCACATTGCCAGTCTGAGCATACCCAGGATGGCTCCCACTGTGATGGGATTAAAGAGCTGTAAATGTGAGCAATCTCTACCCCAAGTGGAAGGCTGCAGCTCTTTGCATTCTGCTGGATAAACTGAATAGATTAGGGTTTAAGCCACTCACAATAAAGAAGGTTTTCAAGGTCTTAAATCATTCTGGGAACTCTCTGCAATTTTCCAAGCACCTTTCTTTGAGTTTTAGATGCCCAGACTGAAGAAAGAACCAAACTCATCTCACTGACATTTCATTTAATGTAACATCTCTGCACTATTTTTAATCTCCTTCCTTATTCATTCATGGCTCATATTTGTCCCTTTAGCTACAGCTTTGTGCTGAGGGTTTGTGTTTGAATGGTTTTCTACTGTGATGCCCTATTTCTATTCCAACAGAGTTTTTGAGCACTCTCAGAATATCTGTTTTACAACCTGAGCAATGTTTAGACATAAGGATAAGATGAATAACTTGGTATTTTGATCTAAGGTAATGTAGCAAGTGCCCCAAAGTCAGTCTGTGTTGGAGAGAGGGAGTCAAATTCACAGCTGGAGTTGTTCAACCCAGACTTGAAAGGATACCCTGGATGAAGACTGGAATTAAATTTCAAGGTGGGGTTTGCTGTTGGAGCACATCAAATCTGGCATTAATCTTATGAAATGTGCTTCTTTCTTTTCCCTTCACTGTGGCTTTGAGCAAGAACCAGCTCAGGGAATTACAGGGGAAATGCTGCAGACATTCTAAACTTTTATTGCTGAAATGGGATTGTAAGGAGGATCCATGACCTGAGAGAGTAAACCAAAATATACCCAGAGGCAGATGAGTTTGGGATTTCCAGAGAGGAGAGAAGATGAGCAGGGAGAACTGAGTGTCACTGATGTACATGCCTCATGTGTTCTTTGCTGGCACATTATTTAAATAAAAAGCCTTTCCAAGTTGCTGTGGGACCACAAGTGACCTCCTGTACATCCAATAAGGACCCATCTCAAGTGCAAGGATGTGGGGCTACAACATAAGAAATTACCAAAAAATCTCTGAGTCACCAGGCTTTAAAAGTAAGTTAGAAATAAAGTGTGTCCATTAAAAAACAATTTTAAAAACTCAGCTGCTTCAACATGATAAAGAAGTTATGGCTCCAAGGAGCATCCATCAACAAAGCTGTTGTCCACGGAGGAGGACAGAAATCTGGAGAGGGAATGAAAGAAAGATGCAGGACAGTGGAAGAACAGACTGAGGAATGGTCTTGGGGAGAAAATTCTTTGCTAAGTGAAGGGTATTGGCAGGTAGAAAAAGGGAGTTTCCCTAAATAGAATGTAAATGATAAAAACTAAAATGCTCTACTTAAAAAACAAACAAAAAGATATATGACAGAGTGGCAGAGATGCTTGCAGAGAAATCTGGAGCTGAAAACTGCTTGCTTACATGAATGGCTAATTCCAATTAATAAATGCAAGTCAGGATTCCATTTTCTTGTCAAGTGGACCTGTCAGGCTAAGTAGGATGGACAGTGAGGAAAGAGAGTGGGCAGAAAATAAAAAAAGAAGACAGCATTCACTGAGTGTGAGGTGTCAGATGGATAGACTAGGGGCTACACCACAAAAACAACACATTGGAGTGTTTGCTTTTGAAGTGAATAAATGGGAAACTGGGGAAATGGAGACATAGAGATGAGAATTGTCCAAACAAACTGATGGCTGAAAATTAGGAACTGAAACCAGTGGAAAGGGAAGCTGAGGGGAATAGGGACAAAACCCTATTTGACAAACAGGGAAAGAAGAAAGGAAGGAAAGGAAGGGAAGGGAAGGAAGGGAAGGAAGGGAGGAAGGAAGGAGAGAAAGAGAGAAAGAAAGAGAGAAAAAGAAAGAAAGAGAGAAAGAAAGAGAGAAAAAGAAAGAAAGAGAGAAAGAGAGAAAGAGAGAAAGAGAGAAAGAGAGAAAGAGAGAAAGAGAAAGAAAAAGAAAGAAAGAAAAGAAAGTGCTGGCAGAGGTAGAAGGGAGAATTGCTGACAAGGGTGAAGTGGAAGTTCCTCTGCAAAGTTTTGTACTGAAAAATCATAATCAAAGATCTAATGAAATGTTTCAACCTCTTGGGAAGTCCCTGGGGAGCTTCACACAGAGTTTCAACTGCTGCGTTCAGATAAACAAACATCTTCTGAGAGGTTTTATATTGTGTATTTGTATCAGCTGGGATGGAGCTGGATGGAGCAGGACACAGGGCTGTGATTTACTGTGTCATACATTAATAGGATCAAATTATGGCTCTGTGGTTATTGGGGTATATGGTAGAATGTGTTTTACTCCTAGCAATAAATGTAGTGTTTGCCTTGGGATGTCAATCAATAAACTATCTGCCTTAATTGCTATCGATTTATTCATTCATTCATTGTAACACTGTACAATGAGAACCAGCACTCCTGGATTGCCACAGCCCCTGCAGCAACAGAGCTCCTGCCAAATCCATTTTGCACAGCAAAGCTCAGGGTCTGAGATGAGGACAAACCTCTGTGAACCCCCCAGTGACTCCAGCTCTCCCCTGGGACACTGAGGGGCTGCTCTCCATCACTTCTGATAGCCACAGACAGGGCATTCCTGCTCAATTCTGTCTCTTCCATGACCTGCTGCTGCATGGGAAGAGAAAACCTCTCTCTCCTTTCTTCCTCCCTCAACTGAGCAGTGGAGAACAGAGCTTTCCCTAAGTGGAGGTGTAAACGTGGATACCCCGTGGGTTCCCAGGTGTGTTTGATGCTCAGCAGTGCAGTGATTTGTTTAACAATGGTGACAGAAGCTGCTCATCCTGCCAGAGCAGCTCTGAGCCCTGCCCTGCACACAGGGCTGGGTGGCCCGGGCAGTGCTGGGGGGCTCAGGGTCTCTCCCTAAAGGACACTGGAGTCTGCTGTGCTGTCTGCACAAGGCCAGCGGGTTTTTCACGCTGCTTTTGGCTCAGTGGGATGCTGACACTGGAACAATATCTGCTCTCTTTTACCTGGAAGGAGGCAAAACACTCCAGTCAAAGGATTAACTCTGATATAGCTCAGAAGCTGCTCCAGAGGGGAAGAGGGGATGCATCCAGCCTGGAGAGCACAGGCTCAGGATGGGGTGAGGGCTGGTTGCTCCACTGATGGCTCGCTTTCTTTTAAGTTAAAAAATGATGACTGAAAAGCAGGAACTGTAAAAATCAGTGGAAAGGTAACAGGGACAATACCCAGTATGAAAACAGTGAAAGAAAAGAGGGAAGTGGGGGGAGGGAGAATGGTTTCCATGGGGTTTAGTTATAATGAATAAATAAATCAATCTGTTTTTTGCAAATTCCATACTTTAAACAGAGCTCAGGATACCAGGCAGTCCCTGAACTTATGGCATGATACAGAAAGAGGAACCTCTTTTCCTGCCTCACTGGTACCCTCAGTCATGGCTTTGTGCTTTGTTCTGGGGATGGCTCTCCCAGACAGAAATGTATGTGCTGGCAATTAGACTTAGCACAGACAATTACACTTCTGGGGTTTCTCTCTCGTCTCATCTCATCTGAGCAAGTCAATTAATCTCCCTGCATCTTGGCTTCCCTGCCTGTGGAACAGATAATCATGTGGGCACCACCCAGCATGGCTTAATCGAAGTGCTGGCATCTCCCCTGGCCGCAGAGGTGCTGTGGATCCTTTCTCTGAAGCAGGTAAAATTCTGCTGTCTGACACCTGCCAAAGCCCAGCAGCCTCTGCCCACCCCTGGGATTTGCTGGGTCACCTCCCAGCACCTCCTGCCTTCTGTGGCTCTGAGCCCTGGGAGACCCTGCTGAAAATAGCAGTGCTGGCACTTCTGCTCTGGATGCTGCAGTTCATCTATTTGTCTTTTTTAAAGAGCTGATTTTACTGACGTTTCTTTCAGGGGGAAAGAAAAAATGAGGGAGGAAGAGGAAGGAACTGTTCAATTAGGGATGAAAATAACGGCTCCGTTAGGTGGTCACTGCTGAATCGGGCAGGAAGGAGGTGAACTGCAAAGTCCTCATGTTGGGAGTGCAAAAAGTGCCAGTGTGATGTGAGAAGAGCAAGGCCACAAAGGGAAACAGCCCCAGAGTGATGATGGGGCTTGCCCAGGGTGGTGCACCTGTCTTGGTTTGGAAAGACAGGAGTCTGCTAAGGAAGGCAGGAGCCTCCCCTGAAATGGAGAATGTAAACCCTCCTCACCACTCCAAATTGCTATAAATTTTAAATTAAGGGACTCTCAGGCAAAAATATGGGAGCAGGAAATAACAGTTTTTAAATAGGGAAAAAGAATAAAAAGATAAAATAAACAATGCAGTACACTAGAACAACACTGACAGAGCCAGAACCCAACCTGACACCCTGTGGGTCAGGGTGTTGCCAGCAGTCCCATTGGAAATGTAGCTGCAGCCCTCCTGCAGTGTCAGGGGTGGTTCTGCTGGAGCAAGGGGGATCTGTAGAGAAGGATGTATTCTTCCTCTGAAGATCCAGTGGAAGGAGAGACAGCTGCTGTTCCTCTGGGGAATCCCGCCGTGCTTGTGTCTCAAAAACCTCTGGATTATATTTGGGTAGCAATGCTTGGCTCCTCCCCCTGGGCGGAGCATCTCACAGTGGGATGTTATCGTTCTTATCAGCCATGCAGGGACATTCAATAGCTGTTATCAGCAGATGTCCCCTCCCAAGGGAGGTGTGAATGTGGTCACTCAAAGAGAGACATAAGGCAAACTGCCCACTTGACAAAAGATAATCTGCCATACAAATGGTAATTGAAAACATCTTGCATTGCAATCTTCAACAGCACCACAGGTAGGAACAATGTGCATCTTTGCTGGGAGGACAGACCAACCCAGATCACAAACCTCTCCAGTATCTCCCCCACCCACAGTCATTCCTCACAGCACTACAGAGCATTACCCTGAGCCTCTTGTGCAGTGAAAAGCGACCCAATTATGTCCCAGGATGAAAATTTACCAATGAAACAACTTTTCTACAGAGGAAATTGCTGCAGA
Source organism: Zonotrichia leucophrys gambelii (assembly GCF_028769735.1). Classification (NCBI taxonomy): domain Eukaryota; kingdom Metazoa; phylum Chordata; class Aves; order Passeriformes; family Passerellidae; genus Zonotrichia; species Zonotrichia leucophrys. The sequence continues at coordinate 14,341,882 of NC_088180.1, read as the reverse complement.
TGTGCCATTTCTCTTCAGGAGGAAGTGTCCATTAATGCTAAATGTGCTGGTGGCCCTGGCAATGGAGACACTGATCTGTTTGGAGTGGGATGGACAAACTTCACCTGATTTCACTTTTGCTACCAAACAGACAGTGGCTGTTAATTATCTTAGCCACTAATTCTCTGTATCACAGTATAACCCACAACCCAGAGGGGAAATGTTTTGTACCCCATTACCATATCCCTTGCATCAACTAATGACTCCAAAGATAAACATGTTTAAATTAATAGTAATTTCTATTTGTACTTTGTGACAACTCTCTGTCCAGCATACAATCCTTATACACTCCCTATTTTTATGCAGAAAAGGTACTGTGTTAAAGCTTGGAGAGCTTTTTATTGGGTATTTTTGGTATGCAATGAGTGCTTTTCTGGAATTAGTCCATCTTATGCCCACTTGGATTTTAAGGAGAGACTAAGTGGCTCTGACATGAGTAGAGGAGGATGAGCAAATGGAAGAAAGCATAATTAGAGTAGATGAACTTTTCAAGAGTCAAAGAGGACTGTAAGAAGAACCACTCTAAAGTCTGGAAAATCCTCACATTTCCCAACAGCACCATACACCAAGAAAAATGCTTGGTCTGCAGCTAGTGATGGGTACACAAGCAGCACATGGCAGCTGTGTCAGGCTGAAGCCCTTCTTTGGAAAATCCTTTGTGTTCTCAGAAAACATCTCCTTCCACACAATGCATCAGCCATCCTCTCAAGATTTCCAGTTTTCATTGGGAAGCCACAGTTTTGCTTATAGAAATTATTTTTTTCTCATAATTTGTTGTTTAGGGGTGGGGAAAGGTTGATTTGCTCTAAAGTAATAATAAAACCCACCTAAACTCCACCTCTTCCCACTTTTTCATCCAGTTCCTGTTAGTCTGTGCTCATCCATATTAAAGCACAATAGGAAGGGTTATTTTGGGTGGGGTTTGGCATTTTTACAATGCAGCCCTAAAACAACATTTGGAAATCAGGTGCTGACGTGTCTGAATGGGTGCACTGAGCCTTCAGCACAATTTCTGTAACAGGCAGACAGGTGAGAGGGAGAAATCACAGGAGGATTCACACGTCTCATAAAAGGCAAGAACCAACCTGAGAGCTCACATGGTGCTGAAACAGATGGCTTTCTGAGAGGTAATCTGTTTTCTCAATTTGGTGCTGTGGAAGGCACATAAACATTTCCTAAGGAGAAGATGACTCCTTGTCTTTTGATAAAAGGCATCTGCCCTCCATGCAGCCACCGCCTGAACAAGGACAAAGAGAGAGAAAGCTGAAAAAATAAAATAATAATAATAAAAAAAAATCATGTTGTGTTTTTCAAGTCTTTGTTGGAAAAAGGATGTAGAGAGGGTGAATATTCCTAATTATTATCTGAGCAGCATTCACAGACAGTAGCTTTGGGGAAGCCTGTGGCAGGTTAAGAGAGCACATCAGCAAACGCACACAAATGAGAAGGTACCTGCTCAAAGGAAAACAATGCATAAAACATCCTGCTTATGCAAATGTATGATGATGACATTACCAGGTTCTGATTAGAAAATAAATCTGATTTGCTTAGGGCCCTTTTTATCAACAATCCACTGTTTTTTAAAAGGTGTCTGCCAGCTGTAACCTTGGCTCATTCCTCCGTATTTGGCTGTCCCCTGAGGTGAGGTCCAGACATTTGGAATTTAGCAGAGGAAGGAAGGCTCCTGCTCTCAGGGTGTCCTGCAAGTGAGGCTCCAGGCATGGCTGATGAACAGGCCAGGGTAGGTTTTGTGCTTGCCACAGGGGAAATGGCACTTTATGCATCCTGTAATCTGTGTTCCTGCTCCTAAGGATGCTCACACACACATCAGTTCCTCTCCAGCCTCCCCCCGTGCACCTAGTCATGCAGCATAGGGATAAATACTGAAACAACTTATAGAGCAGGTTGGTTAAAAGTCCACTTTTTGCTGTGTATACAAAGGTTAAAACTTTCCTGTTTTCACAGCAGGGGCAGAGACATCAGGACATGGCAGGAGCACTCCATCTGTATGGGCTGCTGTGCTCCCAGACACCAAAGAGCAGCACTGTCTCCTTTGATGGCAATCACTGCTAGCAAGATTTTTCTGATAAACACTGGCCATTAGCACATCCTGCAAGTGCCTTTTCTAAGCCCATCTCTTCTTGGCATCCATCACCTGCAGGGACTGGTTCCTAGCTCCACAAATTGGCACCGGATCACATTAACAGATGGCCTCGAGTACATGCGTGCCAGGACTCATTATACACCTCTTTTTTTTTTTCTTATTTTTTAAGAGCTGTGTATGGACTCTGTCCAAGTATGTGGCAACATCTCTCACATCTGGGGTCATGGTGATAGCTCCTTTCTTGTATAACAAAGGTGTGTCTCGTGTGTGATGTGCTCCACAGTCCTCACTCACACTCCAAGGGAGGGAAGCATCTGTCTGGCTGGAGTAAACAGCTGTGCATTCTTTTTGGGTAGCCTGGAGTGAGCTGCTGGCAGTCAACACAAAATGCAGCTGCTGGGATCCATCCAGGCCTCAGCACACTCCCAGCCTCAGTAGACCTTCCCAGCCAAAGAAAACCTCAAATGCTCCCTCAGCTGATATTCCTGTGGCACAGGGAACACAGGGCACGGAGGAGGAATTTTCTGGCAAACAGCAGCAGGTGGCCAGCAAAGACCAAGGAAAGGGCAAATGGAGCCTGGGGTCTCCTTCCTTGGTGATACTCAAAAGCTGTGTGGGCACAATCCTGAATAAAGTGCTCTCAGGAATCCTGCTTGAGCAGGGAGGTTGGACCAGGTGATCTCCAAGTCGCTTCCAGCCTTACCCATCCTGTGGATTTGTGATTTTACTGCTCAGGGCTCATTTCTGAGGCTGCCTCCATGGCAGAGCAGGTCAGAGAGCTTCTTAGAGGTGACAGCTAAAGAACAGAGATATCACAGCCACATCCTGATCCAACAAACATTGGTTTTGAAGCTTTTAGCTCAATTTGCATAACCTCAGGTCTGTGTTATTTACCTGATGGAGGAAGACTCATCCCTTTGTCTTCCTGAAGATCATAATGACTCTGCTGACTCCCCTTTGTGTCAACCTCAATTTTTTTTTTCCCTTGGGAAAAATATGTTGTGCACTGATCTGTCAGTCACTTCTTCAGGGATATGGAATCTATAAAAAAGAAAAGCCTGGTTTAAAATGACATGTCACACTAAACTGCCTCATTACGTCCAAAGTGAGATGAAATGCATTCTCTCTACATATTATTTTTCCCCCTACTTCTCAGTATTATTCTTCATTCATGGGAAAGGTGTTTAGCCAGGAAGATTATAGACTGGTCATAACCAAAGAAAAGGAGAGAAAGATTTACTCCAATCATGTCAAAGGGACCTCAGTGAGCATTAACTGATAAAGCATGCACAGGTCTCAGCACCTCCTCACAGCCCGCCTGCGAATTTATCCAGCTTGATAAATGGGAGCAGTTTACAGAGCAGGCAGGAATTGATACAGGAGAGGTTTCTATCTGGAATGCTCTGTATAAATTACTGGATGCTTATCTGTGAGTAATTCCCTTGCATATGCTAACTGTCCAGACACTTAGAGCCCATGGCAAAGACATTAGATAACCTTCGATTCACAATTGCTGGGGGCAATCTTCAAGCTAAATAAATAGTTCATCTCCTTCAGACCCAAATGATAGATCTGTTTCCTAGCACCACAACTACTGGTCCAGAAATGGATACTTCAGCTACAATTTTTGAGCTGTCCTTCCTTTTTATTTCCGTGCTTGCAATTTGTGTCTGCACTTTTATGTAATTTAGCAGCCTGCTACTCCTGCCTTGCCTATTTTATCCATCAGGTCTCTAATGCCCCCATCCAGGTGTCTGTCAGGTAGATGGACAGTTAAAAATGTGATTTTTAATCTTTCTCTTTTTTGCCATACACATTCTATTGAGGCCACAAACCACCCCAAGCACCTTCCTTTATTTGCCTGTTTGGCAATTTTGCCCACAGCTCTTCCTTGCTACAAACTTATGTGCTGAGCTGAAAAGGAAATATTTTTCTACTGAGCTTTGCAGTCTTAAGATCAGAATTCATCTGAGCAAAAAGCGAGGCCAGGATGCAGGCAGGGTGAAAATCAGGCAGCCAGTACATAAAGACAAGAGCATTTTCAGCACTCAGACAGGTGAGTGACAAATATCATCCTTTTCTGACAGAACTCCCCCACCCCACCTTAATACAGACATTGCATAGTGTTTGTTTGGCATCAGCCGAATTTATAGCTCTATTTTCTAGAAATAAAATCACTATCTCTTCCTGAAAGTCAGAGCAGATTTTTTTCCCCCTAGAGGAATTGCACTGGCACTCTCAGCCCATCGTGCAGCCCAGTGCCAACCAAGTGTAAATGAACCAAGGGGAGGAAATTCATGGCACAGAGAGGAAATTTCAGGCTGCTGAGAGGCTGCAGGCAGGAGATCTAAGCCAGATGGGTGGAAGCTGCTACTTCTCCACCAAGAGCAAAGCCAGGGATTCCCATCCTGTTTTGAGCCATGGAAACTTTCTGCCTCACTGAGGCTGAGCTGGAGCTGTGACCAGCACATGGCAAACACTACAGTGTGCTGGGAAATGAGACACATGGAGCTGCTGTCCCTGCCTGCAGAGACACAGCCCTCCAGGGAGGACAAGCACAAGGCTCAGGGGTCCCAGCTGCTGCTTTTGCTTTAAATCTGCTGCTACACTCCAGCCAAAACCTGCACCTTCAGGCTGAGCTGCAATAACTTTAACAAGATGGTCTGCACAAGCCTCCTCACCACAGCCATGAAACAAACTGGGAATTATTAAAACCTTAAGAACACTCTTCACCCAGCAATATTCTTTGCTCTAACTTTTGCTGCCTAACAAGCTGTGCTGGGAGGTGCAGCTTCCCTTGGCAGTTTTCAGTGAAGCTGGCTGTGTCTGTGTGCTGGGTTTGTATTTCTCAGCTCTGGAAGAGGTGCTGATCCCATGCCTCATTCTTGGCATTGCCAGGGTCCCTTGCAGAAAGCTGTGCACAGATCCTTCCACAGGGGAGTATTTCATTAATCTAGAGATGACAGTCCTTCTCACTAATTTTTTTTTCACCACATGATGGTCAAACACATAACTTTTGTTCCTGGAAGATGTTGCCTGCAGTCCTGCAGGGCACAACTGCATCACGCAGCCCCAGCAGGGGCAGAGGGTCTGGAGCTCAGTCTGTACCTGTGGGCAGGGGAGCAGTGCTCCCCAACACCCAGCAGGGATCTTGTACAGATGCAGAGACAGAGCTTCTTTGATTGCAGTCTTCTGGCAATCTTGTCTTTTGACAATCTTCTTCCACCTTCTGTGTTTAACAGCTAGTGACAGCCCATGGCTGCTGGTCAGAGCCCCTGTGTCAGAGCTGTGTCACCACCTCAGGCTTGGCTGCCCTCCCTCCCACAGCCAGAGTTAACCCATCCCTTTCTCAATTTTCCATGTGGAAGCAGCACTCAGCAGCTGTCCACATCTGCAAGGCACAGCTAAATATCTGGAGTCCATCCCACCCCCAGAATGGGGGTATCCCAAGATTTTACATGCAGGCAAAACAACTCTCTCATTTGCCATGGAATCCCTGGTATTTCACAAGTTTTTTTTGGCTGCCACTGCCCATTGAGCTGATGATGTTGGAGAAGTGTCAGAACTGAATCCAACTCAGCACGTGCAGAGATGGCCCAGATTGTTTCTCCCCACATTCATTATTTAGTTACACTGCTGCTCACATTTACCTATTCACACAGGTTTCTGACCTCCTTCAGAGGTTCCCTGCTGTTGTGATGGCATTTGAGGACCTGAGCTCTTCCCCCTGACTCCAGCTGTGCTGTGAGCAAAGGCACAGCTGGAGGGCTGCCCAGCTGTGATGGGCATGGGGGCAGCTCAGCCCTCTTGCACACCACTTCTTGCTTCTAAGAACCTGAAGGCAAATTTTACACCACAATTACTTTCTTTTCCCCCCTATAAAATGCTGACATCATTGATTATTAAAGGTCAGTGAGAGGAAGAAATATCTTTGCATTTGCCTCTTTAGCTGAAATCTGAGAGCTGCTGCCCATCTGCCAGGCTAGTGCTGGAGATAAGCCCAAACTCCAAACTCAGCAGCAAGCCACAACTCTTCTAGATCTGGCCAGAGCAAATAACATCTCCTGCCACTGCTACATGCCTGTGATTTGGGTCAAATAAACCTTTTGCTGCATGCTTGCAACCGTTGGCACAAATCTCTTTAGATCCAGGGTCCAACAAGTGCTCTGTGCAGAAGGGAAGTGGACACAAGTTTCTTTCTCTGCCTCAGCCGAAGCACTTCCATTTCCATCTCACAGGAGAGAAAATCTAGATGCTGTTTTTTCCTCCTCACGGCTTGTTGCAACAAGGACTCTCCCCACTACCTTTCCCACAGGGGAGAAGAGTTGCCTTCATTTCTAAATTTAGATTTAATGAGTGCAAAATGAATAAGGCAGCAGGGGAACCTAATCTGGTTAGCAGAGCAGCAGCAGAAAGCACAAGATGCCTGAGTACAGGGCTGGGTTGTCATTTCCTGTGCTGAATCCACAGGAGCATTGCTTTTGTGGATAAACAGTTGGGTATGAATTCAGCAGGCAGTCCTCAGTGCTGGTGATGAGAGCAGAGCTGGATTTGGCCCTGGGCAAACACACCTTCCTGCTGATCTTGCTGCTTGGATGCTGTGGATGAAGGGAGAGATGACACAGGCTGGAATTTATGAAGTTCTGTGTAAATTCACCCCCTGGCACAGCTTGCAGAGGTGCTTGACTCCTCACAGGCACCTCTGGCTGTCCCTGCCCTCATCCTCTCTCAGCTCTGGGAGGGCCTGGGTTTCCCCTCTCCTCCTCTCCTGTAGCACCGCAGGAGCTCTGGTCTGTTGGGGAAGATGGAACAGGAAAGCCTTATAAATATGATTGTCTGGCAAAAGATTTTGAGAATATAGAAACTATAAGAGAGACTGAAATGAAAGCAACCTTTGAGATACCTCAGTTACTGAACAATGGGAAACAATGGTGTGGCCGGCTGAAGGTGATCCCCTTTTGATGGAACAACACCCTCTGCTTGCAGACAGCTCCAAGGGTCAGAGCAGACCCTAAAGCTTGGCAGAAGGGGCCCAAAGAGGAGTTTTTAGGGTTTAAAATGTAACACAGTATGGTAATGTAGTGATTCTTATAGGCTGTATGTGAATGCTGTAGGATTTGTATCTTGTACTAGATTGGTTAGTGAGAATCAGAATATTCAACACAGAAGGTGATTTTTTGTATTGTAATGGGAACCTCACTCTCTTAGGCTTTTACTCTCTTCCCTTTTACTCTCTCACCCTCTCATCCTCTGTACCCCTCTCTTCTCTGAGGCCTGCTCTGAGCTCTGTCTGGCAGCTCCCAGCAGGGCCCTGCACCCAGGCCCTTTGCAATAAACCCCAAATCCCAGCAGGGCCCTGCACCCAGGCCCTTTGCAATAAAGCCAAGTTCCAGACCTGGCTGCAGAGATCTGTGGTCTCCGTCTGTCCCCACCGTGCTACCCCCTGGCATTTCTACACTGGTCAATCCCTACTTCAAAGCAAAATTATTTGCTGCATTCATTTTACTCCAAGACTCCCAAAAAACCTCTATCAACACACCTTAGTTTTGCTCCAGACCTGATTCTGCAAGTCCCTACTGATACTCTTCAGTCCTGACTTGAATGATCCATTTTATCCTTTCCATCCCTCACAGCCCAAAAGGAGAGTGCTGCTGAGCTCAGCTCCCCTGATATGCAATATATCTAAATGTATAGGATGCCCTGACTCTTGCAGCTGAGGTTCTCAGAAAATCAGGTTTCCTCCAAGAACCCAGACATTACAACCCCAAATTTCTTCTTGGGATCACTCTTGGGGAGTAGCTCCATGGGGAAAAAGAAAAAAAAATGCCATCAATGTAACCAAAGTAGCTTCACTGCCTAAAAGTATAAAGAAGAATGTGTACACAGAGATAAAATATTCAGATTCCACTGGAGGGCATTTTAAGGCAAAATTAGCACCTGGCATTTGTCAGAAATGGCAGAGGATGGCTCATGATGTTAAATGATCAAAGCACTTGTTTTGGTCTCATGTGAAAGCTAAAACTATCTTCAGAAACCATAAATTCTGCTAATCCTGTGCTGATGCTGCCACTTTCTGTGGTGTCCTGGGGCTTCCTTGGAGGTCTGTGGACCAGAGACACATAAAGGATGCACAGACTGAATTTCAAAAGCATCTCTGCTCCCACAATTTCTACTGAAGTCGTCTGAGGAGACTGCAATGCTCCAATCCTTTCCTAATTAGATCAGCAGTCTCATCACCCCCTGAGAGGGCTTGGTGAATCCTCTGGCTTTTAAAGGAATTCTGTATCAAAAGCAGAGATCCAACAAATTGGAGATTTCTCAAACACAGAAAGAAATGTAAGGAAAATAAAGATCTTCCTCCATCACAATTTTGAATAATGACAGCTGGAGAAATAACACTTGTTTGTAAATAACCCATGACCCTTTTCATCCAAAGGGATCTTGGTAGCAAATTAATCAATGCTTTTCTCAAGACATAGAGGGCATTAATAACATGCTTGGGCGGTTTTCTCACTCGAATTTTAACTTTTTCGAGGCTGTGACCACACATTCCCAGAAGAAGAAATAGATAATGTTATCTTTAATTTCTCACTAATTTACAATGGGCTTATTTTCAGGGGATGGAGCAGATATAATTTATTTCTATACACACTTTATTTCAGGGGATGAATGCAAACAGAGAGCACCATCAATTACTCAATCAAGCATGGAGGCAGCAAATCAGCCGGGTATGAGCAACCAGGGTCAATTATCCCCCCTGTAGAAGATATTTCTGCAGTGTATAAATTAATACAAAAGGCTGGGTTTGTGTTTCAGTGCTCTCACATTGCCTGGTGTCACACAGATATTGAATGTTTATTTGTCATTGTTGGGATGAGGGTTGATTTGTACAAATGGGTGCAAAGATGACCCTGGATCTGTGTCTTGTAGCATTTGCAGGGTGAGCTGACAGGACAAGGGGTATTGGAAGAAAGGAATTGTTATTATCCCATTGTATGGATGAAGAGCGAGAAAGGAATTGTTATTTCCCCATTTTATGGGTGAAGAGTGAAGTTGTGGGGAAACAAGGCTCAGTGGAAGTGTGTGAAGGACTGAGAGGTGACCCCTGTGCTCCAGCCACAGTTGTGTCTTCCCAAAAAGATCTAAACTTCAGAAATTCAGTGAGCAACTGGGAAACTGCAGCAGTGTCCTCCCCACCTCCCACAAAATGAACGGGATTAGAGATGCTCAGAGATAACAGGGGTCACCAGGGAGCCCAACCCTCACATCTCCAAACCCCATGGGTGAGATCTGCACAAGCCAAAATGAGCAAACAGCAGTGAAGTGTTTGTGAGGATTTATATAAATGGTGCTCGAGTGTTTTCCTTGGGGATATTCCTGACCTTTGCCACGAATCTTCATACAAATGATACTTTTGTGTGCAAGACCAATTGTACAAAGGAAAATGCTCAGAAATATGCATTTGAGTTTCACTACAAAGAAATCTTTGTGGTGTATAAAAGTTTCAGTCCCTCAGAGAGTGAATTGTAGAAATACAATCTAGGTAATACATTTTGCAAACCAGAAAATAGCAACAAAAGGCTGGCAAACAGCCAGGTGCCAGAGAAATGAACTCGAGGACTGAGATACATCACAGGCTGTGTTTGAATAAGCAACATTGTCATAAAAAACAAGCCTGTTCTTTCATGAATAATACAGGACCAAGGGACAGGTCTGAATTTGTCATGTAAATTATTTACTGTAACTATGAAATGGCCACCTGTCTGGACTTGTTGCAGCATTTGAAACACAGCCCATTAAATAAAAAAATAGGAAAAGTTGATTAAGCTGAAGAGGAACTTCTTTGGTCCTGCATAGTGGGATGGAGACCTGTCTGACAAAGCCAGTCTGATGAGAGAGCAGCTCTTAAAAACATAGCTCCTTCACAGCCAGTTGTTAAAGATGGAATAAAATCTACACTGTACCAAGTCTAAAAGACATTTTTCTGGGTTCTGGCTACACCCTTCCACACCTGCCCCACACCTGAGGCAGCTCCTCCATGGTGAGATGCAGCACTTTGCATCCTCAGCTCAGCTGCTCAGGATTCCAGTGTAGTCTTTTGTTTCTTGGTTTCATTATTTTTATTTTTTTATTTTTTTTAACCTGTTGCTCTATAAAGTGCATCCAAAAACATCCCAGCAGATCAATAATGAACAAGAGTTACTTCAGAAGGCACTCGGCATTCTTGTTTAAATAACCTCTTTCACTCCTCAATTGCCTTGTTTTTCTCAGGGTTGTCATAGAGAGGAAGATATTGATGAGATGGTGGTGTGTGAGGCAGCGTGGATGAGAGCAAAGTCATTTACTCTGCTCTCTAAAGCATTTATTTTTGACCTATTTATGTAGTGTGTGTAGCTACAAGTGTCCCTCTGCTCCTTCATGTCAGTTTGGTCATTGGGAAGAGCACAGACATGGTTAATGCTGCACTGCCTGGGACTAGAGGAGTGTCTGTCATGTTTAATACATCCTGAGAAAGCAGACACCTTGGAGCAGGCAAGTCAATAGGTTGTTTAGTTATACAGAGCTTCCAGAAGGCAAAAAACCTCATTTTCACCTCTCTAAAGAAGGAAAGGTCTTGGGTGTCTGTGCATTAGATCTTAAGAATGTCCCATCAAAACACAGGCTGCTGCAAAGGTTGTTGCCTTTTAAGAGAAATGTCTTACTGAAATCAGCAAGGTCTCTGCTCTCTCCTATGAGAAAGGAGATGAATGAAAGCAGGCAGTAGGTTCTAAGACTGCTTTCCCCAGAAATAACCCAAAACTTTTCTTCCTGGTGCATTGCACTTGTTTGCACTTAACTAGAAAGCTGGAGAAGAACTAAAAGGTGCAGGATGGCAGGCCAGGCTGTCTCTGAGTTTTAACCATCAAAAGGCTCCTTCAGCAGCAGTAGCATTATGAAAAGTCCAAGGCAGAATGTAGGATGTGGATCAAGAGCTACTCACAAACTTCTGGAAGCTCTTTGTTGAAGACTTTACTCTGGGTATTTTTTCCTGCCCTTGCTGAAACACACAGTTCTATTTCCAGCCCCCACATCACACTTGTCCTCTTCAGGTCTCACAATTCCTCTGCTCACACTGGCAGGCAGCACTGCCAGCAGAGGAGTTTTGACTGCAGCAGTATATTAACCAAACATCCTAATTAACTGATTCACCCTTTTACTGTCTCACATCTCTGCCATCACTGGGCCTGCTGTGCTCTAACAATGCTTTAAAAAGTCTAACTTGTTTTTTGTCCCCTGGCTTTTAAACACCCTGGCTTTCCCATCTGCAGCTTTGTATAGAGATACACATGCAAAATAAACAAACAAACCTGCTTCTTGAAGACTCCTTCACCTTCTCCTGCATGCAGCCCCCAAATGTGGCTGCCCTGCATGTTTCTAAAGCTTTAACCCAAGCTGTGACCTTATAAACACAGCTCCAGAGGTACCAGGAATCAAACACCAGCAATGGCAGGAAGAGAGCAGGGAAAGGAGGGAATCAGCTGGGAAAGGGAACCAGCTCAAATAATACTTTCTGAAAGGTGATCCTAAATGTTATTAACCTGATTCTCCTCTGCCATCAAAATTACACCAAGGGATCTCCGCTTCAATGAGATTCAGACCATGAAAGACCAACAAAATCCTTTCTGTTAACAAGCCCATAAACTAATGGCACTTGAGAAACTCAGCACACCAGGCTTTATGACCCGCAGTGAAACAGATTAGGAGTGATACAAAGGCAAAGAGAGCCCCCTAAAACCTTATCTTTAGCTACAAAGAGTGTTCTTTTGCTGAGCAGGTTTTGGTTTGCAGCTCAGCACCCTCTTCTGCACCTCCAGAGGCATTTATGGTCCAGCAGCATGTTTCCACAATATTGGAAAAAATTAAAATAAAATAAAATAAGTCAAACAGCTCTGTGTCATTTCAGCAAAGGCTGGGTTATGTTCTGGCCTCATGCAGATGTCTCTCAAGCTGCTCTGCTCCTTTCCAGACACATTTGGAAGTTGTGTGGGTGTTAGCACTGGATGAGTGCTGATTTCAGTGGGGAATTTGTACATGTCCTGAATGGAGAAGATGCTCTGTACACACCCAAGGCTTGCAGGACAAGGTCTCCAGGATTTCAGGTGAAAGCATTCCTAATTAATCCAAGGGGAAGGGTAGCTCCAGCGTGCTCTAAGGGTTGCCACAAAACCATCATCATGTCATTCATATTATTGCCTCAGCAGTCCCTTTCCTCCTGCACATGAAGGGAGGGTTGGAGAGGCAATTTTAAATCCAGAAACCATGTGTAAGACAGAAAATCAGGAGGATTTTCCCATCCATCCATCCCAAGCATTTCTTAGACTTAGATTTCTGCTTGCTGACTTTCTGCACTCATCTGCTGGCAACAGCCCCTGCTGACTTTGCCCTGCAGCCTTTGGGGCACATTCACTCCTCACGGCCATCCTGAGCCCACCTGAGAATAAGATGAAAATCTCCATCCCCTTTGCTCTCCTGCCTCTCAGCAGAAATTTTCCTAACCTGCTGCATAATGAGACCATTTTCATTCTTTCTGGCCATCTCCTAAAGGTGAGGTGAAAATGGGCCCTCTGCTGAGCATCAGCTTCCCAGGCTCAAGACCTTTAATAAAAACCTCAAATTCCTTTATTTAAGGACAGTGAGGTGACTAATGGACTGAACAGCCTGAGAGGTGGGGGAAAGGCTCTGCAGAAGAGCAGAGGAATTTCCTACTGGGAGCTCTGCATTCCAAAAAATACAGGCTGGGGTTCTGCAGGTTCATCCCCTGAACGTGGAGCTCCCAGTCTGAGGATGAGCCCTGCCCAAACACCTTCCCCTGCCAGGGAGGGAAGATGCAAATTTACAAAAGAGCAGACACAAAGCCAATTTTAAAACCAATGCTGGCCTCAAGCTAACAGGAAAAAAAAAAAATAAATGCACCATTAGCTTTGATTTTTAAATAGTTATTCTCTCAAAGGCTGGATCAATGGAAAAAGGGAGCTGAGCAATGGATACACCTTTAATTGCTTAGAAGGAGGATTCATCCTCATGCTGCCTGGGCAGAGCATGGTGGCTGTGTGCTCCTGCATTCCCTCACAGCAGCTGTGCCTGCTCCCATGTCCCAAGCAACCACCAGGCACCCAAAGTATTTTTCTGGTGGGGTCTGGATTGGAAAAAGGCATCTGTGAAAAGTTCCAGAAGGTTTATGCGCACTTGTGTCTCAGAATAGAACAAAACACTGAATTTCAGACTTTCCACAGAAGTGTAATGTTAAGCAGAAAATATTGCCTGAAGGCAATCAAAACATTTCATTTTGATAAAAGCCCAAATACTCCAATTTATTTTATATGCTGAAAAAAAATTCAAGCTACAGTTTCCCAAAGAAAACTCTAAATGCTCCAATTTCAACAAGATACTGCGAGCTCATCAGCTTTTGTTTGAATGAAATAGCACTGAAACGGAGATATTCCCACAAAAAGTCATAATTTGGAGGAAATTACATTTTTTTTCCCCTCACAGGGAATATTCTGACTGGCTGTATGTAGCAGTTGGGTTTTGCATTTTGCCTGCAGAGCCAAAGGCATTTGTGTGGAAGGACATTTGTCATAGGAGTGACAGGAAAACAGAAATGAGATAAACACCCAACTTTGCCCTGCCATGAACATGGGATCTGTCCCTCTTCTCTGGCAGGCTGAGAAAGGCTCTTCAAAGAGGGTTTGTGGTAGAGAGTCACAATTCTAATGTTGTGTTTTATCAAAACATTCCCAATTTCAGAGCATCATAGTGTTCTCTGCAGTCACACACAGCCTGGGCACACAACACAAAACCAAACCAGGTTCTCCCAAACCTTCCAGAGCACTCAGCCAGCTCAGGAGCACACAGATCATCTAAAGGATGAGCAAAGCTGGTGCAGGGCTAAGACCTTCTGCCTGTAACACCACAACCTTCTCCACTTGGAGCTCCCCAGAGATCATCACCAGGCACTGGGGGAATCCACAAAATCAGAGGGTTTTGGGAAAGCTGCAAAAAGCAGGCCTCAGAGACAGCAGAACTGTGATTAGAGCTAAGCAGCAGCCATGAGATAGGTCAGCAGAAAAATTGTTGAAAAAGTAGAAAAGAACAAATAGAAAAATGGTCTGTGTATTAATGCTTGTCTAGAATAACACTCTAAGCTACTTTTCTTTTAAGAAAAGTTTATCTAGCAAGATATTAGGAAGTTTGAAGCTTAAAAATGGAGTTCTGTGCATTGTGTTTTAAGGCTCACAAGCAGGTATTGTATTTGAAATAAGCAAGCATTGTTTTAACCAAAGGCACGTGTGCTTGTAGTGGTTGGATAGAACTACTGTCAATGTGCTTTTGCTTTGTGTGATTGGTCAAAAAACTTATAAAGTGAGTTGTAACATTAAGTTCTTTGTCTGCTGCCTGAGATGTGAGCTGGTGGCATCTTCCCATTGTCATAACCATGTAATGAGAATGATGCTGAAAAATAAACCAGCTCAAGGCACATTCTACAGCAGTCCCGTCCCGTTTGTGATTTGTGCATAGCCCCCAGCCAGCGATAGGCACTGCCTTAGACCCAGCTCAGGGTGCCTTAGGACGGGCTCCAGCATCCCTGGGCTGGGCACCACAACATCAAAACTCACCCAAGGAGGAGAAGGATCAGAGAAGGCTGGAAGGGGCAGTAAACTGATGCTGTTGATGTGACCCAGCTGTGAGTCCTTTCTAATTAAAGCAGGGCTCACAGCACAGCCACACATGGGCCCTGCTGCTAATTGAGGGAGGGCTGAGCACTGAGTGACACGTTAACCTCTCAGTCTCAAAACATTAACTTTACCAGGTGTAATCTCTTCTAGGTGACATAAAGGTTAATAGTCTGCACCCACAACTGAATTCAGCTCGGTAAATACCCAATTAACCAGATTCTGTTGCAGGCAGCAGCAAAAAGGAAAGGTCCAGGCTGGCTAAAGGTGGCTCTGGAATGCTGGGTGTGATGTGTGCTGCTGTGTCCCCCCTCTGCTGGGGACAGAGGACCTGCCAGGAATGGCCAGAGGAGCAAGCAGGAATGTTGTCTTCAAAATGAGCTTGCACAAACCTCAACACTACCAGGAAAAGCAATGAAGTGAAATAAATAAAAAGATTCTTCGCTGTCAACGTTTAACAAAACATTTTTTTCCCCAGACTTCCTCCCTCATTCCTCCTGAACTATTCTCCAAAGCCCCTGTTGTTGGAAAGTGAATTCAAAGCAACTGTGGTTGGATTCGACTCCTGTGCAACAAAATTGGTTTTTTTTGTTTGTTTTCTGATTTATAATCTTTGTTTTGCTCACTGCCTTTCAGAAGAGGGAACTGGAACAGGGGAAGATAAAAAATGGAACAAACAAGGAATAAGTGAATATTCAACTCAGTTGGAATGCAATTGCTTCATTTAGCATAATTTTGTAGAAGCTTCAGGAAAAAACTTTGATACACCAGATTTGAAGCGTTTGAAAATAAAGGGTCAAAGAAGTGATTGCTTTTATTCTGACCAGTACAGCAGCTGGAACAGGACGAAGTGTGTGTCACTGAATCCTCAGGAATTGTCACCCTCTGGGTGTGATCCCACTGATGGAGATGGAGAAGCTTCTGCAGCTGCAGGGGCTCAGGGTACATGGCAGGGCTCAGCCACTTCACTCAGCTGTTGCTATTTCAGCTAAAAGCTCTTTTTTTTTCCCCTCCACAGCTGAACTGACACAAAGAGTGTGAGACATATTCATCACCACCGACACATCCAGCATTTTCCTGCTCCAATCATGTTTCCTCTGAGCTCCTCCTTGTTTTAGTGTCTTCCAGGTGTTCAAGTTCCTCTGTTAGGTAGGAATTTAGGATGCCCTTGCTCTCTCTTTCCTTTCTTCAATTATTTTGCCCTTCCCAAAACCTGCCTCACCTTCTCTTCCACAATCACTCCTTCATTGACCTCCCCCCTGAAGGCACTGCACATTCACTCCCACTGTAATTTCTAGTAAACCTCCAACCTGAACTCTCAACCCTGCTTTTACTGAGGCTGAGAACCTTCTGGACCAGTCAGAGCACCAGCCCAGCCAGCCAACCTGGGAGAACCAAAGAGATGAGCCAGTGAGACAGGACAAGAATGAAAATAGTGTTTTTAATATCATTTACAGCAAACTTACAGTATGTTTTTCACATCACATATTTCTAAACTGCTCATCTGGAAAATATAAGCTGCAAAAATACAGAACACAGTACTCAAAATATATCGAGCATGTGGCTTCTCTTTTTTCTTTTATTTTTTTTTTTTTAAAGTCAATTGTACAGTGAAACATTTCCTTTTCCAAACCAGGTTTTGGTTTATTTTGGAAGTCTGAAAAATTACCAGCAGTCAATTTACCAGCAAAGTTCAAAGACCTTTCTGAGGACCACTTTCCCTTGGGCGGGGAAGGAAAACAGGAAGGAAAACAGAAACCCTCAGCCCAAGAAGGGGCAGTGGCATGTGGGCTCATCCAGGTGCTACAGACCATTTGTGGAGATGCTCTGTGCAGGAAGGACAGACCTCCTCTTCTCCAGAACCCACAAATGCTGCTCTGCCCAGGTGACTGTGGAGGACAGCAATGGTTGGAGGGACAAACACCATGGACTGCTCTGGTAGAGGCAGGTAAACACTCCTCCAGTGCTCTGCACCCTGCACAGAGCTCTGCAGGTGAGTTTCAAGCACAGGTGTGACAAACTGCATGGGGTGGTGTTGTTCTCCAACAAGACAATCAGTGTGGAAGCACTCTCCATGCTCTGATGGGAGATTGCTCCCACACACCAGCTGCAAACACTTGTCAGAGAAGCCCTGAGCTTCTGAAGCCCAGAAGAACTCCCACCAACAACCCAGTCAAGACATGCATCATGATTTGGAGGGCACATGGCAGCCTTGCCTTGTGAAAATGTATTATTTTCTTTATTTACACTATGGAGAAAGAGAATGATGGATAAGGGAGTGAGTTAAGGAACAAAGTAGATTCCTAATACTTACTCTTACTAGCCAAAACCCCAAGCCCCTCAATCTCTGTCAGAGACACAGAGGAGCCAGCTGGGCAAGAACTTCTTTCCCAATATGCTTTGAGTTTGCTCATGTGTAGCTGCCACTGAGGGCTGTCAGGGGTGGGGAATAACCAGGTTACACAGGCAGGGCATGGGCTGCTGATCAACCTGTGCAGCAGGAAAACAAAGAAAGAGAGAACAGCCACTGAAACCTGGCTGTTTCGCCACCATGAATGAGGCATGGCCAAGGACTGGCTGGGCATCTCCTCTGCCCATGAGCCACATCCAGAGCTGCTCTCCTCCTGCCTGTGTAAACTGATTTCAGATGGTGCTCGTGTCTCACCTGCACGGGGCAAAAGGAATTTCAGAACAGCCCTACTGCAACCATGCCCCATCTAATGCCATTTATGCATTGTTAGCTCCCACAACTCCAAATGTCCCCGTGCCTGGAATGTGATATAAGTACACACAGCAGGGAAAAAAAACCATTTCTGAAGACCGCATTTGACTTGTATCAAAATCCCAACGAACACCACATTTATTGTACTTTATTTACATGGTAGTCATGTGTAATATAATACAATACAGCGTTCCATTTGCAGTGGTAGGCACTATGGGTTTTAAAATGTCACAGCTCTTCCTCTGCTCCATCCCACCCCCTCCTCCCCATGGATGTGAGCTCCCTGTTGTGCGCTGCTCCAGCTTCCCCCTGAACCTGCCCTGGGATGGCTGTTCCCCAAAACCAGGTGAGGGAAGCTGCTCTGGGATGGCTGTTCCCCAAAAACAGGTGAGGGAAGCTGCTTTCGTGGGCTAACGTGGAGACTCCAAAGCTTTGGTGGTCACAGAACACTGGCAGACCTCAGGGGCAGTCATGTGCAGCCTCCTCACCATGCTTTGCACCAGAACACCAAGTGAAGGCAATGTGGGGCTGCAGCTGAGCTACAGAGCCCTAGCACAGGGAGTAGGCCACCCATGGTGATCACAGAGCACCATTTGGTCGTGCTGCAGTAAGACTTTAGGAGAACAGCTGTGAGTCTCCACGAGGGATCACCATCCTCCTCCTCCTCTGGTTGAGCAGGAAGGGTCACAGGTGAAGAGCAGGGGTCGTTTCTTCCTTTCAAGTTCACAGTTAGAGTTGTGAGGCACCAAAAGCACAGCACTGTTTGCTCTGAGGGGTAAATGCACTGCTGTTTGTGCGATGCCATACTGCAAGAGAAAACGGGTTTGGGGGCTCAGGTATCCGTGGCAGAGAACGATGCCTTTTGCTGTCCCACCCATGGGCAATTCATTTGGGAAGAACTAAGATATGTTAGGCCATATGCAACTCTCTTGATGCCCCAGAGGTTTCTGCTTCTGATCCAGGAGCTGTGCAAACATTGCAAATAAAATTTACAGCACCTGCTTCACCTCAATACCAATTTGCTGTTGCCTGGGTTCATACCCTTCTGGTGTTTGCTCTCAGCAATTACTCAAATGAGTGCTTTAACCAGTAGAGCTACTGAGAATTTCAAGCATCTGTGAGAGAATATTCCTGGGAAGAGGACTGTGAGTGGGAAGCTTTGCCTGTCCTGGAGCACGGGGTGTCCAGCCCACTGACACTGAGCAAGGATCATCTTACTCAATTCCTAATCACAGACTTTTGAGCTAAATATTCTTACTGATGAGAAAATTCCAGCTTAGGGAACTCAGGGAGCAGAAATAACCCCTGTGAGTTTTAAGTCCATCCAGAACAAATCCCTGTGTATGGATTACAAGAAAGCTTTTCCAACTTCTCCAGACCATAGATGATATGCAGAAATGACCTTCAAAATACACTGGAGGTCTTTTCTTGGTTTTCTCAGCAATTTACAAGGAAGAAATAAAGGGGAAGATTCATGTATGAAGTTGCTATAAATTATTTGCCAAGTTGCAGCTGACAAGTTTCTTACTGCTTCTTTCCATATGCAGACACCAACTTTGTTCAGAACAAGTCCAGCACCACAAACTGTTCAAGGTAGGACAAAGCTTTTCCTTCTTAGGGTTGGACACCCTGCTCTGCCACACTTAAATCTGAATAAATGGGGGAAAGATCACAAAGTCATCCCATCCCACAGACCCCATCCCTGGGGTCACTCCATTCATCAAAGAAAGAGAGATTGAAGCAAAGCTTTGACAAGCAAAACAACATTAACACTACAAATATCCTCAAGTCCTACTCTAAATAGATTGCTCTGTCCACAAGGCTTCTCCTGAATTCCCTGTGTCCTTTTGGGACTGAGAGATGCTCAGAGCCAAGCAGCCAAGGCAAGCCTGAAGCTGAAGGAAAAGCAGCCCATGTTCACACTCTGCCCCAGGAAACATCAGTATTGCCGCTGGGCAGGCACAGCCTCCCTCTGCTCCCCTGGATCCAGGGAACAGACAATGGCCAAAGATTTTACTTGGCATCACTAGTTAATAAAGAAGCACCTCATGTCTAAGAACTGCTGAAAGGCCATTTTTCAGCAAAGCAATTGTATTAAGACTCAGATTGGCTAGAAATGTCAATGGAATGATAGAGAACATCATTTGCAGCCTGAAGGTTATAGATTTAGGGGATATAAGCAGAACAAACTGTAACATTTTGAACATATGTAAAACTGAGCGAGACCTGCTGGCATGCCAGGCAAATTTAAATGCCTCTCAGTAATATTTGCATGCCAGGATACCTCTCTGGATACCTTGTACTGACTTGGTAGAGCCAAGCTGTGCTTTGCCACTGGGGGAAGGAAGAACTGGCTAGAGAAAGGGAGCTGATGGTTAGTTTGGAAGAAAACACCCACAAACCATGGGTCTGGTGGAGGTAGGGCTGTCCAGGAGCACAGAAGGGTGGATAATCCTTTCAGAGACGCTGAGTGGCTCAGTTACTTTCCTCCTTTCCTCCTTGGATCAGTCTCAACCATCAGATAAGCAGGGCTGAACCTGGCTCACACCACAGGCTCCCATCTTAAACTGCTGCCTATATTCCCACCAATTCTAAATTGGCTGCCAACAAAATAGGTGAGGCACAGCAGTAGGGTGGGATTCTGGGAGAGGTGAACCCAGATTTAGTAGGAAAAGCCAGAAGCCCTATTGCAAACCAGAGCAGGTCAGTATTATTGCTTGTAATCAGGGGTGCTCTGCCCCGTGCACAGGAGGCTTGTGAGCTCTGCACATATTAATCAGATCTGGAGAGTGAACAACAACAAACCTGCTGCTGTCCGCAAACACAGTTCACATGAAATTAGGGGGATAGATGAGCACAGCTGCATTTAAAGGCAGAGCAGGAGTAAGTCTGGGAACCCTTGTGAATAAAGAAACAAAGCTGTTATCACATCAGTCCAGTGAAGCATTTGCATGTGTCTTTTACACTGACAATTCCCCACATCACCTGCCAAGAATAAAGCAAGCATCACACCAAGAATGCCAAAGTCTGAAGAAAACACCAAGCCAAGCACACCCAGCTGTGACAAACTCTCTTATGGCAGCAACAGCTGTGGCTGGCCTGGGGGCTAAAGCTTCACAGTGCTGGTAGGCTTCAGCTTGTTGTGGGTTGGCTGTAGAGTGAAACTGCTGCTTGTGAGATGGAGTTTCTGTGTCCCAAAACCCCATTTACTGAGAAAAAAAGTCTGTCTGAGACACAAAGGTGAACCTTCAGCACATTGCCTCCACTGCAATGTGATGAACATAAAACTCTGATGGGGATAGAAGGGGGTTCAAATCACATTCATTCCCTTAATTTGAATTTTTTTTTTTTTTTTTTTTTGCAAGGCAAAAGAAGTAAATGCATCTCAGCCATTTGGAAATACTCCAATCACTTTCCAAATGTCTGCAGACCATCAGTTCAATTTGGAAGCATTCTGAAGTGTAGCTAAGTCAGATAATGGAAGTTAATTCCTCTCTGCATCTTTCCCTTCTCACCTTCTGAGCAAGGTGAGAGCCAACCATGATGAAGAGCAGCAGCACTGAGGAGTTCAGTGCATCTCAGAGGAGAATGGCAGAGGGAGGTCCCCATTATTGAGCTGAACTGCCAAGAATGGAAGGTTTGTGATATTCAAGTGGTAATTCAAGTGATGGACTTCTCAGTCCCAGTCTACATCCAAGATGTGCTGGGTAAAGTCAGAAAAATGGATTATTTCTATAGGTATTAAAAGAAGGTTCTGGAAATGCATCACCTTGTTAACAAGGATGCAAAGAAAACTATTCCAGTGTCATCTGCACCAATTTTAGATTGGGGTCCCCTTTTGATTCCACTGGGGCCATTCCAGAGTGGGATCTGAGCAAGGGAAAGGAAACCCCAACCTGCAGTCATGCAAGGCAACTGGTCAATCCCAGAGAGACTGCAGAATCTCAAGTAATTTGTTTTTCCAGACATCCCATTCCTTAGCAGACAGCCACATGGGGAACACAGTGCTTGGAAATGCCAAAAGAACAATTCTGCTGAGACTGAGGCCTCAACAAACCCCTGAATTTCAATGCCCTTGAATATGAACAAACAATTTCCACCACTGGATCTGGACCACACAGCTCAGAGCATGCCCGTGTTCCTGTTAATGGGTGATTTTCTAACTCCATCCTTGTTTTTTGAGTTTCCTGCATGGTTAAGGCAGTTGCAGGATGGAGGTGAAGCGCTGACAGCTGAAAGGCCCATAACACAGTTTGGGAAAAGGGGGGGATGTCTGACACTCTTCCTTTGTTATTCTGTAACAAAAATTGGGTTGCAGGCAAAAATGGCTTGTGGCTCTGAAATCAGAAAAAAACCCCAAAATGCCTGCTGGTGTGGATGAAGGGTTTGGTCTGTGTATTTTCTTTCAACTAAAGATCTGTTCTTAAATCTGTACCAAAGCACTGACAGCAAAGCCCTTCACAATACAGGCATCAGACCTAACCCTGGGGAAAAAAAAAAGAAAAGAGTGGGATGGGGGAAAAGATTTTCAAGAGTTCCATTATCAAAAGAAATAAAAAAACAATCATGCAGGAATTTCAAGTTACAGCTTAAAAATAACATAAGTAACCCCATTCAACTGCATCTCCCACACATACTAAGAGAAGAGATCAAATGAAAAAAGTAAAGAAAAACAAAAATGAAAATGTTATGTGCCCTGGAATCCTGTTTCTATAACTCCGGTCAAGGGAGACTTTGACTGCAGCAACAAGCCGCAGCTCACGAACACTGGGAGTTTGTTTTACATCATATCAATCAGCATGCTATTCTCCTTCACCTTGGACTTTCAGAGGGGAAAATCATGAAATTGTGAAAGGGGTTATGAAATTTCAAGCAATCAGGCTTTTAGAAAGGTTCTATTGTGTGACATTTGTGTTGGAGTCTGAAAGTGTGTGTATAGTATAAAATTATGAGCTAACATTTGGAAAGACAGCAGTCTAAGTAATAAATCTGCAGAATGGAGAGAACTGTACAGAATGATTTCAAAGGCTCATTCTTGACAATTATATGTATTTTATGAGACAGTTATGCACCCTGTGACTTTTTGGAATTCATTGTTTTATGGATGCAGTTTCTCTATTTTAGCAGATCAGATATACTAAACC
Source organism: Zonotrichia leucophrys gambelii (assembly GCF_028769735.1). Lineage (NCBI taxonomy): Eukaryota > Metazoa > Chordata > Aves > Passeriformes > Passerellidae > Zonotrichia > Zonotrichia leucophrys. Next base: position 14,319,160 of record NC_088180.1, on the reverse strand, counting down.
AACATAATGGTCTAAAAAGCATCATTTACCACCCAACATAACAATGGCACTGCATAGCTTAATAGTTTTTTTTCCTTAAACTCCTTCATCAATTGAGTGATTCTTAATATGGCTGAAACCCAAGAATTAAATATCTGCAATTACAATATCTGTTGAGTATTTGGCACAACGGAGTTTATTGGATACATCCTTTTCTCCTGCCCTTATTGTTGCTGAACATGTAATTCTGTGCATAAGCTGCAAGCACACATATAAATTCAATCAAGTGGAAGCAGTTTGATACTCCACACCCATGTTACAAAGCCTGGATAAGAGAAAAGTGTGCTAAAAATGTGTTGAACATGAGTGACAAGTTATCAACCCTCTGTAATTGTGCCAGCTCTGGGGTGCCCACTGCACCAATGGACAAGGACTTGGGGAAGATCAGCCCCTCTGCCACCTGCATGGAAGTGGCATCCAGCATTTGACTCAACATGCCAGGTTACTGCTCTAAACATCCTCAAGTTCACAACAGCTTCAAAATTCACACAAAAAAAGGAACTCTTAATTATGATGCTAACCCTTAAAGCCCTTCTGACATTTAGTCCATTGGAAACAATTCCGGTACCTGGGAAAAAATCTCATCAAATGCCACCAATTTGCATTGCTTCCCAGCAGGAATGTTTTGGAAAACAAAAATGTGCATACAAAATAAGCCTGACCCCCATGTTTCTTGTTATCAGATGAAAGTTTCCCCATGGTTTTTGCAGGTTTAGGTAAGACTGCACTGCAGGGGCCAAGCCAAATCTGCTCCTGCATGGATGCTTTGTGGGGAGCTGAATGGAAGTTGGAGCTGCTCAGTGCTGGCCAGCCTCTGCTCCCTTAACCCAGCATTCCAGAGGGACTATTGTTTGTACTATTCCCATGTACAAACAAAATCTGGCATCCAGGAGAGATGATTCCATCTTCCTCACATGGCTTCCACTGAAAGTCAGTGGAATTTCTCAGGTGAAAAATAAAACACCAGTTGTGAGGGCTGAAGGATTAAGGTCAGTATTCCTCTCATTTGTACACACGCACGCACACACACACACTTTAAAGAAAACATCCACCACACAATTTCTAGATTGCAAATTATATATATATATCTTTAAAAACTGGAGAGAACATCAACAGCCTCTCCACATATATATGTATTCACTGAGTCACATAGAATATGAAAAAACTATATTATGTAAATCATCATATTATCTATAATTCTCCAACAGACAATTGTTTTTTATAGAGACACAGTGCATTCATTCTCTTCTTTAAAAACATATTATGTGTCTTCATTGGCTTGGTAGCATATTAGAATGAAGGCGTATGGATAAAAAATGCAGAGGATTAAACAAACCCCTTGAGTCACATTATGTTTGGGTGAATTAAACAGGATCCTTCCCCAAACTAGCATAAATAAATCCTCCTCATGGAAAAGTGTCAGCAATTTAAGGGTTAACACATACTCGAAAATAATTCCAAAAAAACCCATCTTATTAGAGGACTACACAGATAAGTATTTGGAACTCATCCCCCTTTAAAAATGACAGCACGTTTGGCAAGTGTGAGCAAACGTCTTGAACTCTACTGGGTTTGAGATCTGAGCCTGGATATTCACAGACAGCCACAGGAGCTGCAATCTGTGAATAAGCCAGGCCTGGAAGGACTTGGATACCCCTGACAGCATCGCTGGCCACTGGGAAGGTTTCCAGCAGCTTTCAAGGAATTCATCCTGGGCTCGTGGCTGGTGACAGAGTGTGACTGGTGGAAGGGCTCCAGCACCGCTCCCTCTTTGCCATTTTGGATGCAGCAGGTTGGAGCAGCACCCAGCCTGGCCAGCCCTGCAGGGCTCCACACACCCCATCCCAACTGGGAAAGGACCTATTGCTGTTATCAGCTTGCTGTTATCACCCTGCTGTTATCAGCTTGCTGTTATCAGCTTGCTTTCTCTACACCCCGTGCCAAACTCTGCTCAAACTCTGCAGGTGCCCTCCTTGGAAGCTCGTGCTGTCACCAAAGGGGCTGGTGCCCAGCCACAAGGGCTCCCTGCTTTCTCCAGCACCCTGCAGGATGTCACAAGTGATCCCATCAAAACACTCTGTTCTCAAGAATCCTCGCTGGGTCTGGCTTTGAGAAAAAGACAAAAGTTTCCTGTGTTGCTGTTGCTGTTTTGCAGTTGTTTCTTCTTCCATTCGTGCTCTCTCCTTGTTTTTATTAAAAAGGACCCTTGTATTATTAATATAGTTCACTCCTCCACAGTCACTATAAAACAGACTCCATATTTTCACACCACTCATGATCTTCAAGGTTATAGATAAATTTTGTCCTATGTGGTTGATTTTGGGGCACCGAGTCCCGCCCCAGATTGTCTAGGGTGAGAGTAGAGGCAAAAAACTCACTAGTGCTGAGACCACCTTCGTGGTTCTTGATGTATCTTTTATAGTTTTTCCTCAAGCACTGCCAGGTGGTTGTGTACAGGATGAATGCAAAGGACTTGAGGGCGATGGCAATGCTGACATACAGGTATCTGTAGACCACATTGTCATACAGTGCACAGGCTCCTTGCTCCCCACAGAACGTGCTCCAGAACAGACACGTGGAGTCAATCCCGGCCCCGAAGATCAGCGGAGGTGGGATAAAACCTGCCAAAATAAGAGAGACAAATCATGCTTCTATAAAGAGAGAGGACGTGACTGCAGTGAATGGAAAGAGGGTACTTTATCAAGGCTAACAGTCCCAGCTGCAGCCTGTGATTTTAATTTTTGAAGTTCTAAATCAACCTGAATGAAGTTTGTGGATGAGCCTTTAGCTTGGACTTATCTGTGGAAGAGACGTTATATCCTGCTGATATCAACATGCAGCAAGAATCTTATTCAAGTCTGAGTGGCTTTTATTAAGCTTCTTGTTTGCCTAATGAGACTAAGTGGAGGGATAAATGAAAGAGGAGGACAGCCTTGCAGCTCACCATCTCTAAACTGGCAATTCTGCACTTTAGAGTGTTGCCCTAAAGGATCTCATAGCATTCCAGTTCAGCACCTAAAATCAGCCTCAGCATTGAGATCCCGTTTTGGACTGTACCCTGATATCAAAACATAGCAAAAGGTTTTCTCTGGATCAAAGGAAAAGAAACAATAGCCCATAATAGATGTCAAAGATGCCATCAGAAAAGAAGGGAAAATTTTAGAGTGCCATTAAATGAAATATCACAGCAGGATTCTCCCACAGCCACTGCAGCTAACTACCAATGAGTGTTTCTCAATCATGGTTTGCAGAAGAGCTGCAATCTTCAAGCAAAGTAATCACTCCAATCTCATTTAACTAATAAAAGAAATGTTTTTCTTGTCTCCTTTCCCTCATCCTGCAGGGACACTGCAGCAACCCCCCATTTCCCATTAGCCTGATGGTGATTAGGACATCCACGCTCCAGCTCTGCGCTCCCCAGCCAGCCTGCGCAGCACTGGGAAGAAAATGTTAACATTCTACATAATGTAACCATTTCTCTACCTTCTGCTGTATTTATGGGCAGAGGCTAGAAGCAGAAAAACCCTGAAAAAAGCCCTGATGGATGAAGTCACTGCTGTGGGTTAAGGCAGTGAGCAAAGGGGAGCATTGCATCTCCTGAAATCCAACAGCAGGCAGGCACAACACCCCCCTGACAGTATCAATGCATCTGTAGGTGCTCTGATGCCTGAGACTCTATAAATACCTGTGACAGCAGACACAAGGAGTGCAGTTTTTAGACAGGAAAGTGTTTAATCTTGGATCTAGTTTCATCATTAACCTGGATTTCCAGGCTTAAAAAAGCTACCTTCCTTCAGCTTGTCACGAGCAAAGTAGTGACATTCATGACATGTATCCTAAGACTACAAATAAATTGGTTGTCTTCACTGTTCTCTCTGGTAACTGAGATCTCTTTATTTTATTTTCTTGATGACTGGAGCTCTGTAGATTTTGTTTGATCTTCCTTATATGTTGGTAAATGCAGGAATTAAGAGAGGTTATATGGGCTTTTGGTTCTCATTTGAACCAGTCATTAATAGCACAAATGTAGTAAGTAAAACCAGATGATAAAAAAGCAAGACAATCTGTTTGTTAGAAATACTAATTCCAGTCATCATATCTAAAAACCTATCTATGTTCTCGAAAAAATATCAGCACCAGCTCTGTGTTCATCATTTCAATGACTGGAAAATCCAGGCTGGGCTGGTTCTGCTTCTAAGTTCAAAGACACTTTTTTAGTTGAAACCTGTGAACAACCACACACTCAGCCTGGATTTTAAAAATTCAGCTGGGCTCCTGCCACAAAGAAGCAAGAGGCTCTGCTGCTGACTGCAGTTTGTGTGCCCAGTGCTGCTGGATGGCACCTCAGGGGGAATATCCACATCTGGCAGTGACTGAGGAGCCACATTCTTTCTGTAATAACAGAAAGCCACATTTGGATCATCATTTTGAGGTGAGTCCCTGCTTGTGAACATGCTGAGAGATGCTGACACAAAGCTTTGGAGATGTGCAGGCTGAGCTGCAGGGAGAGCTGCCATTCCCACCTGCTGGCTCCAGCCTGGTGTCCACCACAATTTGGCCTGGAAAGTTCTCCTCATAACACTTGAGGAAGGACCTGTTTCCCTTGAACTCCAAAGCTACTCCCATGTGAATGCAGTCATGTGGAAAACCCTTTAGCAACTAGTGAGTATTTCAGGCTGTTTTTAGCAGAGGAGAGGACGAGAGACACACAGGAGCAAGTTGGTGCTCATAACCCCTGAGACAAGGGAGGTGAGCAGTTGCACTGCACACCAGAAATTCCTTCTGAGAGTGAAACACTGTAGGGTTTTGTCATGTCAGAATAAGAGGCAAACAACATGAGCTTGGAGGAAAAAAATCTGAGGAAGTGCCCTGGTAAGCAGAGGCTCTTCCATGATGCATGGTGAACACTGAATTCTTTGCCATTCCAGACAAATCCATTCCAAACCTTTGGCTCCAATGGTACTGCTTTACTGTCTTCTCTGGGAAACTGCAGTAATGCTTTTATATGAAGACACTGTTAGGCTGCCCTCTCACAGCAGAAATCCTATGAAATGAGACAATATATGCAGGAGGATACTGGGAGAATTCAGTCATGTTTCATGTTATTACAGTGAATATTAAAGAGAGTCAATCATGTCCTACCTCTTACTGCAAAGTGTTGCAAAAATTTCTGCTCTCTCTATATATATTTATATATATTTCACAGCAGAAACTGTAGGGCTGCATAAAAAAAGGTGCTTCTGTCTTACTGAAATCTATTAGCTAGGATTGCACCTTCGGGTCTCATACCTCCTGCATTTAATTCTCTCCTTTGGTGTAAGAAGCAGCTATTATCGCTGTCTTCTTAAGTCAAAGCTTAAAGGTGAACTGAAAAGCTTTTAAAATAAATCAGTAAAGCTATTCTCAAACCTCAGGTTGATAGAGGCACAATTTGGATACCCTTGCTCATACAGAAAAGTATCTTTCTCTTCATTTTCCCTGCGTTCCAGCTACATTGCTGATATGCTTCAGGATGTATTGTCTTATTTCATGGGAATCCCTTAGTGACAGAGCAACATATAAAGATTTGGATTTAAATTCTCACTATGGCTTCTTTACTGGAATGAAAAAAAAGAAATCTGTTCAACTTAAGTATACATGTCTGAGCCTGGTTTTAGAGGAATTCAGGATGCTGCTATCTCAGGAGGCTTCTCTCTTTTGAAAGGAAAAAAGAAAAGATAAGAATCTCCCCCCTCTAAGTATTTTTCCTTTGGAAACAACAGCCCACAGCCATCTTCCTTGCACACTTGTCTGCTGAGACTCCACATTCAGCCAGTCACAGCTGAAGTCAGGCCAAAACCCACGAGCAGCACCAGCAGCTAAAGAAAATGCTGTGTTTGCAAGGCTTGAACCAGAGCTGACCTGGGTCATCCCAGAAACTTCCCTTTGAGTTATCTGAGCTCTGGGCACGTTAACTTGAGGGAGCTTTTTGTATGGCTGCAGTTACTTCACGAAAACCAATGGACATCTAATTGGCTTAATTGTAAACTGGCCTGGGAGCACGATTTCCTGTTCAGCTTATGGGGATTAAGGTGTTAAAAAAACAAGTAAAAAATGAAGTCACTTATTCAGAGCGATGTCTGGTACTGCTGGATTTTCAGTCCTGTACTTCCCAGTGCCTTGCTGTAGCCTAAGAAATGGCACTTTAGTCCCCAGCTCATTCCTTTGGGACCAAGGGAGCCATGCAGGGAAGGTGCTTTCTGTGCCTTGCTAAAAAAATAAGTTCCACTCCCAACATGCAGAAACCCTGGGCATGAGATGGTCCCACAAAACAATGGATCAGAGGATTTTGCCCTGAACCACTGAGACTAAAGAGCTGAAACAGAAGAGCTTTAAAATAGGAGCCACCTCTTCCAGAAGGGAAAAAAAACCAGCCAGAAACAAGCAGCAGCCTGGTATGTTCCCTTTAATTCATACATGAGCAGAACATGCTGGTGCAGAGGAGGAGCCATAAGCATTTTTATGGGATTTAAACCCACAGGAGAAAACAAGGACTCAGCTTGTCTCATTTTCCTGGTTTCAGATCTGAGACACCCAAAGGAAGGGGCAAACTCACCATGTAGCACAGGTCCTGTCCCTCAAAGGAGAGTGAAAATCCATATCCCTCTCCTTCAGCAGTATGCAGTGCAGCAGTAATTCTGCAAGCTGCTGACACGTTATTAACAGCTACAGAAGAGAGACTGGTTGTGTGGGACCATGGGAGAAACAGCCATTTCTCATGCAACACTGCATTTTCTTCCATTAGCACCACACAAATGGCAGGAAAAGTGCTTCAGGAGCCTTGGTGTGACATCCCTCATGGAGAGGGGCTTGGACCCCAGTGTGTCAGACCCCTTTCACAACAAGGACAGCACTACAGAGTAGAAATCAGAGACTAGAAATCAACTTCTGCAACAGAGTAGAAACCAACTTCTGCATGTTAAAAATTGAGTGTTCCAAGAGGGAACAAAGGGTGGGAGAGAAGGATGCACAACTTTTGTACCTACCAAGCAACCGGAGCAGCAGGAAAAGCACCCCCAGAGCGTAAGACTTGAGTTCAGGGCTCACAGTCCTGCAGGGAGGAGGAGAGAGAAATCAATTCCTGTTGTTCTGCTTTGATTAACACACCCCGTGGCCATTCTGTGCTGTCAGCCAGGATGCCACCAGCACCTCTTCAAAAAGTCATTAATGGGGTTTTTCTTCTGCCTTCTCCTGAACTGCCTACAGCCCCAAAAGTAATTGCATTGGTGATAGGCTCAGGAATTAGCCAAATCATTAATAACAACAGCTAATGTTGACATCGGATGTTTATAAGCTTCCCATCAAATTTTCAAGGCTGCAGATGTTGAGGACTGGAGAGAGAGAAAACTTTTGGTTCTGAAACCCCTCAGACTATTGGGAACAAGAGACCACCCTTGGAGAAGGGTGGATCAAAAGGTTCAGTCAGCTTGGTGGTTCAGTGAGGAAGTGCTCAACACTAGTTTTCATGCAGTTTGCAGTGTCTTCAGCTATGAACACAACCACTGTTGCATTAGGAGTTATCCTTCAAAGGTGCTTTGAAAAACTACTCATGGCAGGGGTGGTTCTCTGTATAAATACACTGGAGAAACACCAGCCAAAACTGATAAAACAGAACCAGTTTTTAAGAGAGCTTTTAAGTTAGGAGAAGATCCTTCTGATCATCTGCCCTCCTCTCACACATTCATGGGCCATGTAATATCACACCATGACTTCTGTGAGAAGCCTGTGACCTAGGGATGAATTGCAGCAGTTTCCAGGCAGACCCCCACACTTTATATCCAAAGCCTTTATGCCAGGAATTATATGACCTTGGAAAAATGTTCCAATGGTTAATGGGTTGGCTCAAATAGGATTCTTCAGTTGGGTGAGAAATGTAGGAAACAGAGCATTAAAAGTTTATTTTAATGAAAAAATAGATTATCACATGGAATATTCACAGTGGGCTTTTAACTGGTGGTGGTGTCCTTCCGTCCACTTTTCTATATTTAAGACCAAACTCAAACCCCATACCTTAGGCTGGAGTAAAAATTGCCACTTGGAGACATCTCCTTTTCTCACCGACTACAGCAGTGACCAAATGACTTGCTAAGACAAGACATTTAATTTGTAGACACTGAGTCCATTTTTAAATAACCATGGGAGCTGCCAGTGTCACTTGTCACTGCTCTGGACACCAAGGACACATTCATATGCCACAACTTTCTTTATGTAATGGAAGATGGCAGTTGCAAGAGAGCATGAGGTGCTATCTGGCTCAGAGCTCTCTGCTGTACATTTGGTACATTTTGTCAGCTATCAGTGATTCTGAGTGAAGTTACAAATCTGGATGTGTGAATTGTTTATTTCCTACAGCTCTGAACTGAGTATGTTTCATCTTCCCTTTGCTTTTCTTATTCCCTGGTATTCTTCTTCCTGGCTTATCTCATTTGAAGACAACACTAAGATGTCTCCATGTTGTATCCTAAAGGTGCTGGCAGCTTCCTTGAACAAAGAACTCTTCAAACTCAAAATTGCTTTTGTCACAATATTTATCATGAGGAAATTTGATTTCTCTTTAGCTACCGGAGATGCAAAGAGAGAAATGAACTAGTAGGTGGAATATCTCATTTTGTATCCTGCAGGGAGACATGCCCTCACAGAGCTGTTCTGTCCAAAATCCACTCAAGAGTGTGTTTCTAATACAGACCTTATTGATTGAATTTTATTGGAATTTTCCAGGCAGCAGAATGGATCTGCTATTTATGCCTCTGGTTATTAGTCTCAGTAAGTGACAGCTTGGACAGCTAAGTAATTTTGGATAAATGTGGGCTTAGATATCTATGTATATCATAAGGTGAAGTGTTTCATATGTCTGGAAATAACACAAGGTCAGTTATTTGAATAAGCTACTTTTGCCCACCTATTCACATTGGCTTAACTCAGACATGTCCTTCAGACTTCCAAGTTCCTTATGTTCTTGGACTTGGTCCAGGGTGAGAGAAGTTAAACTCCAGTCAGGGAGGTACTCACCAAAGCTAGCTTTAAATTTTTCTGTGGTTTCTGTGGTCTCCAGATCATCTCTAAAGGTGAGCCTAAGCCTCTCTCTAAGTCATTACATGTTGAGAACATGAGGTGGCAGTTCTGCCCCTCTCCCAATGCAGCTGTAACCTCTTTACTAGCTGGACTGGAAACTGCACATCTGTATTTCCATGTTAGTCCCAGAAGAACAACCCTTCCACCATTCTCTGCAACATCCCTGCAGGAATCTTGTCCGTTTGGGGGCCCAGTCCCACCTCACTCCCTCCACCAAAGGAGAGCTCGAGCAGCTCCTGTTTTCTCTCCAGCAGCTCCATACTGCAGGCCCTGAACTGGGGCCATGCCTGGCTAAACCAGGCACTAACAAGTGAAAAAAAATAGCTTAGGGAGAAAACAGCTTGAATGGAGGTTCAGTTCAAAGTCAAGGGTCTGGGGACAGTGAACTTGGTGTAAAAGGCAGAGGCCAGGAGATGTGGAGGACCCTCAGCTCCCCCCTGTGCCTTAGGGTCCCTCCAGCCATGATCCCATGCCAAGAGCAGCCCCATCTGATGAGGATGGTGACTGATGGCCCAACTTGGCGAGAATGATGACTGAAGCCCCCCCTGATGAGGATGATGACCAAAGCCCTGATGAGGATGATGACTGACACCCTACCTGATGAGGATGATGACGGACGGTGTCTGCGCCATGGCCCCGATCATGCTGCAGACACACATCACACACAGGAATGTCAGGAAGGCCTCTTCACACCCAGGGCTGGGGCACTTGCCAGGAACCACGGTGGCGTTTTCGGGAGGGACCGAGGTGAGGCACGAGCAGCCACTGAGGTTCTGCAGAGGAGCACAAGGAGTCAGCAGAGGGGAGAGCTCTGATCCCACCCTTTGTAACAGGGCTTGTCAGCAGCAATGCCTAATCCTCTAATGGTCAATTAAATAACTCCTAAGTGCTTGTTGGAGGGGGTTTGGAAACAGTTTCAGGAGCATCAGAGCTGACGCACGCTGCCAGCAAGGGAAAGCTGTCCCTTGGCTTGTTTCTTTTCTTCTGCTCCTTTCAAGTCTCTCCCATAAATGTCACAGTGACAGAATTATTACCCAGTTCTACCTCTTTGGAGGAGAATAAAGAAACAATCTGTGTCTCTGTGACAAGGAAGATTCCCCCCATTATGGTTCTAATTACTTTCTTATTTACCTCCGTCCTCTTGGCTGTTGCAATTAAACTGAAGCACATTAAATGCTGGTAAATCTGCAGCCCTGCTCTCAGACTGCTTGCAGCACCTCAAACCCTGGGCAGGAGCCACACACAATGGGTGCTGCAGCTCACCCAGAGCTGAACCACCACAGCCTGGCAGCAGGGAGGCTGCTGGACCTCAGTGCACTCCAGGGCTAATAAATGACATCTGGTTCAGAGAGATTTGTGTTGAGCTAAAAGCTCAAGTCAAGCAAGATAAACTTTATCAATATGTGATCAGAAGGAGGGTGGAATGACTGCATTTTGCTTTGATCTCTCCAGCAAGTGCAGGATGTGAAAAGAAGCTTTGTTTGCCAGTCACAGATTTAAGGATTTTTTTTTTCCCCTTATTTTCCAACTCGCCCTCCTGAATTTCTGAGTGGGGGATGTCAGTGCAATTAAGGCACACAATACTACCAAGAAATCCCTTAACGAACACAGAAAGAAACAGTCATTAATGATTCATGGCTTGTCTTCACAGGCCTGCTGGGTTTGCAGGTCACATGTCTGGATGAGGAGCAACGTCATAAAATATAACATATTGAAAAGCAGCTCAATCTCCTCCCCTTCTCCCCTACCATGTGCAAGCAGAAATTCCTTTGCTTTTCTGCCAAAGGGGTCCCCTTAGGACCATACAAAAGCACACTTTGTGGTTCACTGCCTCCAAAGATAAGGATCAGCAGGGATACCACTCCAACCTTTCTGACACCAATCTCTTTCTCCTGCACAGGAGTCAAATCATTTTTTTTCCAATTAAGTGCACAGAGGACAAGAGAGACTGTGGTGCAGAACTCTAGGAGAGCTGGAGCAGACATGCAGGTGCCTTTCTGCTGGCAAGCAGTAATTAAAATAACAAATTCCTGTGCTGTGAGTTAGAAGCTGACACCTGAAGGCTCCAGAACGGTGACAATTAGCACCACTGAGGTGGTGTTTGCACAGACAACAGGAATTTGTAGCTCCTGGCTCTTACTGCAGTGCATTGCCAGCCACCAGCCTGGGCAAGGCTGTGGATCAAAATCCATGTAAGTCTGGAAAAGTACACACCTGCACTGAATAACCTTTGGACAAAATCCCCATCACAGCAAACACGCAGAATTGGGTGTTTATTTTCCATGGGCTTTTATCAAGAGACATACAGTACCTGCTTTGGGCAGTGGTGGGGCACACTGTCCTCTCACAGGTATGATTTTTTTTTACAAAGCACAAGGCAGATTTTACTTTCACTGCCTGAAAATTTGCCCCTCAATCTGCTTTTTTGACCACTTTGCTTCAAGGTGCTGGCCCGAAGCAGTGTGAGTGGTTTGTAGCAACCACCTCAGCTTGCTTAGCACTGCACCTCATCCTTACCTGGCAGATCTTTGATCTTTTATTACTGACACAGTATGCAACTCACAGACATCAAACAAGGAAACATCAAAGATGGAGTTATGACTTTGTCCTGTGGAGAGGAAATTTTTTGCTACCAGTGCCAAACTTCTGTAGATCTCCTTGTCTGCAACCCCACTGCATCCAACCACTTGTTATCAGAACCTTCTGCTGCCCAGCAACCTCCACACCCAGATTTATGTGTACACAGATGCAGAGTTTACACCTTTAACAGCATCCTGACTTTGCTGTGATTATCCATGCAAATCACCCATGTTTTTAATTACTAATTTTTTAAGCTCTGGCTCTGACAGGGAAGGGACAGGCTGGTATTTCAATGCAAAATTGTAACTCCAGGCTGGAATTCATGTGTCTCCAGCCAAAATATTAGAGAGTCAGTGGCATCAAAGAAACAGGATGCACAGCCCAGCACGTGGTATGCAAGGGTCATTCCCAGGAATGGCTGGAAAGGAAAGTCCTGGGGGTGCCAGAGCTCTGCCTACCAGCACTGATATTCCTATGGCTTTTTGGACAAATGCACCTCTGAAATCAGCTCAGTAAGAGAGAAGGAATGAAAAAGAAAGAAATACCTGAGCTACACATTGCTTTTAGAAATTGTTCACAGAGGAAAAGTGAAGAGAAGCAGTCAGAAAGGTAAAATGTAGTAAAGTTAAATAAAGCATTCAGAGAATTTTATGTCCCAGTAAAAAGCAACCCTTGCCTCATCACAAGCACATAACATTCACAAGACCCTCCAGACAGGTCATTACCTGGATTATGGGTTTAAAACTTGGTTTGGCAATTTGGCTTTGCCTCAAGGCCATTGCATGGCCAAACTGGTCCATAATTCTTGATAATGCCCTTCCCAGCAGGTGCTATTGCTTCACCAATTTGTGTTCAAAATGTTACTGCAAAAAACCCCCACAAAACAAAGAGATGAGAAGAACCCCAAGGATGACAACAAAAAGGCAAAATGAGAAGGAGTGAGTAAGAGAGAGCATGAGGGAGAGTGAGTTTTTTTGCTGAGAGGTTTGTTCTTGCAGAGCACAAGGTCAGGCAGCTGCAGACTGAAGGGGCAGAGCTGAATTTTCATTACCATGCTCCTTCCAGCGGAGTCAGAGCTTTGCCCTGTGCTGCACAGATCTCTGCCATGCTCCAGCCACACACCACAGCAGCTGAACACCTGCTGAAGGCTTGGTGAGCTGGTGAGACACCATTCTGTGTGCCTGAAACACACTGGTTTCCTCTTAAAATCATCCTGCTGCCACCTCAGGTGTTGGCTTATTGGGAGGAGGAGGAGGAGGAAGAAGAGGGCAGGGAGGTAACACCTTCACATTGATGTGGATCCTTGTAGGGCTGCTGAAAGCTCAAAACTGTGGTGTGTCAAAGGGATGCCTGGTATCTCCTCAGAGAGGAAGGATGAAGCCTTGGGGGGATAATTGCACATGGTGAGCACTGATGTGTAGGCACAAACAGTGCCTGTGACCAGGCTGACCTCCCACAGACTCCACACAGCCCCAGGCAGTGAGCAAGGATGCAGGAATCCCACCAGTCCCCACCCACAGGAGCACTCATTTTCAGTGTAACCTAGAAGACATTAACATTTCAGCAGCAAAAAATGAAAAAGCTGGCTTTAAGATATTGTTAAAAATTCCCCACATCTTCCTTATCCAGTTTTATAGTTTATTCTTTATGACTTTTCTAAGGGAAAAAAATCTCTTAGAGAGAACTGAAAAATGCAGAATGTCTTTGGATGGAAACTCTGCTCCCCTGACAACTGCTCTTGCTGCTGCCTCAGAGCAAAGCAAGGAAAGAGAAATAAGCAAGCAGAGTTAAAGGAAAGCTTAAACAAGGGTGAATAAAACCAGCAACTGCTCACCACTGTCTAGGAACCAGATTGAGGGAAAGAGCAGGAGGAAAAAGACTGAAAGGGTTGGGCAGGGTGGAGAACAGGGGAGATGAGGAGTAACAGGACAAAAGAGGAGCAGTTTCCTCAGCTCTCCCTTCTGGGCTAGGGATCTCCTGCAGAGGACACCTGTGCAGATCTCCCATCACATTCCTTGCTTCCCTGCTGAGGAGGAAAACCAGGGCAGGAGGTTGTGAGATCCCATCCTGCTCCATGGGTGACCCTGCAGAGACTGGGCATGTATGGAACAGAGTGAAGAACAACAGGGCCTCAGCCCCACCAGAGCTGTGAGCTGAGCTTTTGGGAGTGCAGCCCCTGGCTGTGGGTGAGCTACCCCACCAGACACGCAGGAACCTCACCCACTTGAGCTCCCAGAACTGTTCCTACAGGTGAGAGGTCCCCAGGAAAGGCCACTCACCGTGCTGCTGCAGCCAGCAAAGCAGGCAGATAAGTATGTGACCCCGTCTGCCCCACACACTGGAGTGAAGGAATCAGTTTGGCATTCACAGTTGTTATTGCATGGGGAATATGGGTCCAGAGATGAGGTTGGAGTTGAGCTGCAAGACAAAGAGAGAAAGAAATTAATGGACAGCGTGGTATCAGCCAGTTTTCCCAACTGTTGCCTCACAAAGATGCCTTTGAGGGGGAGAGTTAAGGCAAACACATTAAAAAAAAGCAGTGGGCAGGCTAGCTGGGTTCCAGCTCTACGAAATCCAGGCTCAGCCTCTCCTTGGAGACTGAAATGCCATGGCTACTATCCCCTGCAAAAGAGAGTCTAATGCAAGGCTTGGGCTGCCCTGTTACCTCAACAAAAAGCCTCAAGGAAACACAGAGAGATGCTGTGGAGATTGCTCTGTGTTTTTCTGCAAGGAGCTGACAGGCTGATGTTGTCATCTAAAGAGCTGCCACTGCATACAGGAGCACTCAGGAAGAAAATACCACATAACTCTCTCCAAGGCCTGTGAGTGCAGGACAAAACAGGGTTATGTAGGTCTCACTTCTCACATTAAAATGGGCCTGCAGCCAAAAACACTCTCTCTTCACCATATCTGTATTTCCAGGCATCTAAAACCTGGTTCAACAAATTCCCCTCAGGCACTGAAATCAATGTAGAGAGCAGTGCATGTCCCTTACTGCCAGGACAAACCAGACCCAATGCTACAGAGATGCCTGTGGGTACAGACCCAGGTCTGGCACCTTTTGACTCAGATTGACTGAATTTCAGATTTTAGTGAAATTCTGTAGTCATCTGCAGGTGCTCAGGTCCCTCAGTGGTGAGTGGCATGGAAACATGCCAGATTAGGAGCCCACATCACACTGACTTCTCTGTGCTTGTTCTGTGGCTGTCTGCACTGCCTCTCCAGGACACTAACATGGATTTATGCTGGTAGAGCTCCCTGAAACTCTCCGTGGACTCACTTGTTTCCATAGGGAACAGTAACCCCTGCCACAGGTCCTGTGTCACAGCCCAGGAACAGGAAGGACACGTAGCAAGCTGTGGACACCAGGTTCACCAGCATGGCCATCCTGATGGCTCCCAGAGCAGACAGGCTGAGCTTCTTCACCAGGAGGCCACCCAAGAATATGCCCAGGCATGCACACGGGATTGCTGTCATCCCTGCAAGAGGAAAAAGCAGTTAGCAAGGCCAAGAACTCTCCAGCATCCAGAGCTGTGCACTGGCACGAGGAAACCTCGCAGTGCCCAACTGCTGGAGCAGCACCAAGCTGGGGCTGCCCAAAAAAAGGAACAGATGCAAACAGGCATGCTGCCTTGCATGGAGGAACCAGGATATTCTGCCAGTTCTCATCCAGGCTGGAGGCAATGCCAGGCTTGCTGAACTTGGCCCAGCCTGACCTAAGCAGCAGTAAATAAAGTCAGGAATTTTCTGAGGTGTCTGGAGGCTTTGGATGAGCCTTGCTGGTGAGACTCACAGGAGTCTGATCTTCAGAGACTAGGCAGGAGCAGCATTTGAAAATATGAAATCTCCCTAAAAGAATTTTCTTTAACTGTGAAATGCAAAATCACTGCCAGAAGTGACTCCCTTTCCAGCACAGACAGAAATTACCCCACTATGCTTGTTTGGGATTGCTTTTATCCCTTTGCTGCCAGTTACACTGCAGATCTCACTGCCTGAACTGTGCTTAGGAGAGAATCCCAGTCCTGGCATTCCTAGACTCCCTTAAACACCATGTGAGAAATCTGATTACAACTTTGTTTAAACAAGTTGCTGTGAGAAACATGGAGGTACCCAAGTGTCCTTTCCCCCTGTCAGGTCAGAAGCAGGTTGTGCTCTGGCTCATGGGTGATCTCCTCTTTGCTTTTTCCCTTCTCCCACTGGGTCAAGAGTGAAGTTACTTTCCTTTGCCAAGCCTTTAATTTTCAGGAAAGATGGAATTGCCTAACAACTTTGAGACCTCTGGCCTTCTGTCAAATCATATTAAAATTCACTAGCAAATTCCTGAATTGCTGGGGGGAGGCAAGGCTGACTGCAGGGGATTGTTTCTTTTGGAAATCCAGGCCAAAACCAGAAGACATCAATGAGTTTAATAGGGAAATAAACAACTGTCAGGAGAGCAGCTTGCAAACTCCTTGTTGTGATATGAAGATCCACCCATTTCCTGATGTCCCATTTTTGACAGATCACTGCCAGCTGCCCATCTGGCAAGCTGTGGCCACAGATCATCCAAGATCAACTTGCAGATATCTTAATTGGGTGCTGCTGAGAGGAGGGCTGTCATAAACAAATGGCTGGGCCTGCCTGCGATGAGCAGCAGCACAAAATAAATGAATATTCTGCCACCAGTGTCCTGACAGGGAACAAATGAACACTGAGGAATGTAGAACGTGAAATCACAGCAGCATGGAATGGTCAGAGAGAAGGGACATTTGAAAGACGACCAAGCTGCACTAACTCAGGTACTTGAAGTGCTCATTGCAATCTTGTCATTTCCAGGCCAAGGGGAAAGCTGTAGTGACCAACAGGAGACACTGGGCTTCCTAACCAGACTGAGATGGGCTGCAGAACTGTGGGGCACCAGAACCATGAGACAAGCAGGTCAATGGCCACACCATCACTGCAGTCCTGGGCAATCAGACAGCCCATTTCTGCTGCTTCCAAGGCTCTCACAGACTCTCCCATCCTGGCTGTCCCACACTGCCTCCCAGGGGAAGTGACGGCAGCAGGATGCAGTGGAGAAAGGATGCTGGAGCTCTGTTCTGGACCAGACAGCCATGGCACAGCTGAAGGCCAACCCTCCCACTTACAGACGCATCTCAAACAAGTCACTTTTTGGGCAGCCTAACCAGCAGAAGTTACCAGCCATGCTGAGCACTCCTAAATCCCTCTGGAGGTTTGGTGTGCCCGTGGTTACTCACCCAGGAGCTGGTTGGCAGAGGAGGTGGTGAGGTTGAACTGCTGCTCCAGATACTTGCCCAGGAAGGCGGCGAAGCCGGCCACCACGGCGATCTCCATGCAGGCTGCCAGGATGATGCAGGTGAACACGGGGTTGGACAGCAGGTGCTTGGTCACTTTGGGGATCACTGCAAGAGAGGAAAAATGGAGAGGTGTGTGGAGTTTTCATCACTCGGGGTCACCAATTGTGGTGGTGTTCACAGGGGTCCCAGGACGAGGAAAGAGATGAGAATCTTGACTCCATGTTTCAGAAGACTGATTTATTATTTTATTATTTATATATTATATTAAAACAGAAGAAAGGACTTAATCAGAAAGCTTGCAAGGAATAGAAAGGAAAATGGAATGATAGCAAAAGCTCGTGACTCTCAGAGAGTCCAAGCCAGCTGACTGTGATTGGCCATTAATTAGAAACAACCAACATGGACCAATCAAAGATCCACCTGTTGCATTCCACAGCAGCAGATAATTATTGTTTTTCTTTTCCTCAGCTTCTCAGGAGAAAAAAATCCTAGCAAAATGATTTTTCATAAAATATGTCCGTGGCAGAGGTGTTTTTGTGCAGACTTGAGGTGCTGGAGGTGCCTCTCTCCTCTTCTGTAGGGTACACTCATTTCACATCAGGAGTAATTTCCTGTTCTGCACAGACAAGCTGCTTGAAATGTGGGAATGCCAGAACAAAGTGAAACACCCAAACAGTGGCACTTAAAGATTCAAGAACCAAGAGGTGCAAAAAGAAAAAATCAGTGATTATTTACTCTTATAGAAAACTGGAAGAATGAGAAAAATTTCCAACATTGCTTCCTGTTTTCCCCATAGGGAAGTCAATCAAAACCCAGTGTGCTCTTTCTTCCCCTTCTCCTTTCTGTACCTGCTCCCCATGAACAAAGCTGAGCCAGCTGACAGGTGCCATCAGTGCTGCGTTCAGCATAAATCCTTGCAAGCTTTCAGACACAAACTAACCCAGCTCACATCTGGCCTTTCCTTCTCCTGCCATCCAGATTTGATTCATTTTCCTATTCCAAACTGGCTCACTCACTGATGGTCACCTTCTTGCAGCAGATGTGGGTGTTTTCAGCAAGCTGAAACTCTCAGGCTCAGCCTGGCCCATGGATACCCATGGCACAAGGGTGTCCTGCCTGGGACAGGCTGTGTGTTCCCACAACCTAAAGCTCCTCCAGCCTTCCATGCAGACCCTGCCATCCTTAAGAGGGTGCAAGAGGACGTGCTGAGCTGTTCACTGTGTGGGACACACACATGTGGCTCTGGTTTCATGATCCCTTGGCTCTCCCCTTCCAAATCATCATTGTCTAGAGCCCTCTCTCCTCCAAGCCCATCTCAATTTCCAACAGGCAAACAAGAGTTACCTTACAAAGGGAAATCTGTCTAATGAATCAGATTGCACGTTTTCTACTCCAGCGAGCATTTTAATTATTGTAGAGATAACACAGCTTGAAGAGGAGAGCATCCCAGTACAGAAGAGAGCCTTGCTTTGTCTCCATACCTGATGACTAATTTCTGCCTGAATTAAATGTGAAAATCATTAAGTTTGAAAATTACCTTGAAGTAGTGTAGTGAAGCCTCAATGGACCCCTATTTGCATTTTGAAAATCCATCCCCCAGATCCCCTGTGGTGTACCAGGGGCTGGCAGATGATGTTTCTCTGGTGCTGGCTCATGTTTTCCCTCAGGGATTTTTCTGCACTGGCCTCAGCAGAGAATGCACAGCTCTTTGTCAAGGCTCTGCTTGGGTGCCCTTGGCTCTTTCTTGGGGACAGTGGGAAAAAGGGTTATAATTAGGTTTGATCTAACATTTTTTGGAAGAGGTCACTTCACAGTTTCTGGTCTCTTTAAATCAGAAACATTTTTCCAAGCCGTATAAAATTTCTACTTCCTAAAGATTTACTGAACATAATTAAGGTGCAAGAGGCATAGCAATTTTTAGCAGAATGAGTGAAAAAAGAAAAGAAAAAAGGGGGAAAAATGCTGTGTGGGAGGAATGGGGATGGGGGAATTCAGATATGGATAAATTTCAGAAGCCACCTGCTGCTTCCTTCAGTTCTTTGGTGGCCACCTACAGAATTTCCCCTTCTTGCCAGGAAAAATATAGAAAATGAAAAGGTGGACTTGGCAGTACTAAGCTTGAAAAGCCATATTTAAGGTATTAATGACTGTTGTGCCTCGGGAGTTCAGTTTGTTCAAGATTAATGGATTCCTTGAGATGTAGCTTTGTGCCAATTTAAATCCAAAGACACTAAGGTCTAGCTCTAACTTTATCCACCAAACAATAGTGATGACAGCCTGCCTTTTGCAGGAGGGAGCTAAAGATCACGGACATTTATTTCTGAAGTTGGCACCCAACCATCGTGCGCTACCAAGGTCAAAATCCATTTTCTGGACAACAGAAAAATTTGCAGAGTTATTGCAGCATCTCACACAGGAGAGGAACCCCTCACAAGTGCCTTGTCTGGCAGTGCAGGGCTCAAAGTCACAGCACTTCATCACCCACATCATTTCCATCTGCAGGAGAGCTGGAGAGGGACTTTTGACAAGGGTGTGTAGTGACAGGACAATAGGTAATGGCCTTAAACTGAAAGAGGGAGGGGTTACATTAGATATAAGGAAGAAATTCTTTACTGTGAGGGTGTGAGACACTGGAACAGGTTGCCCAGAGAAGCTGCGGATGCCACTGGAAGTGTTCAAGGCCAGGCAGGACAAGGCTTTGAGCAACCTGGTCTAGAGGAAGGTGTCCCCATCCATGGTGAGGTGTCTGAACAAGATGACCTCTAAAGTCCTTTCCCACCCTAATCTTTCTATGATTACTGGATTCCATCATCATTTCTCCTTCCTGTGAGTTTTCTGGGACAGATCCTGTCCTCTGCTGAATGTCTGACTGTCTACTACAACTCTGTACCATCATGTGTGACACACAACCCAGGGCAAAGAGTGCACAGACAACTCAAGCAGAGTCTGGCAGCCTCCACCATCTCCTCAGCCAGGGCCAGCTCATTCTCTTTCATCTTCTAAGAGAAATAAAGGGAGGTTTCCCTATAGAATTCAATATTCTTTCATCTTGCTACTGCCATTTGCTAAGATCAATCATTTGACACCGGCTGCTGCCTCATCTGTCTCAGTTCTTGGGGTGAAATACCTCTGGGAAAAAGGTAAAAAGTCAGCAGCAAAGTTTAAAAACCTCTCAATAGACTAGAGTGACATGCTTCCAGCTGCTTGGCATATGGTGCTGGGTATGGAGTAGGGATGGAAACGCCTGATGGGCGACAGTGAAGCCCTGGGGAACACAACAGCTATGGATGGTGTTTCTCCACTGGAGCCAACCCAGTAGGGTGTCATGGTGAATGTTACCCTGCAATTTTACAGGCCCAAAGGTTACCTGAACACTTTGGAGCAGCCCTTTGCAGCTACAAAGCTCAAATGAAGTCCTTTTACAAAGTGGGAAAAGTCTTTTGAAGTCCAAAGAGTCTCAAAAATCTACTTGGAGAAAACTCACAAGGTGCAGCAGACAGGGCACATAGATAGACTGAGCCTCCCACTCCCAGAAGGACGAGCTCATTTCCCATCCTCATCCTGATCTACCTGACACGCTCCAGGATTCCCAGAAAAGCGATTCCCACCGCCCTGGCAAGATGCACTAAGGAGAACATAACACCTCTTTTCGCTGCTGAAAAGGAGTGAAAAGCACTTTAATCCCAACTCTTGAGACCATCCACATGCAGTGCTGGTCACAGGATCATCCATAGGTTGGGAGGGACAGGGTGGATGTCCCAAAGCTCTCCAATATTCCCTACAAATCCCTTGATTTCCCACTTTTTCCCACTCAAACAACACCGGTTCCAAAGCATCCACACCCCCTCCATTTCTCCTTCCATAGGTGCTCTGTGGATGACAGGCCAGGGCCTTGACAAATGCACACACTTATGTACACCAAGTAGCTTTGATTTGTCACTGCACATCGGGGAGTAGCGGGGATAATTGGCAACCTCATTACACGAGGTTTAACTACTCTCCAGAAACGACAAACTATAATCATCACGTTGGTGCTTGAAATGAATTGTTTGGAACATTACAATCACCAAGGCCCCTGTTTCTGGTTGGAGCACCCTACAGAGACATGTTTTCAATTTGCAGTAAAGATGAAGAACACAGAAAGCAAAGTAATAAATTAGAGGGAGGTTTACAGCCCAGTCCACCTAGGACAGAGTGGTGAGGGAAAGGCAAAATGTAGTACTGAGCCAAAATATGACTTTCTACTACCCAAGCCTCAGGTCTCAAGAGAAAGCAAAAGGCAAAACTTCCACCTGGCTTGAGGAAAAAGGGATGAAGAAAAGAGCACAGGCAGCAAGAATGAAACACATTCTGGAAAGAGGTGGCTTTTGTAAAAGAGAAGATGGAGTAAGGCAAGAACTGATGAAGATATCTCAGGTGAGGTTAGCATGCTGAAGTTCCACGTGGCCTTGGCAATATTATCATAATGGATATGAGTGAAAAGCATGACACATAAATCAAAAAAGCCTTCCAGACAAGATGCAAGCTTGAAGCAGCAGTTATATATTCAAGCATGGAAAGCAGGTCCTTCTACTCTACCATCTTCCCTGCAGGAACCACCTTTACTTGAGAGAAGGATACAAACCTCCCTCACCTGTGACAGAAGTAATAGAAAAGCATTTTTTGGAGACACGCTCTGCCTGCCTTCAGCTGCTGCTCAGCTTTGGCCCTGAGGTGTGCAGGCTGAAGGCCTTTCTGAATTTTTTAATGGTGCTGACAACAAGATGCTGGCTTGGAAATAGCCAAGAAAAACCTGACAACAAAATCTACACCCTCATGAAACACAAGCCAGAGAAAAAACTCAAAGACTGACAGAACCTGATGCCTTTTATGATCACCACCTTCTCACCTTTGGACTTCTCAGCAAGCCTTTAAAGTGTTTGCAGGGGGACAAGACCCAAATCCAAAAAGGCATTAAAGTCTAAACCTGGGCCAAAGCTTCACTGCTGCAGCTGTGAATGAAGGTATAAATGGAGCCCTCTCCAAAAGCGTGTCACTATCAGTCATGAGAAGCCAGGAGTTAAAAACTACCCTTGTTAGCCTTTAATCCTGCCCAATCCCATAAACTCCCACTGAGGATTACAGGCTCCCCATGGTCCAGGTCCTCCCTGCACAGCTGGGAGCTTCTGGCCCAGCACTGTGCTCTCAGTGAGCACTTTTTGGGAGAGAAATCCCAGATTCAGAGCAGCTCCATCCCTAGGTAATTCAGCAGATTGGTACACAGAGCAGGACAGAACTGAACAGAAGACAAGGCAGCTGTCAGCTGTACGTCCCAGCTCTCCTACACTCTTGAAAATGAAGCTGGAAAGAAACCAAAACGTTTCCAAATCGAGGGAATTTGCAGTTCTGAAATTCATTTAATTCCACAGTGAGTTTTCTTTTAATTCCTTGTGAATGAGCTTCCCTTTCCAAACCTGGAGGATTCCATATCAATTTCGATCCTTTTAGGGTTTTAATCTCTCCTGCTAGACAGAGCGGCAGAACGTAACGAATTCCTGGTTTAAATCACTGCAAAACAGAATGCATTTAGGGCAAAGTGTTTCAGAGGTGTTAAAGATCATGCAGAGGAATCATTCTGAAATCAAATTTCATCAGAACCGGCCGCTCAATTCGACAGATGTGACATTTCTGTGTGAAAAAAAAGGGAAGGTTTTTAATGAACTATTTCCAAGCACGTCCCAGAGCAGGTGGTGTGTCAGAGGCAGCGAGTGAGAGGGCAGATGTGTGGACAGACTCGAGCAGAGGGCACTGACAGAGCTGAGCATCTTCTCCGGCCCGAAGAGCAGAGAGGTGCCCAAGGCAGAGCAGAGGCAGGAAAGCAAAGCTGTGCCCCCCAGAAGAGCAGGGACTGCCCAGCCCATGGCTGAGGCGCTCTCACAGACCACACGGAGAGCACAGGGCTGGAACAACCCTGCCAGGCAGGAGCAAAGAGCAATGGCAGCGTTTATTCACACTTCCACTGCTGTTAATCCTTCACTTCTCCGCGCTCCCAAATGGATTTGCTTTGCTGAAATGAAATACTAATCAGGCAAAGCGGTGCAGCATCCCCGTGCCAGTTTAGCCACGGGAAGCAGCTCCCAGGACTGTCCCAAAGCTCTCCTGCCTGTGCTGCCATGCCCCTGTGCTGAGCCCCCTGCTGCCTCCACTGCCTTTGATTGCCTCCTCACCTCCTGCTCTTCAAAGGCACCACTTCCATTTCAAGTTTAGAGCTCCTCTTAAGGCTGCTGCTTTCCTGGCATGAAAATACCCCACAGGAAGAGATGCCAGGGCTTGCCAAAAGCTGGGCCCTCCCTCCTGCTTAAGATTTTGACGGAGATGTAAAAGATCAATACTTTGAGCATGTTCCTTTTATATTAGTCCTGGCTTTTTTTACGTGCTAAGGCTGGAGAAAGCCAAGGAATCTCAGCCAGCCCTCCATCTCACTGCCTTCCAGCAGATCTTGTGGTGTCTGGAGCATCCTCCCACGGGCCAGCCGTGCCATGTCTCTAGCTGACAGCCATGACCCAGCTCAGAGCTTGTCCCCAGCTGACACTGCCCTGCTCCCTCTCCTACCATGACCTTTCTCTTGTGGCAGTCACTGCAAGGCTTGGAAAAAAATGTAAAAACAAAAATGTAAAAAAAAATAAAGCTCCTTCAGTATCCAAAAAGGAGGTGCAGTTCATCCTCTGAGGATGTGCTGTTGATAAAAAGGGTGTTTGCATAACCAATCTAGAGAAACAGCTCTTCCTCCCCACACTTGCACAAGATCCACACATCCATGCAGGCATGGCCACACAGCAGAAACAGCTCTGGCCAGGACCAGCTGCACAGACACCACTTGCTAAAAATGAGTCAGAACTGTGGCCAAACAAACCCCAAGGAGCAACTCCCAACTCCCTGTGCAGGTAAATCCTCTGCTGCTGCCCAGAGAATCTGTGCTTGTCCCATCCCTGGAAGAGTTCAGGACCAGAATGGATGGAGCTCTGAGCAAGCTGGGCTACTGAAAGGTGTCCCTGTCCATGGCAGGGGGGCTGGAACTAGATGACCTTTAAGGTCCCTTCCAACTCATGTCGTTTTAGGATTCCATGGATTCTGTTCAACATCACAAATTCATGCAAAATCCAAGGTCATATTAGGACAGAAGACACGACTATGCATGCACATCCATATTTTTAACCTCTGTACATAATTAAGAGTCTTTTTTACCCTAGAAAAAAGCAGTCTTAACTTTTTCCAAGCAGTCTTAACTTTCTCCCTGAACAGTCTTAACTTTCTCCAAAGGAGAATCAACAAAGAAATTAGGGAGACTAAGATCTGCCACAAAGAAATGAATACAGATAATTCAGCTGCCACCAAAGTAATGTAGACCCACAGAAAGATTTAACCTCATCAGAAATGATGAGGTGTGTTTGCCTCACTTCAGCAACATGACTCTTGACCACATTCTGACTATGACAACAGTGGCAAGGGATTTGAAAGGAGATGTCAGCTACCGTGTCATCTGTGATAGCCTCAAAGGAAGAATTAAAAAGGTCATTGCTTGTCTTATTTGATGTCATGTAAATTTTATTTCAAAGTCCATCTCCAAAGAGGCTCCTGGAAAACTGACTGATCAGAAATGGGGTTACCTGCAGTGAGAGGGCTAACGTGGAGGCCTGTGGTGCCTCCTGATGTAATCAATACTTGAAGCATATGGATGTGGCAGTTTAATTTCTCTACTTCAATGAGCAACAGATGCTCAGTGAACCCCCCATGGCCTCCCTGTGTGCAAGATGCTCAGCACCATCCTCAGGCTGAACTGCTGCCCCTCCATGCAGCAGGGATACGTCATATTCTTTCATTTTTCTGTATGGAAACCTGCAAACATTTCCAGCGTCCACTCCAAAAGCTCAGTGGCCAGAAGCAGACAGCCTGATGTGTACACAACAAAAGCCACATAACTATCCATATGGACCTATAATGGGAAAAACCCATTTAAGAGAAAATCCTTGCAACAAGGATGAAACGATGAAGAAATGAATTTTACTCAGTTTCAAACAATTTATCCCTTTACCTTTCTTCTGAATTTCCTCATCAAGTCAAAATTTCACATCTTTGACCTTCCCTTAATGAACAACCACATCTAGTATTCAAGGCATTTTTATATATTTAGACAACACTTTTTTCCCCAAAGTCTCTTTTTCCTTCCCACCCGCACTTCGTTCAACTCCCAATTAAGGTGACTGCACAGGGAGTAAGTGATTTTCTCCTCATTTATCTAAATGCATCAGGCAGTAATGAAACCTGCTCCGCCACGGCAACAGGGAGTGGGAAGCAGCCACCAGTGCTACAGAAACACCCTCTCAGATGAAGGATTTTCCAGTACAGCCTAGAGAAAGGATTTCTGCCCACACTCTCCCACAAAATGCTGGATCCTCAGCTGACTTTAATTAGAGTCACCTCCATTTCCATCACTGCAGGACATGATGTGAGGTTTTCTCTCTAATTTGCTACAAATTATGCTCTGCCCTGCCATTTTGCTGCTATTCTGGGCTGGTATTTCCCTTTTCCCATTTCAGTTTAAGAGCTGTGGTGATGCCCAGTGCTCATTGCACTCATTGTGTATCTGGGATTGCACTAAGATGAAGTTCAGCTGCTGGGAGCTTCCAATTTCTTTTAAGTGCCCTTGCTGGCTCTCTCTCCATTTTGGGAGGCAGAGGGGAGTGGGACAATACCCTGGAGAGAAGTTCACAAACTGCTCTGGCAACTGTGCTCCCCTTCATATTTTTTTAGCAACTCTATAGGACTATCACACATTTCTCACAGAATTGACAGAATCACCAGGTTGGAAGAGACCTTCAAGATCAAGTCCAACCCATGCTCTAAACACTTCAACTAAACCATGGCACTGAGTGCCACATCCAGTCTTTTTTTTGAACACATCCAAGGCTGCTGACTCTATGACTTCCTTAGGTAGACCATTCCAGAACTTTATCACTCTTTCTGTCAAAAACGTTTTTGTAATATATTAGGAAATATATTTTATATATAAAAATATATCTATATATATATTAATATTTTCTATTTTTAGATATATTCTATATACTTTTATATATATTAAACATATATTATATATTCTATAGATATATCTATATTTTTATATATTTAATATAAGATATATATTTTATATATTTATGAAATATATTTATATATAATTATATATTCAAAAATATTTTTATATAAGAATTATATTTTATATAAAAAATTTATTTATACATATACATTATATTTTTCAGAATATATTTTCATCTATAAAAATTAAAATTATTCTATATATAAAAAGATATTTTCCTAATGTATTTCCAACCTATATTTCCCTTGGCATAGCTGGATACTGTGTCCTCTGGTTCTGTCAGTGCTGCCTGGTGAAAGAGCCCAACCCTACCTGACTACAACCACCCTTCAGTGAGATGTAGAGAGTAACAAGGTCACCCCTGAGACTCCTCTTCTCCAGGCTAAACATCTCCCAGCTTTTTTTTAAGTTTTGCAGCTCAAAAAAAATAAATAACCCATGGCTTTCAAGTGGAACAAAGTCTCTCTTTCAGACATGGGCAATGCCAGAGACAGTGAAATAGAAGTTAAGGACTGAAACTTGAGCCAGCTGATTTCTGGGGTGAATTTGCCCCAGAGGAGATGTGCTAGGCTGGCCTCACCTCGCAGCTGCTGGAAGCAGGTGGTGGTGGTGCTGTCCCCGTCGAGCGGGTGCCGCAGGACACCGTTGCTGGGCTTGTGGCGCTGGCAGTCCCTGTCGGGCAGCATGGCCTGCTCGCTGTCCCCGGCGCGCTCCGGCCGCGGGCCCAGCGCCTGCGGGAAGCCGAACATGGGCAGCGACGAGAAGAAGAGTAAGGCACCGCAGAGCAGGAAGCCTCCCCACCATGCTCCGATCCACCGAGGGTCGTCCGGGGTGATGTCCAGCTTGCCTGTGAGGGGAGAAAACACCAGTCAGGGGCTTGGTCCTGTCTGGGCACAGAGAGCCACAGGTAACCTTCCCAGGCATGGTGCTGGGAAAGGCTGCGAGAAACTCAGAGAAAAGAATGAGAAAAAATTCCATCTCCACTTGGTACACCTGATACCGTGAACATGTGGAATGGAGGTTTGTTTACCAAAAAGTGTTTTAGTTAAAAGACCAATCAAGATCACAGAAAAGAATGAGAAACAAATCTTACATCCACTTGCTACACCTGATATTATGAACATGTGGAATGGAGATTTGTTTACCAAAGGGTGGTTTCCTAAGCAATGGTAAGGGTGTTTTAATTAAAAGACCAATCAAGATCAGATAAAAGAATGAGAAACAATTCTTACCACCACTTGCTACACCCGATATTGTGAACATGTGGAATGTGTCGTGGAGATTTGTTTACCAAAAGGTGTTTTAATGAAAACACCAATCAAGATCACAGAAAAGAATGAGAAAAAATTCTTACCGCCACTTGCTACACCTGATATCGTGAACATGTGGAATGGAGATTTGTTTACCAAAGGGTGGTTTCCTAATCAGCCAATGGTGATGGTGTTTTAATTAAAAGACCAATCAAGTACACCTATATTGTAATAGTCTATAAAAGAGCAATGGGTTTCTTAATAAAGATTATTGTTGATCAATAATTATGCTGTAATACATGGAGTCTGTGTCATGCTCACCTGACACGTACTGGCACAGGTGAGAAGGACACCACAGCAACAAATGGGCTCAGGAAAGTACCGAAATAATCAGAAAAGGAAGAAAGGCAAAATAAAAGGCCAGGATATCCTGTATGCCATCACTCAGTAGAGGGAAAGCCCAAGAAGGGTCTGGAGTCAGTGTGAGGAAATACAAATAAACAGCAGGAGAGGAAAAACTGTTTTCCTAACAGCCACCTTGCTGCCACAGCCACAAGGGTGCCCAGTGCTGATTCCTGGGGGAGACCCAGGCCCACATGGCTGGAATAACAAGCTGCTCTGTTCATGGTGACTGTCTGGTTACTGCCACTCTGAAAAATCTGTCTCAAGTGAGGCAATCAAGTTGTCTCTCAAGCAGAGACAGAAGGAAACTCTTTTCTCCTTAGGGAAAATAACACGTAGCTCTCAAATACAGATAAAGTTTGAAAAATAGTGTGGTGGAGGGACTGGAATCTTCTGCTGTCATTTCCTCCTGCCTGACGTGCATTTTTTTTCAGGTTCTTGGGAACACAACAGTGTGAAGAGTCAGGCAAATCACAGTTTTCTTCATATTTCCTTCCGTGGCCAAAGCCAGCTGGAGCTGGAGTTTGGAGCACTGCACCCTCCTTGGAAAGTGCCTGACCCACAGCCCTTCCAGGCTTCTCAGCAGTAATGTTCCACAGCTCTTCTCTGTGGCTCAGAATTTCTCTGGGGCTTTTTGAGCTGCAGATACTGAGCAATTTCTTATGTTAAAAATGGCCAGAAGATACCAAATTAATTTTTTAGCTAGGTCAGCATCTTGCTTCTGATGGCAACCAACTGCAGCTGCCCAGAAAGCCTACAAGAATAAAGTCAGCATATATTATTCTTGTGGCTTGAGGGCTTTCTAAGCTAGATTTGGTGTCATGTTCATTTTTTTCATATATATACACTTGTCCAATTGCTTTAAAATCCATTTGGAGATTTTTAGCACCTTATGGTGTGGAGTTCCACAGCTTCACCTACTGGGAGATAAAATATTTTCTTCTGTACATTCGTATTTTAGTGTAAATGATACTGAATGGTAAAATATCAAACAGGATTCAAACAGCTCCTCTGCCAAACGAGGCTTTGGTAAAGCCAAGGAATAAAAAAGGACCATGTGGTGTTTGACCAAAATGCAGCCAAATGCCTCAGCCATCCCAAAAGATACTTCTTTCTCATTTGATATTATTTACATTTCTTCAGCTGCCATGTGCATTTGAGATCAAAAAAAGGCAGTAACAATTTTGCAGATTTGCACAATTCTGTTCTGAGTCCTGCAAGGTTCAACTCCATCCAAATGTGTCTGTGACAACATATTTACATCACAGGGCTGAAATACACCCTCCTCTAAGGGACAAAAACCCTGCATAAGGGTCTGTGGGATCTGATGGAGCTGAGAACTGTGGAAAAAGCACCTGAGCAATCGAGGGAAAGGAACGAAGCACCAGGTTTGCTGTAGGTAGCAGAGGGCAGGGGAGCAGCAGAGAACAGCCTGTTTCATGTTGCCCTCTCATGGCGAAGAACACACAGTGCAGGCAGCAAAAAAAGCAGAATTTGGTCTAAATGAACAAAAGGACAATTTGCAAAAGGACGATTTGCAAACAATCTGCTTTAACCCCTGTGAAGTCAAGGTGAGTAATAATTATTTAATGATTTGGAGGAAAGCAAAAACGCTGTGGGACTGATGCTGTCCATCCATCCCCTCCAGGGCCACGGGCAGAGGATGATGGGCATGGACCTTCCTGGTGTGCCTCCATCAGAACCTGGCTGGTTCCCCCACACCCTAGGGTGGCAGTGAAATCTGATTTCACTGTGCTCTGGACACAGCTCCCCTGGCATGACAATGCCACAGTGTCATTTCAAGGTGTCCTTTAAGAGCTGGGATAAAACTCATCTCAGAAAAAAACACAGAAGGGAACAAATTTTAACCATTAAAAATCTGTTACTTATCAGAACAGAGCTGAAAGCTTTTGAATCCCAGTCCTAAAACCCTTCTAAAAGTGACACTCATACATGCAAGAGGCACTGAAGATGGAATCACAGTTTCCTGCTTGTGAGCATCAACATTTTTGTCCTGATGATAAAAATTTAGTGTATTTGATTTGAAAGCAAACCCAGTTCTCCTTACTTGTGTCAATGAAGACAGCATCCACATAGATTTTGGTACAGAAGGAGCCCAAGATAAATCCACAGGCTGGCCCAAACACCAGCATGGTAAACAGGATCCCTACAAGGAGAGAGAAAAGAGAAGATTAGCACCAGGCTCTGGTTATTCATTGCAAGTTGTTCTGCTTGTCTGCTGTATTACCTTGGTGATGCCAAATAGATAGGGACAGTCTGTGCTGAATGCTCCAAGCAAAAGAGCACCCTAAATGTGTGTTCTGCTTTTCCATATCTCTTCAGGAAAAGGAACAGATGGAGGTGTGATAATGCTGAAGGATTTCTGTGGAGCTGAGGAGACAGTGTGGACATATGCTGTGTTTTGGTCGGCTGGCTGCTCTGAAAGATGTCTTACTCAACAGCACCAGGTAAAGCAGCCCTGCCTTCCCCTCATGGGCAACTCTGTCTTTGCCACCTCCAGCTAAAATCCTGGTAGACAGGATTTTCAGACATTAGGGATAGCAAATCTATGAAATGAGTGCTGTCACAGACTGCTGGATGAAGTCCCTTTGCAGAAGTAGGAGCACTTTTCCACATCTGTGAAGGCCCTCTCCCCATCAGACACACATGACAAATATTCGTGCTGTGTGGATCTTCCAGCCCCTCACAACTGCTTGTTCCTTCTGCAAAACCTGCATGAAATTGCCAGTGTAACGCCAGGAGAAGAACTATTATGAGTAAATTACTTATTTGTTTCAATACAGTATTTAGAAGCATTTATTTTCACTCCCATTTTGGCCCTGAAACAAGAATGCTACAGGCACAGTGCCAGCTCTCAATTATCCAGGGCAGAAAGGCAGGGGGACACAAGGATAATCCAGAAAGAGAAGCACCAAAGACAACACAAAACATTTGTAAATTAGACAATAAGAACGTATTAGGTACTTTCACGTTTGGGATAACAACAACATTTGGGAAAAACCAACAAAAAGTCCCCCAAGGACCCTTGTAAATGGTTTTCTGAAGGGAGCAGGGACAGACTGAGCAGTGTGGAGCAGAGCAAGAGAAATTTGTTCCCTTTGGGGGAAGGCATTGCCGATGGATCCCTGTGCCAGGTGAGGGGGAACCTCAGCAGGGATGTGCCAGCACCAGTCCTGTGTCACTGCACTGCAGAGATGGCCCACAAAGGAGTTTATTTGCATCTGGGTGCTTTGCTCACTCTCCTGATCTCTCTGTGGGTGTAGCCTGGCATCTCAGTGCATTTATAATGCACTTCATCACAGCTGTCTCAGCCCTCAAATTCCTTATCTGGAAACTTTTTAATTCCCAAGCTCCCTCTCTGTGCATTTCTCACGAGCTGGAGAAATTATCCAAGCTGCAAAAAAATTCCCAGAGACCCTCCCATCCCCAGGCAAGGCAAACCACACCTGCCAACAACAGCTTGGCCAAGCAGAATAAACTGGTATGGTCAGAGGCAACTTCACCTTCATTTTTAAAATGCAGGGTGCAAACTAATTCCTCCAGGCTGCTGGCACTGGGACCTGGCTGGATTAATAACCATGGACAAAGCAGAGGGGCCCCCAGGCAGCTGCTCACACAGAAATCCAGCATGTGAAAGCCTTTAAGGCTCTCACCTGGAGCAGCACGAGGGACAAAGGAAGGTGGTGAGAGGAGAAGAAGTGCCAGGTTGTGTGAGCTGCAGCGAGGGGTTGTCACAGACATGTTTTATGAACAATCCTTTCCTTAGGATTTTTCCTCCTCAGAAGCTGAGAGGCCTCAGAAACAAAATGTAAACAATGATTATCTGCTGCTGTGGAATGCAACAGGTGCATCTGTGATTGGTCTCATGTGTTATTTCTAATTAATGGCCAATTACAGTCCAGCTGTCAGGACTGTCTCGGTCAGCCACAAACCTTCGTTATGATTCCTTCTTTTTCTATTCTTAGCTAGCCTTCTAACGAAATCCTTTCTTCTATTCTACAGTATAGTTTTAATATAATATATATCATAAAAATAAATCAAACCTTCTGAAACATGGAGTCAGATCCTCATCTCTTCCCTCACCCTGGGACCCCTGAGAACTGCAGGGGTCACTGCAGTCAGGGCAGCACCAGGAGCTGCCAGCCCCCGCCCATCTCTGCCAAGCTCACAGCTGCAGGAATGGCCACTCAGCCCGTGCTGCCAGCTTAAATTAATCCCCAGGGTCTCTGCCTGTGCTGTCCCATGTCACAGGAGGACCCCTCCTGCAGTCACCTTGTCCTGGGTGCTGGTCTGTGCTCCATGGTCCAGCAGTGCACTCAGCAAATCTGTGCCTTGCTCCTGTAAAGCCTCACAGGGGACATCCCTGCCCACCTGCAGAAAGCACTCCATGGGATGTGAAATGAGGGAACAGACAGGCTGGGAGAGCAGAAAAAATGGGATTTCACCCCCAGCACACCTCAGCCCTATCTCCCCTCCTTCCCAGCCCCACTTGGAGCTTCCACCAGGATTTTATAAAATATCCGTGTCACATTTTTTGTGGTCAGTAGATGGCATCAGTGTTTGTCATTCAGCCCCCATGCGCCATGTGGGTGACAGTGCTGCTCAGCCTTGCTCCCAAAACACGATGGTGTTCAGGACCTGGAACACCATGGAGGGTGGCACTGGCGCAGGGCACTGTCAGCACCCTCACATCTGCCACAGACACACTCAGGCTGTGCCCCTTCCCTGTCTGCGTGCTGAAAATCACAGCTTTTAGGACAAACTTTTCTCTAAGTGTTAAGTCTTCAAGCACAGAGTTGAAGGAGGCATGTAGCAGAGACTACCACGGCTGTGATGAATGAGACAGCATTCAAATACCTTTGAAAACTGAACATTAATTTCAAATTTCTATGTAAATATGGCCAAGCACATAAGGACATGCTGGGCCCCATATCAGCTGCAGCAATGACAAATGGGGGCAGAGGGACAAGGACCAGCCAGCTCTACCTTCTAGACAACATCTCTGGATGCATCAGTGCTGGGCTGAGGAGGGATGGAAGGTTGTCCTGTGATGATCTCCAAGGACCAGCCAGTTCTACCTTCTAGACAACATCTCTGGATGCATCAGTGCTGGAAGTTTGTCCTGTGATGATCTCCAAACCACAGAGCTGTGTGACCATGTGTGTGCAGGAAAAACCACAGAACTGGTGTTTCCTTCATGGACCAAAGCCCAAAACAAAGAACATGGAAAATGATCCTTCACCAAAAGCAAAAAGGAAATATTTTCCCCCTTTTCCAAAAGCAGGGACCTGTGGCAGGTGATCCAGCAGTAGCAGGGAGATGCTTGCAGAGAGAATTATCTCAGAAAAAGGCAAACATTGTTTGTGGCCAGTGCAGGCACAGGTGACAGATGAACATTGCCCCTCCTCGTTGTATTGCATCTCAAATATGTCAGAAACCAGCCCTGTCCTCAGTATTAAAATACCTCATTCCATATCCTGGTGGCTGCTGGAAGGTTTGCTCTGCCATGTCCTCACTAGAGGGCAATGTGGGATAGAGCATCCACTGAAACACCTATCTAACATCTCACCAAAGCTATTAAATTATTATTCACCTCTAGGCTAGCTTTAAAAAACCATGTTAATTGTGTTTTCTCTTTTTCTGTAGTTTGTTCTAAAATCAAGAAGAAAACAACTGGCTCACGCCATGGCCTTTCTTATCTTTTTCTGAGACTCCAACAAAATCCTAAGGTTGCAATAATAGCATTTCACACTTTAATTCACAAATCAAGCAGATTGTGGAAAAACCCAAGGCATGGACTGTCACAATGGATACTCCAGGGTCTGCACAGAGCAGGACCATGCTCAAGGATCAATGGAGCATGCTGCTGGGCAAAAAACCAGGCTAATTGGGATAGAACCTGTGGTTGAACATCTATGCAGAACTGAGGACACAAGGGGAAATTAGGCAAGTTTGAATTAGCTTAAGACATCCTTCCTCTTTTGAGAAATCCTGCACAAGTGCCACCACCCCTGCTATCAGGAGAACACTTTCCACATCACCCACCTCACCATGCAACCACAAAGCTGCTGCTTAGCAGAGAAAGAGGCCTTGCAAAAGCCATTTTCCCAGTGCTGGGGCTGCTGCTAAGAATTAAAATGTGCTACGTTTGTGGCTAGCTTTAATATCACTTGCTTGGTCTTTTCCCATGCTTCCCTCTAACTTTTTAGTCTGATTTGATGGAGCCAGAGGACACTGATCCCAGGAGCAAACAGATCAAAGGCCCTATCCTGGCTCCACCAGGCTCCTGGGAAACTCCCACTGGTGCCAATAAAACCAGTGATCAGTACAGGTACTGAAATTTGATTTTTTTTTTAATATTTTTTTAATCTCTGAGTTATTTTTTAAAAATTCTTACTACATTATGGCAGTTCTTAGAAATACTTCAGAGAAGAGAATTGAAAAAAAAAGGCAACTCTGTCTTGGGACAATTCAAACTATTTGTTAGGTAACTCCCAAACACTTCTTTGCAGTTTGTGTCCTTTTAGAGCACAGTTAGATCTTAGCTTGAAAAGAGCTATTATTTTTCAGTTTACCTGCTCTACTTCCTTCATCAGTCTTCCTGCCTCCCAAAAAGGCAGGAAAGAAAAAAGGCAGCAAAGCAGGCTGCACTGAGAAATCAGAAATGTTTTCCTCCTCATCTTTTCAAATGGAGCAATTTGCCAAATCATACTTTGTCCTGTCAGGTAATATTTCCCCAGAGCTGAGGAAAGGATGGGGACAGAGGCCAACATTAGATCTGACATTTTGTGATGAGACTTCATCACCAGTAAGGCCCAAGCCTGACAATGCAGTTTTAGAGCCAAGGGAAGGAGCAGCAGCAGGTCCCACATCTGTGGAGGGGCACAGAGATGCTCTGAGTCATACAAAGTGCACTGGAACCAAATTGCTAAGATGGGGATAAAGGCTGTCAGTATTTCAGTAATAAAGAGCTGCTCCTTGGTGTTTCAAGCTGCTTTCCAGTAGCAACAGGATCCTGAAACATGAGCAAAGCTGTGCTGCTCACAGGGTGAAACAGGTGAAGCATGGACTCAATCCCTGTAATGAATTAACTGGGGACAGTAATTCCTAGGGAAAGCCCTCCTGGCTGGAAATAAGGCATGGAGGGGACACTGCAAGCCTTGCCAGCCTCACCAAGGTGCAGCCAGAGACACCTCAGGTGCAGTTCAGTGAGCAATAAGAGCAGGTTTATCGCAGACATCTTTTATGAAAAATCCTTTCCTTAGGATTTTTCCTCCTGAGAAGCTGAGAGGCCTCAGGAACAAAATGTAAACAATGATTATCTGCTGCTGTGGAATGCAACAGGTGCACCTGTGATTGGTCCATCTTGGATGTTTGTAATTAATGGCCAATCACAATCAGCTGGCTCAGACAGAGAGCTGAGCCACAAACCTTTGTTATCATTCTTTCCTATTCTATTCTTAGCCAGCATTCTCATGAAACCTTTTCTTCTATTCTTTTAGTATAGTTTTAATGTAATATATATCATAAAATAATAAATCAAACCTTCTGAAACATGGAGTCAGATCCTCGTCTCCTCCCCAATCTGAAAACCCCTGTGAACACCATCACACAGGTTCAGCACAGTCACAGGCTGAGGAAAAGAACTGTGGGCAGCTAAAGAACACCAAGACATTTACTTCAAAGCCTCAGCCCCACCAGGGGCTGGAGACATGAGGAGATTAATTCTGGAGAGCTGCCAACACACTCCAGGCAAAGGTGAGCTGGGTAGGTGAGACAGGAGGAGGGAAAGCAGCATCTCCCCCAGCAGGGCTGGCTATCAGAGCAGCAACCATCATCAGTGACTCACACAGCACTTCCCAACCAGGGGCAAACCCCTGGTGCAGCAGAGGATACTGCTTTATTTGGCCATGGAGCTGTCACTGCTGTCTGTTGGGTCCTCTGGAGCCAGGTTGTTCCTGCCTTGGCATTTCAATGAAATTAAAGAGTGTGGAAGATAATTCACTAAGGAGCAGCACACCTTCAGCAAAGCACATGGTCAGAGAAACACCTCCTCCCCCTTGCACCATCCCAAGGGACAGCTTTGGTGGGCAGAAAGCTGATCAGTTTGCAAGGTGTGGAAAATTGCTGAAAAACTTTGTCCTTGCACCAAATAACTCCATCCCTGAGGAGGAAGGGATCAAGGAGCTCAGTGTGATCTCTGTCAACAACTGGGTGCTTCAGTGACCATCACAAATCACAGATTTTGGGGTGTGTTGGGTAGGGCACAGCACAGACCCCCCCTGCCATGGTCCTGCGAGTGCTCTGTGGTCATGGCACAGCATCTGGCCAGGAACATCACCCTCAGCCCCCTGCCTGTGCAGGAGCAGGCTCTTTCTAAAAGCACAAAAGGAACTGGCTTTGCAAAGCACGAGATAATCTCAAAACCCTGCTTGTCCCACATTTCCTGCTGCATGGAGCAGGCCAGTGTAAAGGGATTACTGGAATATTGCAATTCAGGGGCTCTGTGACCTGCCTTTAAAGAGACACCAGCCCAGCACAGCCTGTGGGAACCAGAGGCATCCTGGTGCAGACTGGGGATGCTGCATCCTCCTGCACACCAGGGAATGGCTCTCAAGGGGAAAAAAGGGATAAACGTTCCACATTCACACCCAGTGGGCAAAGCTCCTCGTTTCAGTGGGTTTTCTCTCACTTCTACCAGTTGATGTAACCTCAAAAACACACAGTAAGGGTAGAAGGAGACTGTTTCCTATCCAGATGGCTGATTTGTACAGCAAAACCTGCTGGAGCCACCCAGCACTGCCCATCTTCTCTGGCAGACAGCATGCCCACAGGAGTGGAGGGATGCCTGCATCCCTGCCCAGCCCTTGGTCTCTCATTCCCAGCTTTGCTCATTTGCCCTGGAAAGACACAATTTTCCCTGCCACTCAGCTCCCTGTCCACACACCAGCTGCCAATCACCAGCTCCTGCTCCCTCACACAGCTGTAGGAAAGGTGAAGAGGTGGTGCTGGCCCCACGGCGTGTTTGGATTTGTTCTGCCTCCTCAGTGCACCCACCAAGCAAAGGGAATGTTCAAACAGGCTGGACAGATATTTCCAAGTGCCTGCAGCTGTTGATTAATGAGGAACAACTTTGGGACAATTCACTTTAATGTTTAGACTTTGTTCTGGTGGGGATCAAAGCAGCTCCAGCCCCGTATTGGCATGAGGTGGGGAGGAGAAAGGGGCTGGGGGTTCATCCCATCTGTACAGTAGCACACACATGATTTATAGTTCTGCCTTCAGGAGCTCAACACCAGCAGACCCCTCCTCAGACACCTATTTAGGGCTGCTCAAGTGATGCCAAAGACAGGCACAGATGTCCTGGCAGTCCCAAGGCAGTAAGAGGCTGAAATCCCTGCTCAGCCATTCCCTTCCCATGGACCATTCTCTGCATCTTGTTGCCTTCCTTACCTTTTAACTAAATTCAGTCCCTCCTTGTGATGTACTGCAAGATGCACAGATACTATGCAGTGCTTTAGTACTCAGGAGCACCAAATGTTTCACAACAAACTGAGTTTTAGTTCTGAGCTCTTCTCATTGATTCCACTGTTACACCTCACTGCATCTGTGTGTGCAACACAGCCCTTGGAGAAAGATCTGGCAGTGCTGTCCCAAGACATCCTATTTCTCACTGACAGACCTGCAGCTGCTTTTGGGCCAGCAGAGCAGCTCCAGAAAGCCTGCAAAGCAAAAGCATGGGATTGAATCTGACTTCTCCCATCTCCATGCAACCACTTGTGACGGGAAAGCCATATGGGGGTTTAGTTCTTTCAGCCAGTGAAAGAAATTATTACAGAGTTTGAAATCAGGCAGCCTTGGACATCTCCCATCCTCCCCTCTTCTCTGATCAAGCCTTTTATCAATATACCAAATCAGTTTCAGCAGCCTGTAAAATTTGCTCTTGCTTCTTGAATATTTGGGTTTTTAAAGCGAAAAAAAAAAAAACAACAACCCACTGCATGCAAATATTGCAGAATTACTTATTTACCCCTGTGTTTAATAGGACTTAAGAACTGTAGCTAAAGCTGGTTGGGGAGTTTCATTTACTTACTTACAAGAGGCAATAAAAACATGCACCCATGCTACAGATTTAAGAAACTTCTAATATGATTCTTCCAAAGCTGGAGAGAGCCCATGGTAGTGGCCTTTACCCTGCCTGCTGGAAAAGACAATTACTCTAATACAGTTTTTGTTCTAGCTTATATTTAACATTCAGATGCTAATACCTGAAGGGGTTGCTTGGCCTTGAAAGCATCTTACATGGAGGTTTCTCCCCAGACTATCAGGGTCCCTTTAAATATTGATTTCCATCAGAATTCGGGATTTCCCTAAAGAAATGTCTGCTGACTCAGAGATGAAATCTATTTTCTGTAAGCAGGCATTTTGCCTGGTGAACCATCCTGCATTTTCAATTACTACCAAGCCTTAGGTTTGTTTTATCAGCAAATCCCTGTCCTCAGCACTATCGAGGCTACATGTGAAAGGATCAGTGTTATACCAACAACTGACAGTCCCAGGGGATCCTGATGCACACACAGAATGTTTGTAGAGTGGCACAGGAGGGGATTTTTGCTTTAGGAGCACAAGCTCAGCATCCAGCCCCAGATTTTCCATAATGACTAGGTGCATTTGCAGCAGCTCAAAACACATTAATTACCTGGTTTGTGCCCTCATTCTGATGAGCACGGAAATAAGGAAAACCCAAGCCAAACAAAACCAAATGAAAAAAACCCTTAAAATATAACCCAAATCAGCCAAAATCCCAACCCAGAGTTGGTTCTATGCATATTGACTTTTAGGCTCCTCCTTTATCCAGCTGCTGAAACAGGATCACCAAAAAGATGGCAGAGAAACAAATTACACCACCGGAAAAGCTCCACAACCCTCAAACCCATGTTTGCA
Organism: Zonotrichia leucophrys gambelii; assembly: GCF_028769735.1. NCBI lineage: Eukaryota > Metazoa > Chordata > Aves > Passeriformes > Passerellidae > Zonotrichia > Zonotrichia leucophrys. Next base: position 14,280,386 of record NC_088180.1, on the reverse strand, counting down.
AGCAAAACAAAAATTAAAGCAGCCGATTTGTGAGATCTGCAAGGTAAACTGTGGGGATGTGCTCACTACAGAAGTCTTGGGATTTATTTGGTCACACCAGTTAACAGTGGGAACAAACTGTTCCCACTCCAGTTTTCCTCCCTACCATCTCACTCCCCTCCCAGGCAGTGGAGGGACCTCTTGCTGCATTTCTCTCCTTGCTGATGTGAAGCCGGAGAAGAAATTTGCTTATGCTAATCAATCCCTGGCACCAGCCACATGAGAGCTAATCCACTGGCAATCTCCATCAGTCTCTGCATATTTAACCAAAGCAGGGAACACTCACAGAGGATTATGGACGCAGTGGCATTGTTGTAGCAGTGTTTTCCTACTTGAGCTGCAATCACTCTGATGCCCTGTCTCTTAATATTTACACACACTCTACGCACAAACAGCGCGAAGAATCACATCAGTGCATGCAAGCAAGGTGCCTACAAAAACACACACACCACACAGTGATTTAATATATCTCCCTGCACCTAGTGCTGTCTCCACCCTCTTCCAAAATGCTCATCTTCATGGTGGTTATTTCTATAAACCAGCATCTCTTAAGATAGGCATATGGCTTAATCCTCACAAAGATTTGTCTCCTTCTGCAAAGCTTTTACAGGTAGTTGGACATGCATTGCAAGGGATTAGAGACTCAGGCTGAGTTAGGAGAAGTCCAGAAAAAGAAGCTCAATAGTCAATTTTTCTGCCACTTTCTGCAAAAAGGAAACAAAGAAATAAAGTGTGAACCCATGTTCTGTCCAGTCAGGTGTGTCACAAAAAGTCGATGCTGAGCGAGCTCTGAAAAATAAGGACAAGCCACTTGTTCCACCTACCCTGCTGGCTCACATTCCTGTCCCTGAAACTTGCTTGTTATCACTCCAGAAGGAGCCAGCTCAGTTTAAGAGGTGGGTACAAGCACGTTCCTAACTATAGCGTGCAAATCCAGGGCAGGCTATTTCCACCCTGACGCACGAGCCGCGGATCCCACACCTCCGACACACGGCGCAAACACACCAGCCGTAGCCGTGGGCTTCAACCAGCAATTTCCACCTTGTAAGCAACTTTTCCCTTGTGCTAATTACCTTGGGAGGCAGCCACCAAGGAGACTTTGGAAGGAAAAGAGCCACATGCTCCAACACCAAGTATGTTTTTTTCTGAAGGGCTGGAACCGCGTGCCTTCAAGCTGCGCTTGTCTCCCCCAGCCCTTAAACACAAACACCTGTTTCACCAAACCCACCATGCCTCTGCAGCCACAGATGGGCAGATTTCCTTGTGCTGTTTCCCAGGAATTGTGCCAACCGTAGGTTTGTATGGAGGCATTTTGCCTGGTGAACCACCCTGCATTTTCAATTATTACCAAGCCGTAGGTTTGTATGGAAATATACTTCTAGGGCATTTTTCTCTCTCTCTCTCTCTCTCCAGGACTGCAAGTCTGCTCTGAGTTTGCTGGCTGGTGTGCCCTTTAATACTGGGTGGTTTTGATCCTACAGAAGAGTGTAGGGGTGCATTAAAGATCTGCACAAAATCCTTCCCAGCCCTCTCTCCCCTGCTTGGATGAGCTGTCCACCCCACCTGTGAGCACAGCCTGTGTTTGCTCAACAGGGAGACCCTTTTGAGGCTCTTGCACATTTTAATCTCCATCACTTGAATTCTGCACAAGTCAAACACCTCCTTATACTCTGAAATACACTGGAAAAAAAAGCCCCCAACATGCAACTGAGAGTACAATGAGCGATTCCTACATGGTTCTCACAGCTTGTAAAATGTGAATTTTGGCATTTGGAGGCTGCTGCAACACCACCTTCCCTTTTTATTTATTTATTTTCAGCTGCGTACTGAGTTCAGAACAGACACAACATGTTGTTTTCAGGAAAGAGCTGCCAGAACTGCCTCCCTCTCTCTCTAACCTCAGTCTTAGGGGTATCCCTTCTCATCCCACATACCTTAAATGAGAGCATGTTCAACTTCTTACTGAGGTTTTAAGTCAATAAAGGCAGCTTGCTGCTTTTCTAAGCAACGATTAGTCAGGAAGAAAAGTTCAGCTCTTTTATCCCTACTGGCCCTCTGACATGTCTGCCTCACCATTTGAAAAACTCCTCTCTGCAAAATTCCCCTCTGCTTCTTGCTTCTCACCTGACTGCAGCAGAGGGCCACTGCTACATTTCCAGTCTTTTTCATGCCTCTAAAAGCATTTGCCATTTATTTCTTGAGCTGACAGCACCTGGGGATTTCAAGACCTTTCCTCTTAGCATCTTCCAGAGGAAGGATTTTCCAGGGCTGGATGACACAGACTCATCCACTCAGGTCAGGTATGGTGCTGGATACCCCAAGAGCACACAGCTCCCCAAATCCTGCTCCCCTCCCAGCTGATCAAGCTGTTACACACACACACATGAGTAATCCTCCATCCCAAACACAGCACCTGCTGCAGAATGTGGCGCTCTGAACAATGGGTGAGAAGTTCATATTCCTGCTGTTCAGGCATTTCCGTGCCAAGGAAACCCTCCCACTGCCCCACATCACCCCTGCTCCAGTGCTTCCAGCCCAGCTGATGGCTCCCTGGGAACACAAGCAATTCTAATTTATTTTTCTCCTTTTGTTTCATGTTTTCTCAAAAGGTCTTGGGAGGAAAAACTCAGAACAATTAAAGGCGCACTGTATGGTTTGTTCATCTGTGGAGGTGAGCAGGAAGAAAAGAGCATCCAAAAAGCAACAGTTCCCTAAGAACTGCCAGGGCAGCTCCTGCCCTCCCAAAAGCCATCAGCAAAAGGTTCACTTTTAGCAAGAGCAGTTTTCACACATTTTGAGATGTCTGTTCAAATCTCCTTCGCTTGGCTGCTGTGCAGGTACAGACTCTGCTGCAGGGTGGAGGATGACTCACAGGCAGCTGGCACTGGGTAAGCCCATCCTAAATTTCTGAGGCAAGGAGAGGCCTGGGAATCACCAGTGACGTCAGGCAGGCTGCTGGGAAGCCAGTGCTGATAACAGTTATCTGTACCCACCATTTAAGAAAGTGCCGTGGTGCTTTCCGCTGCACAATAGATTAAATCTGCTCTGGTAATGGCTGAGCTGTCAGGAAGGAAAGGAAATTGAAAACAAAACTTGTGTTGTTCTGCTTCCTCATACTGCAAACGCCATCAGAAAAAAGCATTTTCTCTTGACAATAGTCATTCTGTGCCCTGACCCAAATCTCACTGAGCTTAAGGGGAACTCTTGCACTGATCTTAACAGGCTTTGGATCAAATCCACTGTTTGCTTCTTAGAGCAGATAAATATTTGTTCTTACAGACATTGAGGGTGCTGGCCTGGGACCTGCCAGACTTGGCTGACACTGGTATCTCACACCTCCTTGCCACCCATCTCCTCCCTTTGAGGTACCCCACTGCAGATGCTGCAGCTCCAGCTGCTTCCTTTGTCAGGAATAGGCCAAGATGTCCCAAAGCATCTGTGGGGTCACTGTAGGGTTGTTGGGGATCACTGTGCTTTGTTTCATGGCAATGCTACTTCTCAACAAGCTCTATGTAAACCTCTCAGCAAGAAACATTTCGTAATTCTAAATATATATTGTTTATTGGTGGGACAGCAGTATGCTCCCACAAAACCAGATTCCAGGCAGGCAATAGGGATGATTCAGTCTGATAACCCCCTCCAAATATCCCCCCCAATTACCTCATGTGGGGAATCTGAGGGATGCCAGATGCCAGTCTGTTCTGGGGGATGGGGAGGCTGGCTGGATGCAGGATAATCCCCCAGTCTAAGATTACTTCCAATGTAATTGTTTAGCGATTGCTCGCACCATCAGCACAAACCCTGCAGGCTGGATGCAGAGGACTGTGCTCCTCAGAGAGTGTTATTCAGCATTTCATCCCTGGTGCACAGCCCTCCCTCCTCTTGCCAAAACTACAGGCCACATGGGTCTTTTCCTGAGGTTTCTTACAAACTCTGTGGGGAGCTGCCAGCCTCTTCAGTGCTGCTTTCACGAGAATATTTTCTTTTGTGCCAAGGAGGACCCTGTCCCTGAAGAGTCTCTCTCTGCCCAGGGGAGAGAACAGCTGCTGCTATCATTATGGGCTTGTCTCCCTCAATTAAACATCCACAGCCACAGCTGAAAGATGAAACAAAGCCCTTTTCCAGCCCTCCAGGAAAGGGGCTGGATGGTGGCTCTGGGAGAAGACATTCTCTCACAGTAGACCTGGAATTGTGTTTTAAGTTGAGAAATGAATTAAAAGCTGCTGAATATCTCATCTAAAATCAATCACATCAGAATGCCCTGGTTAAGGGAGTTTAGTGAGATGTTGCCCTTGCCTTAGGGAAGCAACCCTAGTTGGCCAAGTGGGAGGAACATAGGAAGGTCCATGATGGCCTCTTATTACTGAAACAGATTAATCAAAATTCCTCATATTACTCCTCCTCAATGACCTTTCAGGAGCTAGTCTCAATCTGCAAAGTCACTCTTCTGGGAGTAACGGCTTTAATCATAAATACCCAATTTCCACTTTGTTCAGAGAGGTCCACTTCGGAATTTGCTATTTTTTGATGGGCTTTATGTTTTCAAATGGGTGAAGGTGTGGATTTGTTCTGCCTTTTTTTCTTTTATTTGTTGGTTGGGTTAAAAAAAACCCCAAACAAACAAAAAACCCCCAAGCCTTTTAAATTCCAAACTTCTGGCTTCAAGTAGCTCTCTTTGCAAGCATCCCTTCATTTCTCTTTGCAGGCATCCCTTCATCCTGATTAGACAAAAATGGAGTTTCAACAAACCAAGTAACTGCAAATATCTCTGAATAGTATTTCTAAGAGTCTTTTTGGTGCTGTCACTCCTGCTCATCTCCAATGAGGCTCTTTTAATGAATTCATGTTGACTCTCTCATTTCTCTGTTTATTACCCCTCTTCCAGCATTCACCTCCTGGAAGGTGTTAACCCCTTTGGACTGCACAGGCAAATGAACTGCTCAGAAAATGAAACATAATTTCAGACAACCATGCAATTCTGGCTGGATCTGAGCTGGACTCAGAGGTTTACAGAACTTGTTAGCACCCACATGCTGCACATCCTGCCAGCTGAACTGCCAGTGCTGCCATTTCCAAGCCCAATCCTGTGAAGCAATCCAAGTTAAGATACTCATGCTTTTAAAATAATCCAGCTAAAAAAACCACTGCAGCGAGGAATCCTAGAGAGTCTGTGACAGGAAGCTGGAAACAGCAATTTCCAAACCAGCAAATAGAGCTGCCTCTTTTATCGTCATTTCACAAGGTTTATCTCTGCTGCCAAGTCCTGGTAGGTGGAATTGGTCAAAAAGCCTTTGATGGACCAGCGCACCACTGGAAAAATGCAGGGGAAGAAGTCAGCTTTATGAGACTGTGGCTGCTTATCCTTACTTCAATTTTTATGAGGAAAAAAAAAAAAAAAGAGGACAGGATGTTGAAAATTCCCCCCATGAATTCAAAACGGATCACGCTATTTAATTTGGGGTCAAAAAACCAGTCACTTCGCAGAGTGCGTGATACAGAGCCAAAAAAACCCCAAAAACCAAAACAAAAAAACTAAACAGAAGAGTTAAGAAAAATCATGGAGCTTTCAGACACTTTGTTCCCAAAATGCTCCCAAAATGCGTGGGAAGTTCCAAGTTCCAAGCTTGCCCCTTTCCCTGCAGCAGAGGAGCAGAGCCGCGGTGCGCGGAGCCGCCGCTGCCAGGCCGCACTTGGCCGGCCCCCGCAAACTGCCACATGTTTCAGCTGGTGTGGCTTTGGAACCATGATCTACTTTCATTATTTTTGGCAGAGTTTGTCGCATTCTTTTGGACAGTAATTACATTTTCCAGGGCAGGCTTCCTGCCAGAGCTCGCAACGATGACCCACAGGCCCTTTTTAACCACCTGCTACGATTCCAGCCTTGATTAGTTATTAATGTGCTGTGGAAACCCACTGCAAGAACCACCCTTTGTGGGTATCTTACCAGGCTGGCTTCAGGGAGAGGGAGGCTTGAAAGGAGAACAGGGAAATACCATAAGCAACAGAGACAGAAATTTTGAAGGTCGTAGAGAAACCATAGAGATTTTGTAGAATGGTACATGAGTGGGTCCAGTTTTTAAATGGCTTTTTCCCCATTGTTCCCACATCAGCTGGGATTGAGCAGCTGTGATATGAGCAGCCCAATGCTGATGATACCTTAAAAAAGAAACAAAATTCCTTGTAAAAATCTGAGGTCTTTTTCACCCAACAAATACCAGGCTCCCATTTCTTCTTGTATTTTAGCTGACTCTGGGGAATAGGAGGCTTGAAAGCATTGGGTTTCTGCAGGTGTTGGGGAGCCTTCTGACTGCCTCCATCCAACAAACATCAGCTTCATGGGCTCGTTCATATCTGACTGAGAGCAGGGGTCTTAAACACACTAAATTCTTATGACTGACATGAATATGTTGTCCTGGAATAGGTTTGTGCTAGCTCCCAAGTAGCAACAGCCTGGCCACAAATGTTGTCTATATTTACAGATATTGAAGATGCTTATTATAGGGTATCACAGAGCGATCTCAAAGCACAGAAGTTCATCTGTGGGTTGGTAGGATGTAGCAAGTTCAGCCTGGCAGGAAAACTGGTGTTTCAGTCTAAAGAAAACCTCTAATTTCCTCCACCTTTTAATTTCTACTGTCTAATTTTTACCATCTTATTGTTTCCAGAAAAAGAAATGATGGTTCAGTGGCACATGGGGATCAATCCTTGCATGAAGACAAGTCACATTGTCCCTTGCTAAGGGGAAGTAAGAGGCTCTTGTCATTACATATCACACACTTCAGGTATTTTCTTCATTAAACCACAGAGGACAGAGGATTGAGGCACCAAGAGGCTAAGGCACATGACCAAGGATATTTCCAGATCTTCAGGAAATGAGGATCCTAATCTTCCTCCTCTTTTCTCCTGAGCTGGTACCCAGAAATGCCCAGATTCCACATTAGGTACTTTAAAATCTGCTGTGATGGATCCCTTCTCACAGTCTGTGCCGTCACCCATTGAAGTTAATGTCCTTCTCCTTTTAATAATCAAGACTTAATTTTATTTTCAATCACTGGGCCCATAAACAAGTCAAGGGGGTGGCAAACATCACAGGCACAATGGACACAGATGCCTGGCACCAGTCAAAAGTGAGTAACCACAATTACACTCAACAGGAATTTCTGTTCTTCACAGGTACCAAATTTTAAAGGAAATGTGACCAACAACATTGCTCATGTCGTGCATAGCATCTAAAACTCAAGAAAAATCCCCATTAATCTGATTTAGGCCCAATTAAATGGCAGACTGTTGTAGTGTGTTGTTAAGTTTATTGTATTACTCCCCCATTTTATGTATTGTTTCCCCCTGTTTAATGTAAATGGTTCTGCCCTCCCCCAGTTTAGCCCTGTCAGTTATGTTATCCCTATGGCAACTCCCGCCATTGGGGTTGTCAGTTCTTTTGGTTATATAATTTCTCCTCCCTCTCCTTCCCTTATATGTAAACTTTCTCTCCTCCCTGGGCCCAGTCAATCACCCCCCACTCCTCCTAGCTTTCCAGAATCTTCTCCTCTCTGGGGGTTGTGGTTGGCTGAGGTCCCGGGGCCCCTCCCTTGCCTTATGCTTATTGGTTCTTTTACGCTGTGTGTCATTATAAGTTCACTCCCTAGTCTCCCCCTATTGGTTACTTGTATACCCCTCCTTTGTACACCCACCCCCTTTATAACCTTGTTTCACCCCCCCCCCCCCCCCCCCATTTGTGGTCTGTCCTTGGTTGTTGTGTGGGGTTGCATATTAAACCTGACTTGACCCCATCAAGAGTCTAGCTCCTTATTCCCCATCGCGTTGGCAGTGAGGTTGGTCCGCAGGCGAGCACAGCCCAAGGCTCTCAGACGGTGAGGGGTGCTCGCTCTGGATTGCAGCTGGGTGTCGGCCTACCCTGTGCTAGCCGGACACTGACCCCTCAGGCCAGATGCACCCTCGCCGCAGCAGACTTCTTTGTAGATTTGGTCATGATGATTGGTATTGTCCAGGGTGTATCAAGCTCTGACAATTCTCTCACTCCTTCAAAGCCATCAGGATTTCTCCAGCCAGGCTTTTCATGGCCTCCCTCCCAGCTGCAGCCTGCCAGGGCTGGTTTGCAGCTTCCCTCTGTGCAGATCTCAATAAAGCTACCCACAGGAGCTTGATAAAAATTAATGTGAAACTCTGTCTTATGCCACCAGATCTGCATCTTGTATGGGCTACAGGGAAATGACTGACTTGGTTTTGTAATAAAGCCTGACCAATGGAATGACCATCTCAGGGGAGCATTCCACCCTCACTTTCACTGTATTGTTTTATCACCTCCAGGAGGTTTTTAGTAACAAAGCCAGCACTATAAGGATCCAGAGCAGATACACAGAAGGCACTCAGCATTTATTGTGATGATTTCTGCTTTGCAAAGCAGCCATATGTCTGCCAGAAAACTCCCTGCTCTGCTCCTGCCAGTGTAACCTGAACCATGGGGAGGAAAAAGGGACTTAATTTTTCACACTATCCAGGTTTTACTCATTTTCTTAGCTCTAAAAGCACATAAAGTTAATTCTTCAATATTTTTCCTTTACCCAACCAAATCCATGATTTAATAAGGAGATAAACATCTACAGACACTTTGGAGGTTCCTCAGTGCACAAGGAGTTGCCAAGAGAAGGAAAGCACACCACCACTCACAGATTTAGGGGCTTGATTGTTCTGTGGAAGGTTTGGCAAAGTAACACAGTAAAAGGAAAACATTTTTCCATCTCTGTGAAAATAATTCCTTTAGTCCAATGTCGAGACAAATCATCAGCCCTTGTAATTTATTTTGCCAAAAGAAACATTCCCAAGACACTTCACTGAAATTATTGAAACATTATGTGTTGATAGAGGGGAAAAGTAACTACCAAGAGTTTGTTTCATCTCAGAACTACATTATCTAAAGAGATCTTTTGTCTCCATCCAAATGCATAAAGTTGACAACCTTCTGTTAAATATTTGGATAAATTTGATGCAAAACACTTCAATTTGAATGAACTTACCTTAAAAAATGCCACAGTGAGAAGCGTCCAGCAGACACAACAGCAATCCCTCTTGAAACCTGATGTGCCTTGTTTTCCCAGCAGTAAGGTGCAAGGATTACAAGGGGTTTCTGGTCTGAATGTGACCTTTATGAATATCCTTAAATATGGAGGATGTAGCAGAAATCTGATCTAGCAGAATTCTAATCACTGTATCTTTGCAAGACTATGCACAAGACTGTAGCAGGGCATTTCTTTAAAGGAAAATTACTTGGCCACTGAAGTCATGGAGTGTTTTCATCTCCAGTGACTAACTGAAGCCTTCAGGCAAATTATTACACCTCTCCACTTAGGAAAGATAAAAGTTTTCTTTGACACTAAATGACCATTAAGCATGTAACACTAATAGGGGACAGTAGCCATTCAGAATGGTAATTGAAGTGTGTGCCACGAAGGACAGTTAGGAAATAAGCAATTTTCACAGTCTAAATAGGTTAGAGTCCATCTAGTTTATGATTTCAGTAAGTGTATCACTGCTCTGCAATATTATGGCAAAGCTGTTGGGTCACATCTACTTTATCACCACAAGAGCAGTCAATGCAGGACTGCTCTTCCTGGCTTTTGCAAGGGGATTATTTTCAGGTGTCCAGATGTACAGTTTCACATTCATGCTCATTGTTAACACTGGACTACTGAACAAGGGGAGAAAATGAAGATAGGGAAAAAAATGTTGCATGTGAAAACCACTATTCCTTTCAGTAGCAGCTGTAACATACAAAGAGGGGCTGACTGAAATTCAAAAACCCTTCTGGTCACACAGAGATCTATGATGCTGTTTATAAAGGACCCTTCATCCATCCTGAAGTGACAACAGTGTGTTTAATCCTGCCTTTTGAGCTCTCTAGCACTGATCCTGCTTTCTGCACACTGCTGGGTAAGAAATGTTCTGCATCCTCCCCATCTGGCCATGGCAAGCAGTGAACAGAGCCCTGTCCCCCCAAACCAGCACTTTGTGCCACTGCTCCTCCTCCTCAGCTCTCAGAGCAAAGTGCTTGTGGTCCTGTCACAGCCAGGAAAGATAATGTGGAGGAAACCAGGTCACCTGCTGGTACACAGAGGAGACAAGCCGTTCCACAAACCTTTGCAGCCCTTTAATACTGGCATTTGAAGCAACTCTGGGCTTGCACAGAAGGGCTGGAGTTGAAGAGAGGTTTTAATGTGTTTGAAAGGGGGAAAAGGAGCTTGATGAGAGTCATGCTGCACATCCCAGATACAGCGCCTACAGATGTCCTCACTGCCCCTGACATGGGCACAGAAAGTCCATCCCTTTGCATGGGGGAGCTTGCTTTTGTTTCACTGCTCTCACAGCTTTTGCCATGCGTGATTATGAGACCTGAAAAACTCTCCAGACTGAGCAACTCCACTTGCAAACCTCCTGGGTGCTGCTCACTCAGCACTTCCAGAAAAACTGCCAGTGAGGATGGCATCTTTATAACCTGCCAAAGGATGAAGAGGCCACTTTACCATTATTAGCCCAGGTATTAGAGTATTTCTCCCTCATCTGCCTCCAGGAGACCTCATCTCAGTTGTTTCCCTTGCCAGGGAAGTACCTGTCCCACTCTCTGTCTGATCCCAGACTTTACAAGTGACTATTCCTGAACTGGAACCAAGCCAAAGGTTTCTCCCTAACTCATATGCTGGCTCAGGGTCTGATTTTTATTGCTCAGAAATTTTATTTCAGGGTCTGAATTTTATTGCTCAGAAAGCAAACCGGGACAAAGGGAAATAAAAAAAGAGGCAGGAACAGTAAAAAAAAAAAAAATCATATTTGTTACACACTAGAAATCCACCCTTTCACTAACGAGAGCTTCTCTCTCCACAGAGGTTCTCAGACACATCTGCATAAGAGGCTTGACTGAGCTTAGCTCTCTGGAATATGTGTCACAGCAGACCCAAATCACAGCACTGTGATGTCACGGCCAGCAGCAGCTCAATTCCCAAGACTTGCGTTTTTTGCACCAAAATAGCAGTTAAGCCTGAACAGGAAGTTCTGAAATATTCATAATGATGGAATTAGAGGTAACACTTAATCCTCATTACTCACTATTGGTATTTAGGCAGCATACTGTCTGCCTCGTGAATAATCCAGAGGCAGAAGGCAAAAGAAGTTAATGTATGTGAACAGGGCACTGTCATTTCTGAAAAGTGACTCTGTGCTGCCTTTTGGCTCCGTGTAATCTTTGTGGGCAGAAGCAATGCAAATTCCTCTCCCTTTACCTGTCACTGTAAGAGAAATTAGAGCTGGCATGAATAAAGAAGGGAGCAGACAGCTCCATCACATTCTGCTTGCAGCTGCCTGCTGTATTTACAGCGGACGAGTTGCATCCAAACTTCCTGAACTATTTAACAACAGTTTGGTGGGGGGTTCTCCATTCTTACACCACCAGCAGCAGCAACAAATGTTGCTCTAAGACTTAAACCACAGATAGATATTCCCTCTCCAGTGCAGCCATGCCCTCTTTTTTACTTCTCATTATGTTTTTTGCTAGCAGTCAGGGCAGCTGGCTGAACCACCAGTGCAAGGGCATCCTACCTCCTTCCAGGCAAGAGGAGTCAGATTAGCAAAGACCTGTTCATGTGCCCAGTAACCTTGCTCATTTTGGTTAGGGATGGATCAGAGGAGCAGCCCTGCCTGCTGGGATCAAGGGTCAGCATCTCTTAAATACCAGCTAGAGAAATAAACTGCAGCTGACACAGTAGAGGCTAGAAAGGTCACATCTCTGTGGCCTTGGTTTAGTAACAAGACTCATTTCAGGGACTGCACATTCCACAGCCCTTGATCTCAGATTATTTTGGGGGAAAAAAAGGTCAAAATATTTCCTTTCTCCCCTCTGAAGAGAGAACAAACTGAGAGCAAAATACCTACAGCTTTCCACTGCTGGCCAACAGCAGGGGAGACAACGCAAGCCAAGATTTTTGGGGTGTTCCCAGCACTCCATCACCAAATATCTCACACACTTTGTGCTGGGTACCGACCTACATCATGTTTACCTTCCTGCTGTGCTTTATCTTCCCTCTAATTCTACAAGGAGCTGAGAGCAGCAGCCAAACTGAGGGTCCATCTGCCCCATCACACAGATTCCTTACCCTTCAGCCATGCTTTTCTCTCTCTCTCTCTCCTGGATGAAAGCTCCAGTTTCATCCCACTACCAGGAAGGCATTTCACTTCCACTCAACCAATTAAAGGCCTTCAAGAATGGAGGCTGCTGCATTATGATAAAGCCAACAAGCACCAGGGTTTTGAGCAGAAGCTTTGAGTTCACCATCTAAGGCATCAGCATGGTGAGGAAGAGAGAGGGGCATCCACAGAGGCTCTGTACCAATAGAAAAGGCCTAAAAATGGACTGTCAGTTAGTAAAGCCCTTCAAAGAACCGCAGGGAAAGCACTTTTCCTTCTTATCCTCAGGCATATAAAGATTCATGTTTCAGTGCTGCCACTGTAAATGAGGACACATTGGGCACCACCACGTTCTTCACAGGTTCTGCAAGTCATCTCAGTGACAAAGGCACAAGTTCAGAATTGCCAGCACAGACAGGGCTGTGACAGAGTTTGACTAGAGCACAGTCACTCCAGCTGGCTTCCAGCCTGCCAGCACTCGTATCCCTGCACCTGCAGCCTGCCACGGGTCAGAGAACTGATCTCCAAAGCCACCTAAGTGATGAAAGTAAAACCTTATTCTCAGCTCGTGAGTCCTGGCTTGCATCAGGAAAGTTTAAAGGCAGTTCAGCTAGCTGTCACATGGCAGAGCAGCCTCTGTCCTGAAATGACAGGTGATGTGGGTCAGTGCTCAGGTACCTCCATCTGGTTGGGAAATGCTGTGCAGATGTGGGAGAGCAGGCAGCGTGACAGCTCTGGTTTGTGCAGAGGATGCTGCAAGGTAGCAGAGGAAAAAAGAAAAGGAGATGCACTCATCCGCAGCATGCAAGAGTGTCAGACCATCAGAGCCTGTCCTTGCCACCACTGGATTCTGCCCTGTGGAGACAGAGATCTGTGAGCACAGAACAAAGCTGGAGCTTCACCTCTGACATTACAGAAAGAAAAGGAGCAAAAAGCCTGCTGCTTGCTCCCAGCTCCTCTGGGCCATCCCTGTGGTGTGGGCAGCAAAAGCTGATTGCAGATTGCTAACAGAAGTCGCCACTGCCATCTTCAAAATTGCCATTTGCAAGTGATTAATTAATGCTGCCTGGGTACAGACTGCATTGTTAATTAAGCTAAGGGGGACTTTTCAAAAGCAATACTGGTGAGTGCTACACTGTGCTGGAAGGGCTGAACATGGTTGTCTTTCCCCTCCAGAAACAGGGAAAACAAACAAACAAGTAAAGTATAGACCTGAACAAAATGGGTCCTAGTGCATTTTTAAACAGATCACATTTGGTTAATTTCAAATAAATGCTATGCAATTTAATTTGCAAGGCCAGAGACAAGAATAATACAGCCCTGCTGTGTTGTCTTCATCTGTCTTCTAATAAACTGATTAGAGCCCAACACGTTAAAAGCCCTGTGCACCATTATCTATTATTCAGGTCCCTAAAAGATGTTAATTAACCCTCATGTTCTGAGGAGCTCCATTGTAACACACACAATAGGGAGCCACATGGCACAGTCAAAGCACGTGTTGCTTACTCATTTCGACTTAATTACATGGGCACAATGCCAAGGTGGTACTGGAAGAAAAAATACAGTATGGCAGAGGCAATGTCCACACAAACACATCAGCTTACTGTTCATTCTTTTACCAGGGAAAAAACCCAAATAAATTCACCTTTCTCTGTTCTTGGCAACAAAAAAAACCCCATGTAGCTTAGTCAGAACTAGGTTATGTCAGGAAACTTGATGTTAAACAAGATAAGTTTGGGTTCAAAAATTGGCACTCAAAAGAGCTGATCCTACCATGAAGAAGACCTGAAAGAAAAGTTCTTTTTAGGTCGAAATGCAAACTAGAAACTAAAGGAATTGCAGAAGGAGATGAATGGGGTTTTGACTCAGCTCCTGGTTCCTGAGCCATTGAGAAATGAGTGGAAGGACTAAGGACAAGAAACTTCTGCATTATCTCCTGCAGCTATGGCATGTGCATGCCCATCACAGATGAAGCTTCTGGAGAAGATGCATTACCCAGACCCCCACCAAACATATGAAATACAAAATCTTTCAGAGGTTCATCAAAAAAATAAAGTCTTTCAGACCATAAAGTTCAGCGTCCTTGAATGATTCAATAATGCTCTTTTCTAAGGTGACCAAACTCTATCACCAGACTGCAAGGCTTGGGAGTACATGATAACTCTAAGAATTATATTTCTATTTGAACATGGTAAAATAACAATGTGTTCAACCAAAAACACTGAGCCGCAGCTGTTTGCACTGAAAATTGAATTTCTTCCTAAAATCTCACCCTGAGGTGGACGCTCTGCATGGAAAACCTCAGGTCAAGCTCTGCAAGCTGGAAAAGCTGTAAGCACTAAAACCAACACAGTGCAAAGGTACACAATCAGCTGTAATGCTGCTGGATCCACCTCCAATACTGCAGAGCCAACATTTAACAGGACATCATGTAGACAGCCAACCTCCTGCAAAGCCTGAGGTACCCAATGGTGTTTTTCAAGCCCAGTCCTCAAACAGAGAGACGATCAATGCACATGGGGAAGGTGTCTGAACTGCTGGGGACTCATTTCCCAGCGTGGATTCTTTGATTTATGTGGTGGGCACTTGGTGCTGCACTGGTGAGACAGGCACTGTACTGAACATCCACACACTGCATGGGTTAAAAAATACCTAACCTGTGGAACTGAGGTGATGGATATCAACATAAAACACTAACAGGCCAGCCCAACAATCAACAGATAAAACTAACCACCTCTCAGTAGATCAGAGGGGATGAAAGCCAGCCCTGTGGACATTAACTCACCTCTGCCTTGCAAACCTCTCCCTTTTTCTTGTTTTGCAACACTTTCAAAAGAAAGTAAAAGTAAAAAAAAAAAAACCCACTCAACAAAATCACAGTCTTTTCCTATAAGATTTCAAGTCTCATGGGCAGGTGAGGCTGTTAGAGAACGCTGCAACCCCTGCAGGAATGCATCCCCCTGCTGTGATGCACCCCAGGTAACTCAGCAGGGTGTGGGCAGCAGCACCCCAAGCTCCTGTTGGAAGGGGTCACAAACAGCAGCTGCCCCCATGAGCTCTCTGCAGCCCACACCTGGCTCAGGGCTCGCTGATAAGGGCAGGACTTTGCTCAGGGGCAGGAACTGATGCTGTCCTCCAGGGCTTCCATGCTCTGTTTCCCTGCCATAAATCTCAGCCAGCTCCATAAATCTGCGAACATAAACTGCTGGTGGGAGCTGTGCAAACACAACGCATGCAGTGGTTAGTCTGGAGGGAGCCGACCTTTTGTTCATCTCCTAGTGCTGCTGGTATGTTTTTTTAAAGCTGTTTCAGAGCTGCTCTATCTGCCAAGCACTCGTGATTTCAGCCAGCACAACCACCCAGCCACTGGGAGCATATTACTTTGTGCCATACAAGACCTCCGTGATGGAGTTTCAGGTGTTGGGATTTTGTACTTAACTGAAGAAGGACAGCTTGTCCCTTGTTCTCAGGAAGATGGAATTTGAAGACATGGCAAAATTTGTATTAGAATTTTATGTTAAATGAAAAATCTGCAAAGGTTACTTAAACTGTCCTCAAACCCTTGTGTGTTCTACAGAAGCAAGAATCAGGGTCAAGTTATCCCATGTGGATTTACCAAAGATCTCATTCCTTCCTGATATACATAAAAACTTGGAGAGGAACAGGCAATTTGAGGTTCTCTTTCTGCTGAATCAAAGATTTCTCTTTGCCTGTTCAGCCCGTGCTTTCTCTAATACAAATGTCTCCCTGTGCTTTATCTGAAGCCTGAGATGTACCATTGGATTGATGATGGGTTTGACCTCTCCTTCAAAGAAACAAAAAAGAAAAAAAAACCCACAAAACCAGAAGAACTCAGTATTTGCTGAAGTAGCTACTGAGCAGCAGAGAAAGTTCCCATCCAAGGTTTATTCTGCTGGCAGAACTCTGAACGTGCAGCAGGTCCCAGGCAGGCAGGGAATGCACCAGCAACACCAGGATTTTATTCTATCTTATGCTAACCCTTCCCCACATCCACCCAGCAATTCCTACTGCTGACAATGGCAGTATTTTTATGGTGATCCCCCATCAATGCAGATGCCATTAATATGTCTATCAGTGTAAGTAATAGCACAGTGTTAATTGAATGGCTGAGCGTTCATTTCATCACGCATTAACACTGCTAAAAGTTATATAATTCAGCTCCCAGGGAACATTTTACCATACACTATAAACTACCTCAAGAAAAAAGAAGGCCAAAACAAAGCAAACCAGCTCCTAGGAGCTTCTCCCCTCTTGGAGGGCTGTTATTTAATCAGCTTTTATTTCCATTATTTATCATGTGGAAGCAACGGCGCCGTTTCAGCGGCTGTATCTTAAAATGTAATAAAATATGGTTGTGACACAACAATACCTGGATCCTTCAGCCAAAGCCTGCATTTCAGTGTCAGGATGTACAAAATATTAATCATCTGATGCAGCTGCTGCCTTCTCTGTGAACAGAGCATATATTTCACTGCACCCTGGCACGTCTCTTCTCCTCAGGGCTTTTATTAAAAAGAGCCTGTGAGTTACTGAACCATTAAGGTTTCCAAGCCAGAAATTTGACCCAATATCCAGGTTTATAATGCTCTTGGAAAATATTTAAATCAACAAGCAGACCCAGACCCTTAAATCACAGCAAAAGAACACCTGACACACCATTACACAACAAATCTTTTTTAAGAAGAGGCGGCTGATAAAGCTTAGCTCCTGGCATCATTATTTGCAATGTTTTATAACCAAGGAGGCCAGGTTCCCACTTAGGGATTAGGTCACCAGACAGAGTCAGAAAACATTAGGGCTGACAAACTCCTTCTTAGGCTTCATCTTTGAGTCATGAGTTTCACAACATTTTAATTAAGGAGAATATTAGCACAATGCAAGTCGGCAGCAGGAGCAATACTTTGCCTGCAGGGGAGCACTGAAGGGCCACATCTGATGAGGATGATGATGATGATGATGACGATGACCATGCACTTGGGCTGCCAAGGCTGGGTCAAGGGTCTGCTCTTGCCTTGGCCTGGCACAGCAGCAGCAGCCCAAGAGAAGTGGCTCCAGCTCCTTGGAGCTTTGGACAATGTTCACGTGCCTGTTCAACCCAGACTTTCAGAAAAAGGAACACAGAAACACAAAGGAGGATCAGAATGTTTATTTTGGTGTCAGTGTCACTCCTGATGAGAACTGGGTCATTGAAGAAGAGCTATTTCAGCTGTCTTACCTAATTACAAAAAGGAATCAGTATCTAAAAATAAAGTTTTGTTTTAAAGTGCCTGAACTATATTAAAGGCAGATAATTCACAATCAAATAGAAGAGGCCACCTTCCCCAGTTAAGTTGAGTCTGCATCTCTGCTGAGGTGTCACTGAAATGCATCTCTAATGTGGGAATTGCATGCAAAGGACAGCAGCCACAGCTCCTGAGGGGTGACACCACTATATGGAACCTCCGTTTTGGAGACTGGAAACAAAGAACTCTACAGCACTTTGTAATTACTGCTGCTGAACAGAACTTGTCTGCTTTGAATTCACTGGTATAACTAACCCAAGGATTGATCAAATATCTGTTATCTCTCTCCAGCATCCCCTCTGCTTAGACATGTAAACAATATATCCCTAGATACTCCATCCTCCAAGGACCAAGAAACATGCTCAGGGGCAAATGAGTCCACCTGAAACACAAACCACCCTTTGGCAATGCCTGAGTTGTCCCACAGGCTCCACACTCTGTCACCCTGTTTTTTTAAGATTTTCTAAGCCTTCTGATGTTAACATTCTTGTAGTGAACTTTCTCACACACTTTCTGTAAATAACTCATTGTTTTACATTCCTTCATAGAGGAGGAGAAAGTTGATGGACTGTTGGTTTGTTCAGTGCCATTGGAGAGGTGTCACTGTCACCCGCCAATCCACTGTCACTCTTAGAAAACCATAAATGTTAAGAGTCAGAAAATAAACTTCCCTTTTTTCCATCACCTTGAGAACAGCAGCGTGAGCTTGTGTTTTTTCATGTCCTATAGCAAAAACACTCGGCCTTCAAGCTCTGAAAAAAGTGCCACTGTCCCTCCAGAGGAGGATGCCTCAAAGCCAGCCTATATACCAACCTAAGTGGACACTGCCAAGCCAAACTTCCTGGTGGAAATCAGGAGCAAAATACGTTCAGAACAAGAAGGTGGAAAAGAGGGTGCAAGATTGCACAGCCTGCAACGGGAAGAGCCTCAAAGTTGGTTTGATTTATGCAAACATGCCAGAGATCAGACGTAGATTTGAGGCACTTGGAATTGCAAAGCTGGATTGAAGTCTCACAAAAATAATCTTCTTCGTGGTACATCTTGTTCTTCCTATTTCTGAGTGTGATGGAAACGCTGCAAGAACAGCCTCTGCCATCACAGAGCAGCATATTGTATTCCCAGGCCGTGCCACAACGGAAAAGCACAAGTGAATGGAGCAGAAAAAAGCATAACACTTTGGCATTATCACCCTCAGAAACACTCTTTTTTCTTTTCCTAGTGTGCCATTTGAAAGTTTCTTACACCCATTTTATCCTCAGACAACTTATCTTGAGGACAATTTCACAGAGAGGACCTAAAAAGTGAAATCAGATTTGAGAAATTCATCCACGTGGGGGTGGATACCCCATCTCTCCTCCAGAAAAGTGTGGATGCAATTTATCTGTGCAAACCCAAGAGAAAGGGCTGGGAGGACAAGAGGGAGAGACCCAGTCCAGCTGAAGGAGGGGCAGCAAACACATCAGGAAGAGCAGAACAGCATTGACACTGCTGGGGCATCATGGACTGACGGGGCAGTTCTTGCACACCTGAAGGAGTGCAAACTTAAAAACTGCATTTAGAGGATCATTATCTTATATCCTCCTCCTCCTGCTTTTAGTGAAACTCCTTCTTCTCCACCTCCTTCTGATACACAGCTCTTACACACCCTGTTCACCCATCCCTTTATCACACCCTGCTCTGTGCTCATCCCATCTCTTCAGATCCAACACTACAAAGATGCTCGTTACCTCACACTTGCAGGGTTAGCCAGACTTTCAAGAGCTTACAAGTGGGATTCAATAGCACCCAGTAGATAGGGAGTTGTGGGGAATCAGTGAGTGTTTCACACAGCCCCAATTCAGGGTAATTACTAATCACACATTCATTACAGATGCAACCTTTTCTGACCCAGTTCTCAACAGGCAGCATCTGTCTGCCTGCAAAAATGTGCATCTTGTATGTGTAAAAAAGGAGTCATTATGTACAAAAAGCTCCCCTTTTGGTCAGAAATCTTTCTACAGCTTGGATGGGTTTTGCCAATCTCTGCCTTCCCTCCTTTGCCAACAGTCAAGGAACTTGCAGCACATGTCAATGCTCATGGGCTGTCCTGTCCCACAGCTCATTCCTTACCAAAAACTTGCCCTTATAGTCTGAGGGATGCTCCTTCCAGGGCCTAAAAAGCAGAAATGTCAAAGCTGCTTCTGAGGCTGAAAGTTCTTGAAGGCAGGGAAAAAGAAGGGGAGGGCTGTGAAGGATCTCCTCCTTTCTGTTCCTCTGCAAACATCTCACAGCTCCTGCCAGGCTTTTCTGTGCTAACTACCTGCTAATCCAAATTTGCTCACTGCTCACAGGTCGGCCACCTCCTCCAAGATCAGTACTAAGGGGTATTAAAAGGAAGATGAAATTAACGTGTAGCCATTTTGTCAGTGGTTAACACAGAGCAATTACCGCAACGCTCGTGTTCCATAACAGGCAACAAGCTCTTAACAAAGTGATGCTGTGCAGAAGGCTCCTGCAGATCACAGCTGGGAGCAGGGCTGAGAGCTCAGAAGCACTCCTGGTTAAAAATAGGACAGTG
Organism: Zonotrichia leucophrys gambelii; assembly: GCF_028769735.1. NCBI lineage: Eukaryota > Metazoa > Chordata > Aves > Passeriformes > Passerellidae > Zonotrichia > Zonotrichia leucophrys. Next base: position 14,260,295 of record NC_088180.1, on the reverse strand, counting down.
GAGGTAGGATTTGTAACTTCTAAAAATAGTCTTCCCTAAAAGGATGCTCTTTACCTTGCTCACACATCACATGTGTATCAGACCTCTCAGCAATTACCAGCTGTTATATCAGGATTTTTGCCTGGTCCTAACTTATTACTTCAGAAACATGAAATCCTAACTCACGAATATTTAAAAAAATAACATATTTGCCATAATGACTCATTCTGAGAGCTGCATTCACAAATGCTCCCTTCACCCCAGCAGGAGACACATTCCAGGACCATGTGAGCAAGGAAACACAGTGGCAGTCTCCAAACAACACAGCCTCTGCTTATTTAACAATTTTGGCCAGCCTATGTTTCCTGATTCAGTGCTTCAGATTTGCAACAACAGAAGTGAGAGATTACAGAGCAGGTTTGTGTGGAGGCTGGGATAAATGTAGGTCGACCAAACTGAATTTCCTACGAGGTGCAGGAGCGCAGTGTTGTCACACCATAATGGTCTCCAGCTGTTATGCCACCAAAATACGCAGCTAACATTTAAAATACACACATATAGTGCTTAAAAGCATGTACAAAGCTGGCTCATCTGACAGCAGGTCTGCAGGGCAGAGCCACTAACACAGGGCTGGGTATTTATGGAAAGCACAGATCACTGGGTGAAGCTCTTTACATGGGGCTGATTCTGCTGTGGAGTACCTCAGCTAAATCAGACTGGGATGAGCAGGATTAAAAGAAATTATTCTCCCAATTCCTGCCTCCTTCTATTGCTCTGCCGGCATCCCTGCTGAAGTTGATGTTAATGCATAGCTTCAGAGCTGTTATTCCACAGGAGCAAGGGAAGAGCTGGGCAGGGAGAAAGGGAAGGGAATGTGACCCAGCAGACACAGCATGGAATTGGCAATGGAGCTGCTTCTCCCATCCCTGTGCAAGGAAACCTGCCTTTCTGTGCTCTAATTTCCCAATCTCCAAAGCCAGCCTTCTCTGTTAAGATCTTTCAGATCTGTGCATGATCAAGAGCTAGACTGGTTTCTAAAATGAGGGCAGCAAAGCCTCAGGGCCAATAAAAAGGCAGGGACCACCCAAGCAAAATGCATGAGTCAGTGGAATTCCTCCAGTTGTTCATCTGTCCCCAGTACCCAACGAACCATGCTGCTGGCAGGCTGCCACAGGACTCTGACAGCAACCACTAAAAATTATGGGTTTGGTTTTTCCTTGGTTTGGGCATAATGAAATAAGAGCACGGAATGTATTGATGTATTTTAAAACCAGTGCAGTAACCAGCAACATCTGACAAAAAGTGCTGGGCACCACAGATTTCCAAAAGCAAAAGCTGCCTCAGTCTGCACTGCCCAGAGGATATTTGCTTTGTCTCAGTGGGCTCCACAGCCCTGACAACAAAACAGGTGGAACTGCAGAAAACACAGGGTATAAAGGATACCAGAATTAGTGCCTTTCAAAACATAGCTCCAAAGACTCTTTTTATAGGTGCTCTGACTTAGCCTTTGGCAGAATAGGAAGGAAAGACAAATATAAGCATTTCTGTCTCTCCTACCTCCTGGGCTGGCTATATTTATACTGCCACACAGATTGCTGACAGGTTGGTTCAAATGTCTTCATAGGAATAACCTGAAAAAGCCTCAATTTTCTCAACAGCCGCCTTCGAGCGACAAATGAAGATAAACTGCACACAGTGATACAGCTGCTGTGCAACCAGGGCTCCAGGTTTGCACTCATGGCAGACAAGAGGGGCAGTGGCACTGTTTGTTCCTCCCACATGAACTCTAGGAGGTAGCTCAGGAAAAGTTCACCTGGTAGAAGTTGCCTCAGGAGTTTTCTTTTCAGCTTTTTTAGCGTTTTACAGGGTGGAATGGTCTGGGAGCAACTTCAGACACAAGTCAGTCTACATGTTAATGACAGAACACTGGAAGGAAAAGCACTGGCAAAGCTGATGTATGATGAGCAGCTTTCCTTCTATGCTATGTCCTGGCTCCCCAGTGACCAGTCTGGCAAAGCACTTTCTAGCACTTCATCATGCAACTTCCTCCAAGAGCCGAAAGATTGTTCAGGAATAACAAACAGTGGAGGTCTGAGGAAGACACCTGCAATTGAGCTTGCTTATTGCATTATGTTGGAAAAACCCCCAGAGCTATCAGCTCCACGTGGGAGGAGACATTTAGCAATTCCTTTGTCCTGTATAATAAGCTGGAAGAATCAGAGGGAATTTTCATTGGCCAAAACAAGTAATTGCTTGTTCCTGAGATAGGGGTGTAACTGAGGGCCCATGTTTGTATTTTGAGACTGAAAAACAGGTGTAGTGTACAGGTTGTACAGTACCTGTAGGCATAAACACCTACTGCATCTCATCAGATCCACCACTGAGACACAAGGCACCAATACCCAGCAGAGTGGAAAAAGCAGCAAGAAGATTTCTGAATTTTATTTGCCTTGGTTACAGCAACAGGCAAGAGCCTGGGCAAGCAGCTCTGGTGCCGTGCAAATCTGTGGCCTCCCCATGTGTCCAAAGGAAGTGAAAGAAAGGAATTCATTAAAGGATACAGTGACATGCCTTTGATGCTTCCAAAGCCACTCTGTCTGCCTCTGAACAACTGAGTCATCATCACAAAGGAAACTCTTCTGAAGTTTATTTCTCCTCTAATTTGCATCTTGTTTTCTTGTGCCTCTTTTGTAAGCTGTGTGCTTTGAAAGCACATTTCCCTGCCAGCAGCAGAGCGGAGCAGAACTGAGGAAAGCTCCCTCCCACCCCTGCCAGGATTCCTTTTGCTGGCTGCCCACGTGTCTCCCATGGCTGGGCTGACCCTGCCCATGGGTGGGCATGGGGAGCTCCCTCTCAGAGCTCACCCACACCCACCTGTGAGGGTTCTGCAGAGAGCTCCATTCCCCAACACTTGGAGATGAATTGTGCTTCATCAGAGGGACAGAAATACAGATGATTACTGCAGACTGACACGCACCCCATGGCTGTGGGTGTGTGCTCCTGGGCTCTCCTCAGCCTGGTTTCCTTGCAAACTGAGCTCAACCATCACAGCATCACATTTTTGGGCCACAGTCCCTGCATTTGGCTGGAAAAAAATAATACATTTAGCAGTCAAGTCATTTAGTGTGTAAGGGCAGCGAGGTACAGGTCTGTGATAAAGTGTTCCATTTATCTAACATCCTTTATACAGTGTAATGTGCTTACATCACAAATCCCAGCATCTCTCTAAGCCACAGGTTTTACTTTTGCTCTTTCTAAGGGGCCACCTTGCAGTCCTGAGGGTAATAGGGTGGCCCCACTCTACACCTCAACCCTTGTACTTGTGACTGTGGCCTGATAGGATGCGGTTCAAAACACATTTATTGTTTTCTGAAGGGATTTTAAATGCAACAGCATCTCATGCTGATGTATCCCAGGAGAAAAATTTCAATGGACAGGCATAATTTTTCAATATCTCTACTACTGCAGGCCTCTGCTTGAACCTAGAACTTGTTTTTATAGGAGGTCTATTAAAACAACCAGAAGACCATGACATAAAGATATTTCAGTCCTACTGTCTGCAGAGCCAGTTATGCCCTGCAGGACAGGATACTCTCATCTTCAAACTCCTCTTTCAAGGGGCTGGACAGAGCTGTGCCCATCTCTCCAAGTTCAGGCGGGATCCTAGAACTCAGTAAAACTCACAACTCCAAAATTATGCCAAGTTTTTGTCTGGGAAAGACAGCTTTATCCAGTTCCTCAAATCCCATTAATGGCTCCTTGACTATAGTCTATATATCTAACTCTAAATGCAGGAAGAAGAGGAAAAAAAAAAGAGTTAAAGAAAAATAAACCTTTTTGACCTTGAAATATTTTATGTTTAATTTTTCCATGAATAATGCAATGGCAGCAGTATTACATTGTGCCTTCTGCCCCCACCATGGTTTCTCAATCATCAGAATTCTAAAGGTGTCTATCCATCTCTCTCTCCAACATTCATAGGTAGATACTTGACAATTCAGTAAACTAAACTGAAATGAAGGCTCAGCAGAGCACAAAATTTGAGGCTAGTTGGAGCCTTTGAACCAGACCGTTATGATATTTTGGGTCAGTGAGTAGGAAAACAAGTTGGGATGGCGAAATGTCAAAGAGTAAAACTGTCAGAAAAAAAAAGATGTCAGAAACAATATACTCTCATTCCTCCCTGAAGATGACTCTGTCTGTGATACAATACCAAAATTATTTTACACACCAGAGATCCATGAAGTCCTTTCAGCTGGAATGGCAGCAACTGATATCTTGCTCTGGAGTGTGCACACTGAGCTTTGTCAGTCCTGATTTTGTGTTTCATGAGCTGACTTTGACCATGAAATTTTATTGGTAGCACAAAAAAATTCTTCAATAAAGCTAAGCTGAGGGTTTTGCACTGCTGAGAAAAGGAGAGATGTGTTTATTTTGATCATTTTATCTCCTCAGAGATAAAACTAAGACTTCAGAAAAAGATGCAAACATCAAATCACAGATCTTCTATGTGGATAAGATGAAAGTTAAGAGTATTTTCTTAGCTCGGAAAGATAGAACTGCAATGAATTTGATGAGCATTCAAGACTTGCAACAGTCTATTTTATTTTCTTGAACCAAAATCCAATATAGAATCTACAGTGTCATTGCTAGAAATATTATTCTAAGAAGGTAGAAATGATACTTGTTAAACCCTTTAGGATAAATTGGCACTCACTCATGTATTTCAATCAATGACGAGAGATAGAAACATCTCAAGTGATGCATGAGCACTGTGAAGCAAGTTGGCTGAAGTTTCTCCAATTAGTGCTGGGATTCAATAATTAACTTCAGCCATTCATTGTGTGAAGTGCCTGATGTAACCTCACTGTAAAAGAGCAAATAATCTGCAACTGGGGCAAGAATGTGTCCCTTGACAAACAATTATGAGTACATAAAATATGAGGGGAAGAGACAGCTTAGAGCCTCAGAAAATCACAGAAGATGGAGAGTTTCAGATTTCACAACATGATCATGAATAAACACCAGGGATCATGTTCATCCCATGGCTATTAATGGATTTATGTTAAAATGTCTATGAAGGGCTCCCGCCACAGCCTTGTATGCCAGTTCCACCAGTGCCAGGATGGTGTCAATGTCAGAATAAATGTGAAGAAATGCAAAGTTTGGGTTTGCCCTGGGAAGGCCACAGAGAGGAACATCAGCAGCTGCACGATGGAGAAGGACACTCTTCAGGTCAGACAATCTGGCACCCACGAGCATTAAACTCATTTCAAATAGTTTAAAATGACAGCTGTAAGTTAGCATCCATTTTCTTCTTCATTGACTACTAAAATGAGTAATCCCCTTCTTCAGGTCCCAGGAGAAAGGCAGGACAAATACACTTTGTCAATCACAATATATCATTCTGCAGCCCCAGCTTCCCTAGAGAACCTGAGCACACGAGTCATTTACTGGACTGGATGGGCCCTGAGAATGAATACATACTCTTGAAAATCATCTTGCATTCAACCCTGAGAGGACAGTTGTAATAAATATTGCCAAACTCTCATTTCTGTGGTTCCATTCCATGTACTTCTGTTAAGAAGATAAAAGGTAAGAGAACAAGTGGAGTTAAAATAGCCACTTGCAGGCAATGCCTACATTATCCATCCAGGTCAAGGATCCTGGAGCATAAATACAATACAACAGAGGCTACAGAATAATGGAATTGATTGTTTTCAAGTGTGTCTTTCTCTCCTAGGAGAACTGCCTTTAGGTAAGCCCTGGAAATGCAGTGCCCTCAATTAGCAGAAGCAGCCTTTGAGTGAATCAGTTGAATTTAATCTCGGATCTGCAAGTCTGCACTTTTCTCATGCTTATTCCCTCATCAGAGAAGTTATTCAGGAGGAGAGACCAGCAAAGACAATTGCCAAATGTTTTCATCTGACAGTGAAGTGACAAAGTGATGCTTTGTCACTCCACCCCACCCATGATCACACAGCCTGCCACCCCCTCATGGTGCCAACCAAACCAATGCCTTCCCAAGAACAGAAACACCAGGTATGTACCTGGCAATGCATTACAGGCCACTTAACTCAGAGGAAGACCAAAAACCAAGTAATCAAGCAGGGATGAGTCAGCTGCTGCTTGCAGATAGCTCAAAGGGAACAGTTCAGCCAATCCTAATATTTATTGTATATATAATACTACTATATATTTCCAAAGAGCTTAAACAAATGGAAGAAATTGCCTTTTTGCCCCAATTAATTTTGAAGTTGGGGAACTCACTGTCAAGTAATGAGCGCCAAAAGTTAAGATGGATTAAGAAAGCAATAGGATAAAATAAGAAATCTCTCTCCCTGCCAAGTAACACAGCAGACAGGAGAGAGCAGGGTTTCACTTCCCCTACTGTGAGATGGGGCAAAAGGCAATTCAAGGAGGAGTTAACATCACATCAAACCACCAGCATTCAAAATCCCAGCGCTGGTCAGTACAGGAATTTGAAGAGACAGACACTCATTTTATACAACCCAAGTGTACTCTTTCCCTTCATATTTGCTCAACATTTGGCCCATGGATTTTCCACCATGGAGAAGCTCTTGTGCAGCCACAGAAATGTGACAGCACACACAAGGTGTGCCCCTCCTGGTGACCAAATTTGTATTGATGGCATTGAGTCACAGGTTTGCTGACATTGGGGTTCTCCAGAATAGGCACTGGAGAACCCCAGCAAACCCCAGACAGCTTTTGGGAATAAAGAAGTACTAATAATTGTGCACAAACATATACAGGGCGAGCTATAGGGTCACAAACAAAGCAGTAGCACCACAAAACCTGGATCCCAGTTCAAGGATACTCAATCCAGTAATTTAGACATATCAGCATGAAAGCCCTTGAAGTGCATTCTGGCTGCAGCCACCGTGCTCAGAAGCTCTTTTCTTTGTCATTCCCCTCTAATCAAATGTTTTACTTCGCAGAGACAAATTACATTCCTAGCTTTTATTTACTCAGGAGCTGCTGTGACCAAGCAATCAACACTCTTCTGTCAGGTTTAAAATGCTGATGGTCAAATAACACAAGGGTGATTCATCTTTCAAATACATCAAGCTCTTGGAATTGCCTGACTGCTTTCCACACACCAAGGAATGGCTGGCTTAGGGGTCTGTTACTCAAAACAAACAGGATTTCTCCAAGTGACTTTCCCATACATTCCCAGTTATCCCACACTGTTACATATAGGCTCCTCTTGACTTACACTGCACAGGGGAAGGTATGGAAGTCATACAAGAACAGGCAGCATCTCTATAAAACAGTGAACAGGTTCCAGGGACAGCCAGATCCAAACACACTCCTGTCATCACCTGCACAAGATGCTGGAGCAGCCTCTTCTTGCTCCCAGCCACAGCCACACTGGACTCAGACACCACAACTGACAACAAAGTGGGTGAAAACCAGGCTACAAGTTGCCCAAAACTTTCCCACATCTTATTTAATTTAAAATAAGTTTTTTCTATAAAAGGGTAAAAAATAATTTCAATCTTTTTTTCCTAATGAAAACTTCTTAAGAGACAAAAAGTAATTATCATGAAATTTGAGTGGGGAAGGGGGACTGTCAAAAAGCTGTTTAAATGGCAGAAAGAAAACTCAGATTACCCCCTTCCTACTGCCATTGTGGGAGCACAATGCAGTTCACTGGGAGGCCTCAGTCCCACAGACTGGCTGCTCACAACCATTATTAAGAATGTTCAAGCTCAAGGTTCTTCTTTCAAGTGCTCCTTCCACCACAGAGGATGAAGCTGATGCACAAAGATCTGGATAGATGTCATTGTTCCAGCTGTTCAGTGGACAAAGAAATCAGGGCAAGCAATTAGTGCTGGCAGCTGGCACAAATGAAACCTTTCTTTTGAGATTGGGACTGTATGAGACAGCCTGAACCTCCATCCCAAATTCAAACCACTGCAAAGGATGCACATCAGAGGAGCTGAGGCTCAGCATATTATCTTAAACTTCTGCATTTGGAAAAAAATAAGAAAGAGAGTTCAGCACTAATTCTTTTCTTTATTAGAAGTCAGTGCAGACCATATGTGATCCAAGTTTCTGGACTCAAGACAGCCACCTGGCACCAAAGCGCTGCACTCAATTAGTGTGATGGATTGATTTCTCCAAGAGGCCAAATTAATGCAAAGCATTAGTGTTATCCAGCTTGTATCAGCATCTCACAGTTCACAGAGCAGGTGACACCAGCCTGGCAGCACTCTGAAGGCACAGGGGGAATGTGCATCCCTGATGCTGGCCAGCTGGTCAAGCCCACAGCCAGGATTTGAGGAAACCTCGTGAGGCTGTCACAGCCCCTCTGCTCAGGCAGGAAACTTCACCCAGCCCTTGGTGTCAGCAAGCCTGGCTGCAACCTGCTAGCAAACCCTGTCACTGCCCTCTTTCTCTTTCCTCTTACCTCACACTTCACCATCTTGACAAAAAGGATTTTCCTCCTCCTGCCATTTATGCACAGACAACACATTTCTCTGCTTCTCATCCTTATTATGCACATCCTTGGGGTCCCGTGTTTTGTTCACACAAGAAGTGCTCTCTGCAGGCAATGGAACTGGCTGAATTCACCTGCCAAACCTCCACGAGAGCAGGAACATGGATCACGCTCACAGAGTCCCCTGGCAGGTCACAAAGTCTTTTCAAACTACAAGCAGACAAAGAGCACTTCAGGAACTCTCACTCTAAGCAAAAATAGCTCTGGAGACCCAACTGCTGTAACAGCTCAACAGCTACAGCTTCAAAAATTCAGCAGAATTTTACTTCTCCATAAACCTAAAAGAACATTTATTTTTTTAATTTGTGAAGTCAAAAGTGGGAGCAAACCACACAAAAAGGAGTCAAGGCAGTAGAGTGGAGCTCTCCTCTCTGCTCAAGTTTGTAGGCATTGCTGCAGTAGACTTCACTGTAAAAGCACATTTTGGTGGTATTTTGGCTGCCACAGCCCCAGCTGGAGTGCCAACATGTACTGAAAGCCAAAGAAACAAAGAATAATGAAAATAAATCATTATTGTTTAAAAGCTGGAAAAAATCAATTTGAATATGGCATTTGTGTTTATTTTAATTTAAAGCTATGACAACTGCACCGGCAGTTGTCTTGCAACTTATTACAGCCTCTTCACAAATTCAGAGCAACACCAAATGTTAAATTATGACCACAGACCTGCAAAACTGCAGCTGCTGAACATACACTCAGTGAGTCCAGTTCATGTTTAAGGGTAAAGCCCTCCTGACATAGCTATAATTCAAGGGAATAACACAGATTTCCAAAGAACATTAATAAAAATATACTTGTTCTGCTTTTGATGGGTACACTTTGGGCCCAATCAGCAGGTACAGTAACACTGAGTCTTTTACAATAACTGATGCTGCAAACTATGCAGCACAGAGGCATTCTGCTCCCACCTTTGAGCTCCAGGCTCCCCAAAGTGGCCGCTCAGGGGTGATTTTGTAGTAGCACAGCATCAGAACATACAGTGCAGGAACCAGCTTGGTCCTTTTGGAGGAAATTACTCAATGTCTTATTACAAGAATCAGTTCAAGGGTAATTAATACTTCTATCAAAAGCTGATAAACTGGTATTTTTCCCATATTATCTTAATGGCACAAGAAAAAGGAAAGAAAATAGGAACTAAATAAAATAGGGTTTCACAAGCAGAATAATTTATTCAGGTATTCAGAGACACCCCATTAACAGAATGGCTTAGCAAGACCAGCCAAGCAGTGACCACCAAGCCAAGCAGAACAACCCCTAACATGCACTGCATTGTCTGAGGAGATATGGCAGGGGAGGGGAATAAGCATCACTTAGAAATGGAAAGGGGAAATGTATCGATGGTTTTGTAGCGCAGAAAAACACGAGGTCAGAAATATCTACAAATTTACACTTGGGTAAAGATCACCAAGGCTTCTAACTGCCATGCTTCCTCCTTCCTTCTCCTCTCCCCTGATTGATTCTTGCTAAAAAGGAATTTACAACCTCCTTGCAGGGCTTTGTTGTTAAGTGGGTCCTTGGTCTCCTGTTTTTGGGTTATTTCTGCCTAGCCTTGGCCTAGGGCGTATTGAAGCATTACCTCCAGCTGTTGCTCTGGCTCCCTTCTCCAGCTTGCCAAGAGAAATTAACTGTATTAGCAAAAGCAGATGGGAGGGTGCAACCCACAGCTATAACCTCCATGCCATCCCTTTTAGAGGTAAAGACAATAAAAACAACCTAGGTGCAAAGGTTCTGTCCCTGCTTTTTAATGCTGTGGTAACACCTGGCCACTTCTGCTAATCCTCTGTTCCCTGGCAAAATGGAAAACAGCAGCTTATCTACAGAGATCATAAACCAGAAGGCTTTTATCTCCTGGAAACTGTGCACACCAAGAACTGCCATGATGGAAAAACCACCAGTGACTGTTTGCAGAGCACTGACAGGAAAACCCCATCTCAGCCTTCCCACAGCTCCATCTGCAGAAACCTCTCTCTCAAATGCCAGCCCCTCATCTCTCAGCTTGACATCACCAATATCCCATCTCTGCTTTGCACTAACAAGATGCTCGCATTTCCCAAGCAGGGAATTCTTCAGAATTCCATCATGGGATGGGAGCATGCAGCTCAACAGCCAGCATCAGGAGCAGGACAAAGAGCAGCAACCACAAGCACTGAGGTGAAGACAGACGGACAGTAATGCTGCAGACATCTTTTATGAAAAATCCTTTCCTTAGGATTTTTCCTCCTGAAAAGCTGAGAGGCCTCAGGAACAAAATGTAAACATTGATTATCTGCTGCTGTGGAATGCAACGGGTGGATCTGTGATTGGTCCATGTTGGATGTTTCTAATTAATGGCCAATCACAGCCCAGCTGGCTCAGACAGAGAGCCGAGCCACAAACCTTTGCTATCATTCTTTCTTTTTCTATTCTTAGCCAGCCTTCTGATGAAATCCTTTCTTCTATTCTTTGAGAATAGTTTTAATGTAATATACATCATAAAATAATAAATCAAGTGTTCTGAAACATGGAGTCACATCCTTGTCTCTTTCCTCAACCTGAGACCCCTGTGAACACTGTCACACAGAAAGGCTGTGGAGAGCATCAGTGGGGACTGATGGGAGAGCCAGATGGTTACACAGCAAAGTTTTGCTTTCTCCTGTGGATAACAGCATTGCTCTGTGAGCAGCTCCAGTGTCAGTGCAAAATCCACTCTTGTTCAGGGTCTTGTTGATGAATATTTGCCCCCTGGTCCTCCCACACTGGGGCCATGTAATGATGCCCAAGCCCAGCTGCTGCAGTGGCCAGGGGAGGGGAGGCTCTCAGCCACCCACAGATAAAGTGTTTGTCTTGCAGTTTAGATCTAAATAAGCCATTTGGAAACTTTCCCTGGTGATTCTGGTATTCTATAGACTCTGCCAAACCCCTCAGTGAGAAGCCAGGTGCCTGGTTCCTATGGATGGGAAAGGTTTCCCTCCGTACATCTGTAAATACAAGCATGGCATGATCCAGGCAGCCTAAAATAACTGCCTTAAGCACTGCCAGTCAGAGGCAGATGTGTCTGATGACCTTCATACTGAATTTTTTGGAGGTCACAGTAAAACCCTTGTTTGAGTCTTAAGTCACTGTGATCTGAGGAATAACTGCAGAAATGGTCCAGTCAGACCAAACTTACACAGCTGTACATACAGGGTCACAAAAACAACAACTCCCTCCACACAACAGGATCTGTGATGCTAAAATACCATTCTTTTGTCCTGCCTTATCACACCCAAGGCCAAACTTAGCCTCTGGTAGTGAGGACAACAGAACAAGGGCTCTTGCCTTGATGCACACAAATTTGGGCTGCCATGAAAGTAAAAATCCCAGATTAAACCCACTGCACAAATTGAGTATCATTAAAAAATACTATTGACTCAAAAAAGCAAGTTCAGTATGTGAAGAAAAGTATTTGCAGTGAGTCAGTGGGGAATACATCCCTGCTTCTCATGCACAGAGGAAATGTTATTCCCACCTTGCAATTCTCCAGGACAAAGCTTCACCCCCTTCACTGGGAAAGCAGTGAACAGCACATTAAAATGGGCTGCTGCTCACAAAAATCTCAGGCAGAACTTGCAGCTTTGTGTCCACATTGATGCACCAGTGCCACCAGGGTCACGTGGGGTGTGTAAAATGACAGCTCTAAGATTACAGCACCAGTGATGATATAAATAGGTGGTGATGCACAGATGACGACAGAGATGAAGGGTCAGGGATTTATGTTCTGTCAGGTGTTGCAGCAGCAGCAGAGAAGCCCACAGGCCATGCCAGGCAGCTTTGATCCATTCATATCTCGAGCTCCACATCTGCTGTAAGAGTTTCCACTTCCTGAGCAGCTTCCCAGAATTGGCAGGGTGGTATTTCCTGTCCACACCAGCCAGAGATGAAGCTGCTGCCTGAGCTCAGACATGACAGAAGGGACGTGTCCAGACCCCAGGACACACTCTGAAGTCCAGTGCTGTGCATGACCTACATCAACCAGCCTAGCCACAGAGGCAGGCTGCTCACAGCTAAATGAAAGGCCTAAAAACTTGAAGATTTGGAGGATTACAAGGGAGATGAGGCTGAGTCAGGTCCTAATCCTAAGTATTTGCCTGATTTTTGTGTGCTAAAATGAGATCTCTGTGACACTATGTACTGCAAGTTTTCTAGTTTGAATTTGTTCCCAACCTTGTAGCATTTGCCACCTCAGCCTCTTTTCTTACCATAAATTTCAACACTGGAAGATGACACATCACTGGAAGACTAAGCAGTATGAGTAGGACACCCTTTGGATTCAGCATTATCTTGAGATAAGAGACCCAAACACACAAATCCTTCCTTTCCCTGCTGCTCTGATAATAGCGCTCCTTCATGCCAAAAGTCAAAGCAACAAAAATCCTCAGCTGCTGAGAAAGGTATAAAAAAAGTTCTTTTTCACAACATCTTCTCCACTAGGAACATGTAGAAACATCTTAATGAGCTAAAACAGGATCTTGAGCTGTATTCCAGAGGTGCTGGCAGAATACTGACTGCTCAAAACGTGTACAAATGGATGCAGCACCACATGGCTTAATCAGTCCTGCCTGACACCAGGCAGTGATCAAACAGTCCTCAGACTACGAAAATTTATTTAAACATCTTAATTAGACACTCTGTTTAGTCCCACATGTATAACAGGACATGCAAATACCAGTCTGCAGCATGGAAAGAGGAGGAGGAAGCTCAAGGGAGGAAGGAGGAGTACACTTAGCCATAAGCTGCCCAACTAAGGACAAGAAATTTAGAAGTGTGAACTTCAGTTTAAGCATCCTATTTCCATCACATTTTCATGGGAAAAGAAATACCCATGCTCTAAAGGTTCAATTACTGACAGGACAGCATGAATGTGGAAAAAAAAAAAACCCTGAGATTCCCAGAAAAGTCAGGAAACCTTAACTATGGTTTAAAAGCTAATCTGCCTTGTTAAGACCCCGATGAAACCTGTACAGGGCTTTAAGGCTTTCAAGGGAAATTTTAGACAGAGCACGAGCATTTCATGGATCAGACAATCCAATTTAAGGGTTTGCCTGTGCTGGAAGTTCACTGCTCTCTCTTGCCTGCGGTGTTTGGAGTGGCATCCTGCTCAGCCATGCACATGCCTCAATATGGGTGCAGTTGTGCATGTAATAGTAATTGCATTTGTAGGGCTTATTTGCCTTTTTTAAGCAAAATAAACCATTCTAAATAAGACAGTGTTCCCTTCAGCCCAGCACTGGGAAAACCACGGGTACAAAAATGAAATCCCATCTCTGACAATACGGTTTTTCATAATCTGTGTGTTCTAGCAGGCAAGTATCTGAACACTTGCAGAGACAGGAGGTGAGCAGAGAACCAGGAGAGAAGATAAAATACCTCCTTTCCAATTTGCACGGATTACTAGTGCCCCAGCAGTGATGTTTCATGGCATATTTCCCCCCAGGAAAGGAGAAAATGGGCTGACATCCCACTATCTTTCCCACCCTGTGCTGTATCACCTCCAAATTAGCTCTACATGGAAATAAACTCTCTCCTAAAGCGAATAAAATTTTTCCTCATGGCACAGTAAGTTTTCTTCTAGCTCAAGAGTCTGTAATTTTAAACACAAACTTGTTCCCTTTACACCAATTTCTTAACATTTATGGTGTGATCCACAGGCAGAAAACAGGATTCCCAATAACACCAACTCCTCGTGTAGCTTTGAACCTTGGTCAGGATGTCACATTAGCAGCTAATGATTTATTTGAGCCATTTCCACATGAGAAAACTTGTAGCAAACTGAAAGGGATGGTTTCAAGTCCTTTCTCTTTCAAAACATAGTTTGGAAATATTTTTTAATTGCTCCTATACTTTCTCCAAGAAGCCTTCAAAACAAGCAATACCATCTCTTCCAGTCTGAAACAATGTTCTGCTCAGAAATTTCAAACAAAAAGAAAAATTAAAAAGTAAATAAACATTCAAAATTATAACCTTTGGTTTAGTATTAGGAACCTGCTTTTTTCATCTCATCTCCTACCAAGTCACAGATTCATTTTGGAGGATGAAAGCAAAGCAAGCCAGAAACACCATCCTCCTGCTGGCTCTCTCCTTCACCCATTGGTTTCAATATCTTCTGCAGCTTGAGTTTTGGTGGGATTGGTGTGTGTTTGACTCCAGGCACCATTCAGCCTCCTTTCCCCCTGTTCCCCCTGCAGCACAAGGGGTCAGTGCTCAAGGAGCAGACAGAAATGCTGGATGCCCCTGCCTAGCCCAAATATCTAGAAAATATTTTATTAGCCAACATGGTTTCTGTGCTTATTAGTCTAACAGTGCCTTTCTCTCTCCAAACACATCCACACTATTTCTTTTACCTGCTGTGGCTTTTTGGATCCATACATTGCCCTTCCCCATGAAAACCCAGCCAGCAGGCAACACACAACCTAAAGAGCATCATCCTGCTTAGCTTTCTTCTTTGTTGTTGAACTGCTCTGTGTGTTTGTGGGATCCAGAGCACTCTGATCATTAAATAACATAATTAGCTGTTTGGACCTGCACACTATCATTAGTCTGCAATGTAACAATGCAGATCAGGAACAGCCCATGTGGATGTGGGGACTCGGATCACGGCTCAGTCTCAGCCCAAGAACTGCAAAAAGCATCCAAGTTTCGTGAGCACCCAGGTCTTGCCTGTGCCACAGAGCTGGACTCGGACACTGCTGGCCAGGTAGAATTGCCATGGGCACAAACGTGGGCTGGGACAATGGAGAGTCCAGACCCCACAGCAGACCCTGGCACAGTAATGGGCAAATTCAAAGTTTTCACAACTAGAGCTCTGTTCAAGTCTAAACTTCCTTTTGTGGCTTCTCCCTCCACCCCATCTGCTTTTGGGTAAGTGCAATTCTTCTTATCTAGATACCCATTTCTACATGGGTTTCAGCAGGCTGGTGGATGAGGTTTCCTCTTCCTCTGCAACCTGCTGGAGTGGGGAACAGAAGTGACACATGAGTAACAGACACTCAGGAGAGGGGAAAAAACATCAGGAAACCAAGCCAAGGCTCACTTAGCCTGCTGGGGTTCTTTTTTTTATTATTGAAGTAGGTTTTCATTAGCTGATAAACACTCTGACAGTGAGATTACTCCAAGAGAAATCATCATGCAGAACAAATCAGTACATCCACAAGGCTGCCTCCATTCTCCAGCCTCCACAGGGACCACTTCCCCCATCGACAAATGTAGAGGGAGAGGAGATGTTAATTCTTCCTAGTAATACTTTGCCTTTCATCTGAGATTTTCAAAGCACTCAACATTGAGCATTTGTTTTGTTAATGTTTAGAGGGCCCAGGAGAGTGGAGGCCTCATTAGGAAATTGATACAGACAAAGCAGCATCATCCCTGTGCTGAAGACTGTGGTCTGACCAGGCTGGACAGACCAGGGGCATCAGAAGAAATGAAGGCAAAGAAACCTGTATACAATTATCCACTGAGATGATTAGGAAGGCAATTCTGCTGCCCTGAGCCTCAGTCTTACTCACTGGATCAGACTGAACATCACAGACAAGCTCCCCACACCAGAGGCAGAATATCCCCATAAAACACACAGGAGAGGAAAAGGAACTCTGGTCTCCAGGAAGCACAGGAAAGCAAAGAACAGACATTTATTTCCCTGGCTCCTAAGGAAAGTGCCCAGATATCTTTTGGATAAGCCAAGGCTCAAATACATGCACAGAGACAGCTCCACCATAAATGCCAGGAAGAAATGTGTGGAAAAGCATATATGTGAATAACAGCCACTTCTCTTTTCCATTTCAGGGTTTCCTCCCAAAGGAGAATGTCATGTATATTACTTGCATCTATAAATAATTTATATGTCTGAAAGAAAGAAGGCAAGGTCTTACAAATTTAGGTACCATATGCCTCCATACACATATTTATGTATAGAAATATATCTGCACACACCACACTCTGCTATCCTGGCACTGGGATTTCTACAGACAGCTCATTTCTCTCCTCTCCTCCTCTGCAGGATCACAGTAATGAAGTTAGGCCTGGCAACATTAGTGAAGCACTTATTTAATCCACCCTTTCAAATTCAACTGATATCTGCCCAGATAATATCAAAAGAGCAGCTGAGGCCCCTTTGTCAGCAGCCTTGAAGGAGTCATAAGCAAGAAGATAATAAGAAATCTTATTACCAGCTTGGAGAGAAAGAGAAAATAGGGATTTGGAAGAGACATATAAGCCAAAATTGACCCTAGGCAAATGCATGTGAGTAAGGCTTTCAAATGCAGTACATCAGGAGAGCCGTAAAAACAGGGTTTTAAATGTGCACAATGCACCCACAACCAATTAAAATCAGATGCTGGGCAGCTCTGTCCCTGTCAGGACACAGAGGCAAATTTTTATCCTCAGCTATAAAAAATAATTGACCTTTTAGTTTCACCTCCAGGACATGAATTTTCTTTTGTTTGCTCCCCTTCTGCAGTATGAATGAACAAAAATGGCATTCTTGGTTTATGTATCTCCACAGAAATACAGAAACTCCTTGCATATATCTGGAGATGCCACCTAAATCTTAAAATTCATCCCAGAAGTTGGTTTCAGTTACAAGATGTTTTTGAAATAAGCAATCTTGAAGAGCAGCAGCACTACATACTTGCCTGCAAAGTAACTGAAGTTACTTTATTTCTTGGAATTTCGTAAGAACCAGAGACACGGCATATTTTTATGAATTATTTATCTAGTATTTCTCACAGAATATTGTTTTTTGGCCAATTTTAACCAATTTTTTATACTTGAAGCTGGATATCACTTTGAAAAATACGGAAGTTTTGTAGCCCTGCAAAGAAGAGACAGCCTGACCAATTTTCATATTTGAAGCTGGATATCACTTTGAAAAATACAAAAGTTTTGTAGCCCTGCAAAGAAGAGACAGCCATGTTAAGGAATTACTAACTGGTCATGGGATCTGATCAGCAGAATAACCTGCAGAAACCCTTCTGGTAACTATTACACCTGAATTTATGATTGCTTCACCTCAGTTGTCTTCCCTTAAAATAGGGCTGGCTCTCCAGGACCCATCTCCCCATAAAGCTCCAGTACACCATGGATTCACACATCCCAGATGGGAGAGGAACCTGGGCTGGTGAAGGCACAAGGACCCCTCTCATCTTCATCCTCACAGCCAAGGAGGATGCTTTGAGGAAAACCTTTCACTGAGATGAGCCTGAAGAGCCAAAGGGAGAAGCTGATGGGCTGTTATTAACAACAGATGGCTCTCAGTAGCGGATCTTCAGGGGAAATTGTATCATTTCCCAGTTTGGGGGCTTGGAAACCTGAGAAACCATGGAGGTGAGGTGGTTTGCCAAGGGGCACTCGCAGTGACTCTGCTCTTTCTGATTTATTAATAACTTCGTCTACACTGACTCAGCTGGAAAATATGATGGCCTCTAAAGGCAGATGAAAGCTGGTTTATGGCCCAGAAAGGTAATGTCAGTTGAGCATATTTCTAAGCCTGTTTCTAACACTGAAGTTATATTTAAGCACTCATATGTTACAGCTGATCTCGACCTAGAAGATAAAAGTCTATTGTGCTTTGCAGGGTGTCCCACCAGAGGCAGAAACAATGGTTTCAGTTTGGTTTTTTAAGCTCAAAAGGAGAATAAGCAGCATTTCAAGTTGACCCAAATACTTGGCTTCACATGACCTATTTCTGACGAGGATAACTGCGCAGCCATCGCTTACAGGTCACTGGAGTGTGATGTGCAGGGAGGAGCACAGCAGCTGCACAGCAGCCAGAACCCAGCCAGAATATCCTCCCATTGTGCCTGACCACTGACAATCTGAAGCCTCCTCATCACCACTGATTTTGGTGCAGGATGGACATTTCCAGCAGTTTCATTACTTGCAGATCAAGCATACAATTAGGACACGGATCCATCTGACCCACTGGCTTGGATCTGGCAATTCTCCTTAATTGTAGAATTTCAGCCTAGCCTCATCAATTCTCCTTTTGGTTGAATCTAAGACAATATAAGATTAAGCAAAGTGGCCTCTTCTGCTGCTCTGACAAAGGCCAACTAGAAGCATTAATGGCTGCAAGGAGCACAGCTCACTCCTGCCCTTCCATCTGCCTATCCAGGGGAAGGAGAGGACTGCTGAAGGATGATGGAACTTCTCTGCATCAGGTTTGGCATTTAAACAACAAAGGGTCAGATCTGCAACAGAAGTAATGACTGAGACTAAGCAATGCAAACACAGCACATGCTGTTGCAATAGGGCCTTATAGGGACTGCTATGCAACCCCAGACTGTTCCAGCTCCTGCACCAGCTCTACTCCTGTGGTCACATCTCTGCCCAAATACACTGGGGAGCTGTGCTGAGAGCTCAGCTCTGTGCCTAATCAAAATTGAAAGCCTCTTAGAAGCACTGCAGTCTGCCAAGACTTCAAAGGAAAGGTTAGTTAAACTGCAGGACTACCTGCAGACCAAGGGAAAGGAGATTTCCTTTTACTGCCATAACTGAAAGGCAGTGCCTGCATGTCATGGCAGGAATATGTGCAAAGAGCTCTTCTACCTCTCCATGCTCTGCCCAGCACTGAAGATTTATCCCCCACTCCAGATACACATCCCCAGCAGTTCTCTCCCACAGCTGCTGTAGCAGCAAGGCACTTGCACAGCCCTGAGCATCTGCTTCTCCTCTTCAGCCTCTACAGCTCAGAAGCACCACCTTTAATTGCTGACAGTATTGGTGGATTCTCCTCTCTTCACACACCCATCCCCAGCCCATAGTAAGGATTTCACAAGGTGCTTCCTGGGATCAGGAGGAATTGCAGAGCTGTGCAGCGCTTCTCCAGCATTCACATTTGTGTCCTGCAAGTGGATGCTTTTGAATGGTGTTCGAGAAGTTACTGCATTCACTGAAACGTTTTGACATTCTTCTATTGACATCTGAAGATGTAAATAGATGTAGCCTGGCTTTCATGGACACCATGCCCAAAGGGAGGTGACATTTGAGCACAATTCAGTGCAACAGCAGGTGCCACAAGCCCTCCTTATTCTTCTGGAAGCTTCATACCCTCCTGACTTTGCACATCCTTGCCTTCCACAGAAATTCACCACATGCCCATCCCTAACTGCAGTCTCCCTGACCAACTCCAAGTTAAATCTAATAACCAGCTCATGCCTAAATGTGATTATTGTCCATGAGTTGCAGGAAACAGGGAATGTTCTACAAAACTGAGATCAGGGCCAGGCTTGATAAAACTTGATAAAAATTATCTCTGGAAATAAGTGTAGTGAAAACAGAGGCTCCATAACAGGGTAAAAGCCTTTCCAGAGCTCTAAACCTCAGTCCTACATTTGTCCAGCTGGTATAAAGCCCTATGTACTACACGAGGAGTAAGACAACAGGTAGCAGTTTTATTCAAAAAGCTTTAGAGGGATGATAGAGCCAACGCAGGAGATAAAGACAAGAAGGAAAGACAAAGCATAGGGAAAAATAACAGATAAGCCACCACATCCAAGGAGCAGTCTAGCCATGCTGGTGCCACTGGAGCATTCAGGGAAGCCCAGTGAGTATCTGATACCAAGGAAGACCCTGAGCAGCTGCACATTCTGTCCCTGCCAATGGGAACAGCATTTGGGAATTCCTGACGTGGAATGAGAAGTCACCACCTTCATCTACACAGAAGGCACTCAGCCTTACTCTCATGGCCTTCAGAGTTGTCCAGAGAAGAATGCAGTTGAAAAAAAGGAAAATAAACATCAGCTTTTCTGTTCTGGAGCGTGGTTGCTTGCATAGCTGAAGTATTTTTGGCCGTATATACAAAATTCAATTTAGATGTTCCTCAAGTTCAGTTTTGACAATTAGAGAATTTACTTTTATATCCTGACTGACCCTGTATTTTCAGGGGAGGATTATGTTAGTTTTGGCTATAAAATACTGATTATCAGCTGTTTATTGCACAAGTGTGGACAACTACCCTAATTTATTCCCTCATTTATCACTAGATCCCTGGGAAAAGCAAGCTAGTGATTATGTAGTGATAATTTACAGCAGGAAAGGAGACACACACTAACACTGAAGTCCTGTCATGATACCAAGGAAACCTGGTCAGAATTAAGCTGGCAGTCTCTCCAAAAGCTTCAGCAGAGCAGAAGTGCTGGAAATGAAGCAAGGATGGGCTGGGTTTTTTTCTGTGCAACAGCTGGGAAAAATGCTACAAGCTTCTTTTCAAGGCCAGCCTTCATTTAACTGAAAAGATTAGAACAAAATCAAACAGTAAGCCACTCTCAAACTGACAGAGCTGGAGGACAGCACATGCAGACAAGCAGCCTGCCTACAAAAATAAGACAGCTGAAGAAGCAATTGCTGCATTTTCCTCCTAGAAATCAGCCTGGGGAGTTAGACACAGCTTGGCTCTGCAGAACTTTGGAGAATATCATCTCCCACAGCATCCTTTCCCACACCTTTCCATAGCATTTTTCCACAGCAGAATGAAAGAGCAGCTTTCAGAGGATCACTGTGACACTATAGAGAGGCAGCTCCATGGGAAGGCTCCAGTCTGGATGGCAGAATCCCCCCAGATCCCACCCCACAGCCCAGCTGGACCTCCCACGTGTGAAACCAAACTGGCTGGCAGCTCTGGGTAGAGTTGTAGGAAGCCAAGGAGAGGAAAAAAGCCATTTATAAAACACCCTGTTTGGGGAGAGCGACAGCATAGTACAGATTCACAGAGGAGCTGATTAAGCCCAGGCAGGACGCAGGAATTCTGCTCCCATTTCATCCTCTGTGCCAGTGCTACAAAGACAGAATTAAAAGCAGTAAATATGACAGCTCTGCTGCCTCTTTGGCATGAAGGATGCCCAGACTGTGCCACTAACTCATTTGGCAGCAGGGAATGTGACTCTTGGGCAGATGACAGCAGGGAAGGCACTGACTGCTCTGCTCCCTCCTCCCCAGGGCAGGGTGCCACTGTAGGACCATGGACAGCCCAGCAGAAAGCAGAGCATCTCCCTTCTGCTTCCTCCATCAAATCAGCTGAAAAATAAGGTTTAGAATATGGACCACAATAAGAACTTTTGGGACTTTCTCCCTCTTTTACAAGTCATCCAAATCACATCAAGTGGCACATCTCTGGTTTCAAGGAAGTGCCATATGTTGATGCACTTCAGGTTTTTTGCATTGACTGCAAAGCAGAAACCACATGGATAAACTGAATACCATTTATCATTGCCATGAATATCACTGCTATGCCCATTAAAGCACCTGACAGTATCCTAAATGAGAGCATTGCACCACCACAAATAAAACCTTCACTGAACACAGGGAATGTCCAGCACAGCCCATGACAAACAATGAGTAGCTGTGGTTTGACAGACATTTCCATCCTCGTAGCAACCCCTGCATTTACTTTGAAAATATTACTCAAAACCTGTAACACCCTGTAAAGTGTCATAAACAGGGAAAGCCTAATTGAAATAATTCAGCCATGGCTTTGGAGGAGCAGTGCCTCAGTTGGACTACAATCCAAGCAATTCTTCTCTAACCCTCCTCCCCAAACATGAGCTCATATTTGATTACGGAGGATTCACAATAACAATTAATTTTTGCACCACAAAAACCTAGCTGTCTTTGCTGACAGAGCTCCCATTCTGCACACTTTACTTTTGTGGTAGGAATGCAAAGGAAAATATCCAGTGAAAAATTAAACAGATTCTACCAAATGCCTTCAGCTCTGTACAAAGAGCAGATGTTAAAACCTTCAAGTGGTGTCAAAATATCTCTCTCAAAAGTGGCAGGTTTTGAATGGCTTGGTAATTAAAGACTCTGAAGATTGCTGGCTTTAGTTCAGCACACTTCACATTCACAGAAAGCCTTATTTCTTCCCTCCACAGTGCCAGATACTGATGCACTGAGATATTTAAAAAGCCAGTCAGCTACCAACTTCCACGAGAAACCAGCAAAAAAGCAGCAGTGCTAAAATCCCAACATCTGCAGAGTCTGTTCACAGATCATCAGCCTGCCTGGGCAATACAGAGACAGAAATTTGAGAAATCACATAAACCCACAACCAGCATTCACACCCTGCAGGCGAGGGGAGGGTTTCTCCCTGGGGGCACCAAACCAAGAGCAGGGGACATGGAAAACAACCAAACCCATGTTCCCAAGCAGGACATGGAAACCACCAAACCCCATCCAGGAGCCAGGTGGTGCCCAGGGGAAGCTGCTTTTGGAACACACTGAATGGGAGGCTGCAGAGCTGTCACACTTTGGCCAAACTCCATCACTATTTCAAGAGGAGATCTGTGTATATTCCTTACAGAGAACGCTGGAACATGCTAACTCCTCCATAAATATGCTATAGATCAAGGACAAAACCAAGTCCTTTTTTAACACCAGAAATGTTTTCCACACAAAAGCCATGTTATTAATTACAATTTTTTTCCTTAAGTGGCTCACATGAAGGGTTAGTCATATACCTCCCATTGACTCTAATGAGAGCCTTATGGTTATAACAGCAACAGCTTTTTCCAGAACATGGTGGGTGGAAGCAACTTCTATTTTAATAGGCCAAGAGTAGTGAGAAAGACAGAAAACCAGAAAAAAATTTCCCCATGCATTTTGGAAGGGGAAGAGATATGGCATATGTGTTCTCTGCCTCATTTCAGGGACCTGAAATGCATCTTCAAATACTTCTTGAAGCATTGCAACAAGACAATAAAGTAATTTTCAGAAGAGATGCTGACCTGCTCCTTCCTTTAGGATGAAAAACTTCCACACTGAAAGGACCACACCAAGATAAAAGCATGGAAGCTGAAAACAAATCTTGGGTTTGAGAAATATCTTAAAGAAAATTATAGACACTGCCAGTGGTTCAAGGCTGGCACATCTAGATTACCAGAGCTAGAGAGAAAAAATAGAAAGGCTTCTCCAGAAAGCCACCACATTTCAAGCTAACTTGAATTCTGAAATGGAAACTCACCCCCTCGAACCTATACTTAGAAAGAAAATCCCTAAAAAGTACAGTCTGAGATTTCATTTAGGAAAACTGAAAACAATCTTGTAACTGAGGATTTTCAAAACACTTCTGAAGCTCCTTAAAATGTCTAAAGCTCAGCTGTTTGCAAGCTGACAGGCTGGGCAACAGACATGAGAAATGGGTTGTGAAGGGTATTTTAAAGCACAGGAGCCTCCCATGGTGTACACCTTTGAACAGGAACACAGGAGCCCTACAAATCCCAGCTCCAGAGCAGCACACACAGTGAGAACCTGCAAACCCAGAAAGCATGAAGGCTGCTCAACTTCAAGCTGCTTTTCTTTTTTTTTTCTTTTTTTTTTTTTTTTTGACAGTTCTGTTATTCCACGTGGCCTATTAAGAGTAACCTTAATATTTGCATAAGGTTTCAAAAGTCTGTCCAAACATCAGCTAATCCTCTTAACAAATTTGTGAGGTAAGCAAATGGGTATTATCATTTGCATTCCATGGATGACAAAGCTAAAACATGTAAAGGAAGTTAAAGCCACTATTTCTAAACGAGCAGGTGAACAGAATGAATGAATGAAGGAATGAATGAGTGAACAGGCATGCTGAAAGTTCAAAAGGGATCTCTTCCTGTAAACAATCATATCAATTGCATGTCTGGTTAGATATTCATGTTCTTGAAGGAGCAGGGCATGCACACCTTCATGCAGAGGGTGGCACCTGACACTCATCTTCATGTGGGAGGCAAATTCTGCTTGGATTTGATGGCATTAAGCAAGAAGCTGCTTGGTGAGTACAGCAAAAAGTGGGTCTCGCTTCCAGGAAATACTGAAAATTATTCCAACAAGCACCACCTCAAATCTCCCTGGGAATGGCTCACACCTCAAAACCCAAAGCTCCTATCGGCTGATACACCAATTAAGGCTGGGCTGGGGTGTTTGAATCTCACCCAGGAGGGCTTTTCAGGACAGACTCCAGTGGTTCCTTCTTCCCCAGGTGGTCACCAGTCTTTTTTTCCTATCTGGTTTATTCTGAATATATTTGTAAGGGTACTGAAGTAATTGAGCTGGGCATTTTACTATCTTGCTCTTATAAATCCAAATAAACACCACATCCGCTAGAAAATGGTTTAGTTATCAAAAAATACAAAATGAGCAAACAAGAAAAATTTTTTTAATACCTCAAAACATGTCCAAAAGTCCTTAATGCCTGAAAGAATAAAACCCCAAAATAAACAGTACCCCAAAGGCAGCACAGGCTAATTTCTATGAGCCAAAAACCTTTTGTACAGAGTATAGAGAGCTGTGAAACAGGTTTGATCATGGGCCAAGTTGTGTTTCCTGGGCTGCTGTGTGATTATCCAGCATGACTTTGCATTATAGCACAAGGGCACGGGTGTGAGCTGCAGAAAATCACAGGTGAAGAGCCAAAGGTTAAACATCTTCAACAGAGAAAAAACCCTGCATTTCAAGTACACAAAGCTTTGAGTTAGTCCAGAGTTTTATACTGCGGTGACAGGGAGGAGAAGAATAAATGAATTGTGGTTGATTTTTACTAAGCAAGAACCTAGCACCTTATATGCTTTTCCTGCTGAAATGGAAACAGATTAGATATATTAAATTGATGACAATGACATTTATCTTGAGAGCCAAGACACAAAGCAACAAACACTGATTTGCTGTCACAAGCACACAGAGCAAGACCTAGATTTTCATAAATCTCAGCTGTTGCTCAGGCAACAGCCACTTTCAAACAGCTTCCATGCAGGGAGCATTTCCACAAGCCCAGCCTGGGGCATCTCTGACTCAGTTTACTTGCTGCAAGCAGGGATGGGAACCTCGGGGTGAGAGAAAGCAGCAAGAGCTTCATAGTCCCTGTGTGAGGAAAGCCTCCCTGGGGCCACTGCGAAAGCTGATGGATGCCAGGGAAAAGCTTTGCTGTTCAGTGTGTGAGCAAGAAGGGCCTGGATGAGGTCTGCTCCCCTCCCCAGGTGGAGGGATGATGTGTCAGGGATGCAGGGAGCACCTGCCCTGTGGCTCTGCAGTTCCTGCAGTTGTAAAAGCACCACAGAGCAGCCCTGACAGACAAGCAAAAGTTCTCCCTGAGCCCTGAGGCTACAGAGCCCCTAGAAAACAGCTACCAGGCAGGAGGAGAGCCTGCATTCCCAATTCCCTGCCTCTCCCTTTACTGGAGTGCAGCCTTTCAGTCCTCCAAACACATTTAATTCTCCTCCCTCCAATTCTCCCTGGCCATGGAGAAGCAGCTCCTTCCCTGGCAGCCTGTTCCCACTCACCTGATCCTTTTGTTTCAGCTCATTATGGCTGGCTGCGTGGGAAGCAGAGCTCAGTAAATGAGCACCAAGTGTGTTATTCTCAGATTTTTCTCTTTACATTTTTGTGGCAAGGTGGCACATGGAGATCAGCACGTTTTCACTTTTCTCGCTGAGCAGTTTGGACAGAGCCTCAGAGTCCTCTGGGATGGGAACCTGGCAGCAAAGCTCTGCTTCAGCCTGTTCTGTTCTCATAAAGCTGAATTTCTTCCCATTTAAGTATTGTACCTGAAATAAGGTATTTCTTGCAATAACCCTTAATGCTCAGTGTATATAGTGGCTTGCTTTGCTCTACTTACTGTAACAACAAAACCCTCCCATCTTTATTTCTTTCCTCTAATCAAACAGCAATGGAGGTTTCCAGACTTGGACACAATTAAAATCTGTATTCTCTACCAGTCAGTAAAAGGTGCATTAAGAAAGGGCTAATAGGGCATAAATGATTTTTAGGTGGCAAGTCCCACTGGTCTGTACAAAACACAGACAAGATTGGAAACTGTGTGACCTTATATAAGGGCTGTAATTTCAAAAACTGGAACAAGATCTCTAAATAACATTTGCAGAAGAAAAAGGAATCACAATCAAGAAAGGACTAAGTGTCCCTCTTGCCGCAGGTGAGACTGCAATAGGCTTGCAAAGCAGCCTGAGGCTGAGGCCAGGAGACAGAAGGAGAAAGGGATTTAAATGTGGAGCCAAAGCAAAAATACTCAACAAATGTTGCTTTGATTTGCCTGTGCAGCAACACTGCAGTTACCTGGAGTGACCCCACAGAAGGAGCCCAGCAGCAATGAGGGTTATGGGGAGATGCTGTGGCCTGATTGTCACAGAAATGCAGGGTGTTTTATCAGGTTAAAACACGCAGAAGGCAACACACGACAGTAAAGCAGCAGCCACCCTGCTGACCCCACAGAGGTAAAAAGGCAGAAAAGAGGAGGGTTTAGCTGAAATTAAATAGACAGTGGATTAGTGTGGGATTTTTATCCTTGACCTGGCTTTCTCTCTTGCTAACACCCAAACACACTGGCTAAAGAGATACCGGCAGACAAGTGATCCATTTTTGCTCTGGCACAATCAGAGGAAGGAAGGAAGTTATCCATGCTTTACTGTACACAAGGTACACATTATTTCCTGCAGTTACAGAAAAGCTTGCCCTTCATTCTTTCCCAGAAACACCTAGCAGTGCTCAGTGCAGCAATACCAAGTCTTGTACAAGTTTTCTTCCACTTCCTCAGGAATAAAGAGGAAACCAAACAAATTTCTCTTTTTTTTCCTCTTTTTAAATTCACACCCTCCCCAAATCCAAGATTTAAAATGCAAGATTTGCATTTGGAAACAAAGAGCTGCAGAAAGTGCTATGAAGAAGGATTCTCCTCCTCTCAGCCACTTCAGAAACACTCACATGAATCAGAAGCGAGCCCTAGGAAGTTTGCTGCCATCCTTTCATTCACAACAGGAGGCTTTCCCTTCCCCAGCCCCTTTTCAGAGGCAGAAGCTGCATCAATAACCATCCTGCACTCCAGGATGAGACACTGTGGGCAGGAGCTGCCTTTCAGTTAAACCCCTGGTACAGAGTGTTTGCTGCATTTATCCTGGAGCAGAGCCTGCAGCCCACCCTGTGCTGCCAGCCTGCACCAGCAAAGCAAAGCTTGCCCAAAATAGCTGTGGATCTTCTCAACTACAAACCAGTTTTGCTTCAAGTGCCTCAGAGACAGCAGCTACTTCAAAACTTCTTCAGAACAGGTTAAACTTGCAAGGTCAAGTGATAACTTTGGGGTTTTTTTAAAGCTGTGGCATACAAGAGAGCCTCACCAGCACTCCTTTCCCCATCCCAATCCCACGCTGGCTCTGCATCCCAGCAGGGTAAGGCTGGAGCAACCCCAGTGCTGCTGTGTTTGCACCTGTTTGGAACCCCAGGAAGGGTTTGAGGTCCCCATCTCACCAGGCACAGCAAACTTACGCAGTCAGAATAAGAGGTGGCACTAGGGCAGCTTTGGGAGGCAAAGCTCCACCACGACCACAGGGCTGGGAGATGGTGACATTCCTGCAAAGTGAAGGATGGTGCAGGTGAGAGGAACAGCATCAGCACAGCAGCCCTTCCATCCCAGGACTGAAGATTAACAGGTGTGCACTGAACTGAAATTGTCCCTTTTCTTTCTATCTTTAATTTTGAAACAAACCCTAGAAAAACCCTTGCTGCTGCCTTGGAATGTTCCAAGCAAACAGAACTTTGACATAGTTCCTTTTAAAGCTTTTTTTCTCCCCTTCTTTTTTTTAACCCTTGAAATACTGACTTTTTTGCTCTGTAAGAATGCTTGATCTTGCACATACCCCCACGTGTAGTCCTTCCTTATCTCCAACCACTGTGTGGAGTTTCAGTATGATGCTCCACCAGTGTTTCTGTGATGTTCCAAAGGAACAGTGTAAAACCAAATTGTGACCTGAAGCTCAGGACAGGATGCTCTCTGAGCAAGCTACACCTGCCTTTCCTGAGAATTTGAAAATAAGGATGACTTTGCTACTCTGTCACAAATCCCTAACCAGCATTTCATTTTAGTGGACTCAAATTGCTCTGGCACACAACGCAGCTGAAGGAAAAACGCTCCCCTGAGCAGCTGCAGTTGCTTGTTTAAAAGCAGAATAATCCCGTGTAGCTCCTCAGGATGGATCACTGGGAGCTGTGATTCTGTGATGTTAACAACCCATCCCAAGATGGCAGATGTAATCCTCTGGCCCTGAAACAAAAGCAAACTGAAGCACAAAGGGGACGTCCTCCTTCAGGTTCCTGCAGTCCAGGAAATGTTTTACTCACTTTCTGCACTTCAAACACTTCTGAGAAGAAGGGAAGCAGCAGACTAAAATCCCATATGAGCATCCTAGCGTGACTCTGAGGACAAACACAGCTCTAACATTTCTGACAGGGGGGTGGCAGAGGAGGAGAACTGCACAAGTGCCCATCTCCAGGGCTGTCCCCGAAGCAATGGCTCAAGATGAGCTCACACGAACTGCTGGAGCAGCTGAGCTTTCTGGGGTCAGAGAAGGAAATTCCAGTCCTTGGGCAGTTTTGTTTATGTGAGTCAGATGCTCCTGAAGCAATCTGTGTACACACACGTGCATTTTCACACGCAGCCCCTTGCCCACATATTGATCAGCAGCAGCATGTTCTGTCCTTCCCCCAGTTCCTTAATGCCAACACTGACTGCAATTCAGCCCTGGAAAATAGAGGAAGCTCTTACAAAGCAGGGGGGAATCAATATGTGACAACCATAATTCTCTGCTCAATAATTACACAGAATTTACACTGCTGAGTAGGCTCCCTCCATTGATTTTTACAAAAAAATATTTACTGCAGCAGGAATACAGGTGTAAGGCTAAGTTTTGAGGCTCTGTCTCTTCAGTGCATTGATTTCAAAATCATAACCAATTTCGTACTGTACAAAGCTTTAATACCTTCATTCAGAGACACACCTCCACACAGACCGTGCCTCTGCCTACAGCATTCTTCTCCCTCTCTGTTTCTCTTCCTTTGTTCAAAAATCCCAGTTTAGCAACTCTTGAGTACTTATCACAATCTCAGTAAGAAATGAGTCATGCTGTACAAGGCCTTGGGTCCAACAAGAAAGGACAACATTCCTGGAATCCTGTCAACCAACCCCACCCAGTGACACAACCGAGGGGCTGTGAAGATGTGCCAGGATGTCTCAGTGCTAGACAATGCTCAGGCTGTTAATTACACTCTCATAGGAAACAAATAAACAAACAAATCCATCCTGACACCAAAAAAATCTCTCCAAATGTGTTCTGCAGAACTTGAGGGAGGCAATTAAAAAGGGAAGAAGTCATTGTGATATCACCATCCAACTCCAGAGCAAACCTGTATCATATCAAATGTGAACATTTGGCCATCCAGCTTTAGAAACAATAGAAAAGAACTAGAAGAGACAGACAAGACAAGGAAACTAGAAATATGGAATGGAAATATGGAAGGACAGAACCACTGCTTTGGGAACTTAAGATTATCAAATTGTGTGGATGAGATGAACAAAACACTCCTATTCTGTCAGGGCTTGTGGGTACCCAGGCAGAAGCCATCAAAGAGATCTAAAAACAAGAATTTAGTTTGTGGAACTTGCTGCTGCAGGATATTTCAAGGCCTGAAATACAAATCACCCCACAGTCAGGTTAGATGAATTTGATTCACTTAATATGGCAATGGTCCAGATGGAGCCACCAAACCACTGACCAGCCAGAACTGGTTTCAGATACCCAGGAGAGGATCATCCTTGCATTTTTCCACACTTGAGCATTTGCTGCTGGTTACTATGTGAGACAGGCTAAGAGGGACTCTGGGCCCCAGCTGTCCCCACATTTAATGTAGCACAGAAATCCTTGAATTATTGCCAGTACCCATGGCACAAATGTGTGTGAGAGGAAGGACAGTTCAGAAGCACCAGAGAAAGATGGACACAAACTTCCCTCAATTTAAAGGAATAAAATCACCATTTAACATTTTCCTTGCTGTCCAGAGGGAAAAAAATCAAGATGAGCCAAAAATCTATGACTGCTTTTCCACAAAACATTGGTGTGCAGCAGCTTCTGTGGACTCAGCAAAAGATACTGTCCTTTCTCTTTAAACTTAGAAAGAAAAGTGTAAGCCTTCAAACCAAGAGCAGAGATCTGCACCCAAACTAATAAGTCCCACTGGTATACACAGAGGAAGGGTAGGTAGTTATATGACACTCTCTATTTTCCTTTTCACTGCAATCGATTTAATTTTTTAATTTTTCATGTGATGTAAAGAAACTGCATTTTAATTCCATGAGGAAAAAACTCCAAAAGACAGAAGGTCAATACTGCATAAAAAGTCTCACTTCTCTTGGTTTTCTCTCCTGAGAACACTGATGCTCCTAATGCACCATGAATTTCATAAGAATGACTCATTATCTAAGCAATGAAAGATTAAGTTTTTCTTCCCTCTCCCTAAACTCCTGCAATGGAGGGTTTTTCAAAGTGTGATCAGGGTGACTCACTGCAGAGGGCACAGGGGCCACAGCTGGACGTGCAGTGCTCCCATCTCACAAACCCCTTCCAGGTGCTCTGCAGAGCTGTGCAATGATAAATGGCAGATTAGCATCTGACATGCCAGAGGAGAGCTTGTAATTACCAGCAAAGCGGAAAGGCAGAGGCAAATAATTGCCTCTCTTCCAGGAGACAAACATTAGAGAGGTTTATTGAGCAATGCTTCTTAGGGTGGCACTGGCCTCTTTCAGCGCCTCCTGCAAACTCTTCTTCAATGTTCCCCAAGCTGGAGAACTCCAAAGCCACAAGATAAACTGTCACAGGAGCAGGGGAAGAACAGTAAGAGGAATAAAACCTGGATCCAGGCTAGAGAGTAATAAATATTTATTGCCTTTCCTTTCTGCATGTTGTGGAAACAGATGCAAAGTGAAGTTCACTGACTTGTGGGAAGTGAGCCAAACCCAGCTCTGCTGCTGCTGCAAGCAAGCAGAGTCACAGGAATGGCTCCTGGTTACCTTGCTAGGGGTGCAGAGTTTGTCTGTCCATCCAGGACCTCTCTGACATCCCTGTTCCACTCCACACGTACCAGTCCCCCTTGCTCGGGGACAGCCACACTGGCAAGTGTCCCCCTGAAGCACTTGGACATGGCTGCTTAGTCCTCAAGAACTGTAAAGACACAGGAGCTGTTGCTGCTTTGTCAGAAAGCCAAAATTTTAATAGCTTCTTTTGTCCAAGGTCCAAACATCAGCTCCTCTTCTCATGTGATGAGAACCTCTCCTTGTACCTTCACTCAGCATTCTCAAGGAAGCCTGTTAGCCTGTTATGTTCTCTCAGACCTTGTTCAGCACAGCTCTGTGCTAAGGAAGCTGTTTGTTCTCTTGTCACACTGCCAGGAGCATGCAAATACTACAAAAAGCCACACAGAAGAAACCACAACTGCCTTTTGTTTTCTGGCTTTCATATTTTTTCCTAGACTAAAGGCAAGTCCCACCATCCAACATGCAGCTAGAAAAAAGGAAAGGCAACTACAATATATAGGGAAGCGCCTAAGGACCAAATGATGTCACAAAGTTTCAATATAACAGTCCCAAAATCAAACTTGTCTCAAATTCAGTAACATGGCTTCAAAGGGATGGGTGGGAGTCTTAATTCCCATCCTTTCTTAGTGGATTTTGCTTCTTCTGTGTAGTCAATTCAAAACTACCACTTCCATGTAAGATCTTAAGTTCTTACAGGCTCCTACCTCATGGGGTGACACAGAGAAATAAATGGATATTTCCAGTTATTTAGCTGGTGATGCATTAGGCAGGGATTGAATCTGGAAAATTCTGCAAGCAGTTCAGGCTTTGAGCACCCCAATTATCAACAGGGTGGTGAAGTTTAGGCAAACCCCACAAAACAGGCAGGGTGAGGGAGAAGGATCCTTCTCCTGAGTGGCCATTCTAAACAGCCTCACTAAGAGACCATCAGGAAACAAGAGCTTTTTTCTTTGCTCCCAGAACATGATGTTTCTTCAAGAACAGGTGGGGAGACAAAACAGGCCATCTATAAATTGTTCAGGGTGCATTTCTTTCCTTAAATAAACGGCTGAAGCACACCACAGGTTACCAGAGGACATCAGAGAAGCACGAAATGTGATGCAGTCCAAGGAAAGAGAGAAAAACCTGGGGCAGGGCTCGGCAGTGCAGACACCAAGCAGGTCTCTGGGCTGGAGAGGAGGAAAAGCTGAACACAGTGACTTGTAAAAGTCTGCAGGTGCTATGGGAGACAGGTCAGTGCAGTCCCATGTGCTCACAAAAGGCCTCTGCAAACAGCAGCACCTGCCAGACGGAGGGAGCTGCTGCTCTGTCCTCATGCACACTCTGCCCACTGTTTCCTAATGCAGTTTGGCTTTTTTTTTTTTTTCCTCCTCCTGGTCTGTAACATCTCTAGTTGACTTAAAAAGCTGTTTTCTTTTTGTGGAAATATGAAAGCTCTCCATTATTCAGCACTTATTCCACATGGATGAAGGTCGACGGCCTCCTTAAAGAGCTTTCCTGCAGTGTGTAACATCAATAGCTGCACCAAGATGAAATTAATTTTATTTTCTGAGACCTTACTTTTGACACTGAACAAAGTGCGTGGGATGGGCAGGAACAGCAGTAACAATTCCTTGCATGGCTCAAGGGGAATTAGACCTCAGGCACCAGGACCAAACCTCAAAAGGTTACAGTTAAAACCTGGGACAACGAAAGCAGAAGTTAACTTTCATTAAAATTAAAAAAAAACTCACAGACCACTTCTGTCCTCTCCTCCAGGGCAGGCAAAGGACTCTGGGGTGAACTGGTCCACACTGGTCAGCCCCAAATCCCAAAATCCTGAATAGCTCTAAGTCACAGCCTGGAACCTTCTGTGAGTGGCCTTCACAACATGTGACTTGAGGAAGTCTTAAAAATGCTTAGGAATTTAATGAGGTTAATTACTAAGTTAAAAAGTACTTTAGTAATTAGAAACAAAACACAAGAAAAACTGTCCACTTAAAAGAGGGGAAAATGAGGATAAATTGCAATGATTGGTATCAGGTCCCTCTGCTCTCACTGAGGTGACATCTCCCATTATATGCCCAGTCTCAAGGGCTGGGTCCTAAAAGCTTCATCTCTGATGACCATAAGCAAGAAAAAAAGAAAAAAGGGCTGACCATCACATCCCCCAATACAGGTCTCATTGCAATGGTTACAGCATTCAGAGCCTGTGAGAGCCCTCTCTGAAACAAATCCATACCAGCTTTAATCCTTTCAACAACTTTAAACTTCTGAATCTGGGTGGTTTTGACCGAATGGTGACACAGCAGGTCCTGGTGGGATTCCTGGTGGGATGGGACATCCCCCATTAGTCACCCCCAGGCAGAAAAACACAGAGCCAGAGCCTTGATCAGGAGCATCTCTCCAGGAAGGCAAAGACAAAGCCACCAAGCCTATGGGGCTGCACACAAAACACACTCGGGGTGAAAAAGGAGAGAGTTTAGCAGCAGGGAGCTGCAAAGGAAAAAAGACTGAAGCAAAGCAATGTAAAGATTAACAGGAAGGTGGAGATTAAGCACTGCTGTGACCTGCCTGTTTTATTATGAATAAAGAAAGGGTACAAGGAAATACAACACCAGTGCCCTGCTTCGTGCTGTGCTGACCTGCCCCTGCTTAGGCCACCAGCATCAGATGGTATGAACAGCCCAAAGGAGATCTGCCATCATGGTGTA
The DNA here is from genome assembly GCF_028769735.1 of Zonotrichia leucophrys gambelii. Lineage (NCBI taxonomy): Eukaryota > Metazoa > Chordata > Aves > Passeriformes > Passerellidae > Zonotrichia > Zonotrichia leucophrys. The sequence goes on along the minus strand of NC_088180.1, from coordinate 14,226,244 downwards.
GAAATCATATGCCATTTAGAAATCCTGGAATTAAACTGACTTTGCAATTCAACAGCAAGCACAGAAGGAAGATAAATAAAAAAGCCAGTGGGTTAAAAGTCAGGATCTCCTTCAGTGCTGGGAACACAGTTTGATTTTAGCTGTGCTGCACAGCTCCAAGACTAAGGCTTAAGCTGTGATATTAAGGTTCATGCAGCTGAGAAGATATTGGCATTTGGGCAGACGTCAGCAATTCTTTCAAGCGAGTTACAGATACCAAGGGCTGGAAAGTCAGAAGCATTTCTGCTGCGTAAAACGTGACATGCCAGGCTATTTATTCTGTTGCAAATGATGCTCCACATGAACCTTGAAAGACTTGGACTTCTTGCAGCTGAAAATAAGACACCTCATCCTCCCAACACACACAGGTTTTGGCCCAGGTGTAATGATGCTCCTGCTGTCTGTGCTCATATTTTTTCCTAGACTAAAGGCAAGTCTCACCATCCGACATGCAGCTAGAAAAGGAAAGGCAACTACAATATACAGGGAAGTGCCTAAGGACCAAATGATGTCACCGAGTTTAAATATAATAGTCCCAAAATCAAACTTGTCTCATATTTAGTAACATGGCCTCAAAAATAAGACACCCCATCCTCCCGCCACACACACACAGGTTTTGGCCCAGGTGTAATGATGCTCCTGCCGTCTGTGCTCCCTCACAGAGCATTTGGGACTTACACAAGATCCTAAATTCCTTACACCATGTGGCTCCAGGGAGAAAAATTACAGGAAAATGCCTTGACATTAGTTATAATAAGGCTTGTGAGCACAGACTGGGTGACGAGAGCGTTCTACTAGCGCTGAATACAAATCAGAGGCAGCACACGACCACGGAGCGCCTGTGAAGTGATCATCTCCCGTTCTGCACTCCCTGCAAGGGCTTCTTGCTTCTGGAAGGGCACGTGGAAGAAGCAGGACAGAGAAGGGCAGCCCAGGACACGCTGCAGAGCTCCCAGCAGGAACGCTGCCAGTTCCCACGGCTGCAATGGGGACCTGGGCACCCCAGGGCAGAGCTGCCCAACCAAGGGTCCTCTGAGCCCCACTGAAAATAACAGCCTTTGTAGCTCATGGCCAAATACTAAATGTCACTTTCATACTAATTTTCAGGCTTGGACACAAGTGTTTGTTTTTCAGGGAACGCTCCAGAAAGCTTTCGCCTTCTGCACAGATGGGTACAGCCAAGATCTAGAAAACAATCCAGCAGAACTGATGAGACTTGATTTTTCTCCTTATGAGGAAAATATTATATATATTATATATATATAATATATATGAAATTATATATATAATATATAATATATAATATATAATATATAATATATAATATATAATATATACTATATAATATATAGTATATAATATACTATATACTATATATTATACATATAATATATTGTATATAATTATATATATAATTTTCTTATATAATGAAATATATTATTATATCTGAGATTTTTCTGAATATAAAAGGTTACAGTTAAAACCTGGGACAACGAAAGCAGAAGTTAACTTTCATTAAAAATTAAAAAAAAAAAACTAACCCAGAATGTTGCAATTACTTCTGCTTCACAAAAGGCCTACTGGAATTCAGAAATTATTATTCAAGTTAAATATTTGACTAGTTAGATTAGTTTTTTGCAGGGCTTGTTTTATTGGGTTTTCTTCCTTTCTGAAATAAACTCCCTCCAAATTGCTGCTAGAAAACCTTGAAATTGTGGAAATAAAAGGCAGCCAGTGTATCCTGTTAAGGTTTAGATCATATCCACCTGCATAAGAAGCACAGATAAACAGGAGGGAACAACTCAGGATTTTAGGCCCATAGGATGGATGTCATATGCTTGAGAAACACTTTTTGCCTTCTTGCCATGATTCCAGATACCACAGAAGGCAGAAGATAAAAGGCACAGCCCCTGTCCCATGTGCTGAGGCTGGATGTGCAAGGACACAGTCACTATTACCTCCCCTGCATTTAGCTCTGTGTCACCCTTGAAATTGGTCAGGATCAGGAGGCACTGATGAACCTTTGGTTTACTAATTTTTTTTTTCTGCTCTCTAGAGAAATTACACTAAAAGTAAAAAAGAACATTTTAATTTCCCTTGAAGAAATTTGGAAAGTCATCATTCCGATATCACTTTGGCATCCTGATTTTTTATAAGTAGTCTACAACTTCCTCTGAAGGGATAGTAAACTTCTTGTCTGTCAATGGAGATTTACTTGGTTAACAGTTGCATGCAAGTGGAATTAGACCTTCATCACCATTTCTAGAGCATGCTGGGTATATGCACAGCATCGCACAAATTAAGAGCTGCACCAGACAAATAACAGGTCGCCCATCCAAAAGGGCTTACATTAATTATGTTAATCCAGCAGAGACAGAGGAGTGTGATTAAACAGTCTCTACTGCCTGGGATTTGGCTGTTATCCAGCAGTAATCCTGCACAATCTGGGTTTGAAGTGTGTAAGGAGTGTACTCTAACCGCCTATACTCAAAACCAAAGCCAGTGACTTGGGTAGGCGATGGCAGCCCTGGATGCAGGAGCAGTTCCTGGAGAGCAGCATCTCCAGAGATGAGCCCCAAGCCCCCAAGCTCAGCTCCAGAGCAGCCACTCTCTCCCCTGACTACTGTGAACCTATGGGCACTGGGGACCTGAGTTAGGCAGAAACTGTAATTAAACCCCAAAAGCCTCGTTAAGGAAGAGCAGAAAGAGACACAGAAACAAACCTGGTGCCAAACCCTAACATGCAGCTGTTTCCTATGCACTTATGGGGGAGGAAGACTCAGCTCCATGGACCCTCCACTCATTCATTCGAGGTTATATCTGAACTCTAACAGAGAGAAATCTGTACAGGAGGTGCCTCATCCTCCTGCTGCACAGAGCAGCCTGTTAAACAACAATTGAAGTGTCACCTCCAGATCTCCCCTTCCCTTCAGCTGTTATGAACACAACTGGCTGGAAAAGGGATGCTGATTCCCGTGCAGCAACACAGCCTGGGGCAAAACAGAGCTACAACACACAGCCTCACATCACATGTTTGTGGCCAGCAGGAAAGGACAGGTCCCTTCAGGCAACTGAAGCCACTTTGTGCTGAGCACACAGGCTGTGACTAAGGTGTCCATAACCTGGGCTGGAGGCAGGAAGCCTCAGTGGTCAATACTGGACCTCCTGCTTCTCATCCAGAGCCTTCCACTGCTTCTCTCTGACCTCCTGCTTCTCTTCCAGTGCCATCCTGCCATGGGTTAGACAAGGAACAGAAGGTGCAGACCCTGCAGAACTGAGCCTGTGCCAGCTCCCCATGGCAGCAGCACACCAGCCTCACCCCAGAGATGCCACCCAGCACACTCACTGTCCCCAGAGGCACTGATGGTGTGACACAGCCCTTGTCACAGACATGTTCTATGGAAAATCCTTTCCTTTTCCTTGGGATTTTTTCTCCTGAGAAGCCTCAGAAACAAAATGCAAACAATGGTTATCTGCTGCTGTGGAATGCAACAGGTGCATCTGTGATTGGTCTCATGTGGTTGTTTCTAATTAATGACCAATCACAGTCCAGCTGTCTCAGTTAGTCACAAGCCTTTGTTATCATTCCTTTTCTCTTCTTAGCTAGTCTTCTGATGAAATCCTTTCTTCTATTCTTTTAGTATAGTTTTAATATAATATATATCATAAAATAATAAGTCAAGCCTTCTGAAACATGGAGTCAATATTCTCTCTCTTCCCTTGTCCTGGGACCCCTGTGAACACCACCACAAGCCCTGACCCTGCTCCTGCAGCAAAAGGTTATCTCAGCTTCTGGCAGCACACCCCAGACACTGCTGGGAGGACCCTGCTGATATACAATCCACCTGCTGTAACGAGAGCACAGCTTATTTATTCACTCTGTCTCTGGCAGGCTGTCTCCCATCCAGAGGCATCTCCAGGGAAAAGAAGCAAAAGCCACAAGTCACTGCTCACAGGGAGCTCTGCCTACCCACTGAGAAACCTCCTCCAGCCCTTTCACTCCTCGACATCACCTTTGGTGAGCAGGCAGGAGCTCTGTGCTACCTAGCACAGCTCCAGAGGGAAGCTGGCAGCAAAAACAATGAATCATCTGCTGAACCTTAACTTGTGATGGTGTGAGTGTGGACTCTGCTGAGCTGGATCCAGCCCAGGAGGCTGTGAGCAGCAGAACCACAGGCACAACTTGTGGGATGTGCAGTGGGAAAGGTCGGCTTCCGAATATCAAAAACCATTTCCACACTCACAACTGACCGGGAAGAAAATCCTTGAATCTAAAGAGATCCACTTAAATTCCATTCCTCTCGCCTGCATCCCTCTGAGACAGAAAGTCTGCAGGATACTGTGGAAAAATCAAGATACCCTCACAACAAAGGCTGAGGTCTCAACCCTCCTTTTCCCCATTCCACACAACAGAAAATGACAAGTGAAAATGCAGATCTGGAGAAGTGCTCTGTTTCCAAGTCTCCTGGACAGAAAACTGAGGTAGCAACCTCAACATACACACTCACAGAAGACGAAAAACACATCTACAAGCTATTTCTAAATTCTCAGTCTCATTTGCCAACTGAGAAACTACAGACAGCAAGTAATTTCTCTGTCTCAGCAGGGGAGACAGGACAGAAATCTGTAGACAAAGTGAAGAAATGCTGCTCAGGCAGGAATCAAAGAGCCAATCCTTGGGAAGTGCAGATCACAGTTACACAAGTCTGGTTCGCAATGTTTCTTTTATAATATAGTAGAAAAATCCACTCATACAAACAGGGAATAATGTCAAAATGTACCTATTCTACTACTAACTTTGTGTGGATAAAGTCATAAAACCCCCAAACTTAGGGGTTTGCTGTACCTGTCACTCCCACAGCCTCAACTCAAAGTGCTCTTTGATGATCTGCTGACAACTCGGTTGTTCAAGGTTTGTATTTAGTTTGAAAAGCTCAACATCCCCAGCATGAAAAACAACAATGTTTTCCTCGGGTCAGCAAAACAGGGCAAAGGCAGCTTTTATTTTTCACCCTAACCCTAGCTGGGAGATGTGGCTCACATTCAAAGGCACGAGCACTCTCTGCCACAGGCTGGGAATGAGTTTTGCTCTGTAGCATCATCCAATTCTCAGCTGGAGGTTTTCCAGTTAATAAAACGGCCATATGGGGCATTAAAAAAAACAAAACCAAAAAACCCAAAAAGCATTTCCTTCCTTTGCAACCTTCAGGCTCAAAAATCTCTCCAAAAAAAAAAGAAAAAAGGAAAAGAAAAATTAAAAAAAGGTAAAAAAAGAAAAAAAAGGGAAAAGAGGAAAAAAGAGGAAAAAAGGAAAAAAAGGAAAAAAGGGAAAAAAGGAAGAAAATGGACAAAAAGGAAAAAAGGAAAAAAGGAAAAGAATGAAGAAAGAAAAGAAGAAAAGGCAAAAGAGGAAAAAGAGAAAAAAAGGAAAAAAAATAGGAAAAAAAGGAAAAAAGGAAAAAAGGAAAAAAAAGGAAAAGAGGAAAAAAGAGGAAAAAGGAAGAAAATGGACAAAAAGGAAAAAAGGGGAAAAGGGAAAAGGAAAAAAAGAAAAAAGGGAAAAAAGAAAAAAAGGGGGGAAAAGAGGAAAAAGGGAAAAAAAAAGGGGAAAAGGGGAAAAAGGGGAAAAAGAAAGAAAAAAAAAGAAAAGTAAAGCAGCAGCCAGTGGCACTCCTGAAATTCAGGAGCATCTCTTTTCCTTCTTACAACCCTTTTACCCAGCAAAAGCACTATCAGCACCTTTGATGGCTGTGCTGCGGGCAGAAGACAACGCTGGGCTGGAGGCAGCAATTAGCATCTTCAGTAAACACTGGATCTCTCTGGGAACAAGGCTTCTGGCACACTGGCTTCCTGACACCACCCACACTCCCCATCAAACCACACTGTTTATTCACAAAACCAGCCTGCCTCGTGAGAGGAGGGAGATGTGAGCACCCTGTGGTCCAGGAGAGGCACACACCAACACCCTCCTGCAGCAGCTGTGACCCAGAAAGGACACGTTCAGCACAGATTCCACTAGGACACCTGGTTCCCAGGTGGGTGTTGATTGTTTGAAGAGCCTGAATTTTAATAAAAAATGGAAGTCTTTGGATGTGAGGATCCAGATTTCTGTAGATCAATGGAGATGGCCCATACCATGTTTCTGCTGTACTGGCTGAGCCCCTGTCTTAAAACTCTGGTTGCTTCAATACCTGATCCCCCATATCCAGCTTTAATATGTTTAATATGCTGCTGCACACATCAGCACTCCACCTCCGTTTCACCACCATCCTTGTTCTTGCCTGTCTTAACTCTGGTTGCTTCAATAGCTGACCCCCCATCCCTTAATATGTTTAATATGCTGCTGCTTACATCAGCACTCCACCTCCCTTTCACCACCATCCTTATTCTTGCCTCTGCTCAAGCAGATTTCCCAAATCCTTACCCCATCCTAAGCCACCTCCAAGAGCTCCCCAGTGCACCGTAGATTCAATTTCCAATTGCCTTCCTGGGCTGCAGTAAGCAGCAAGGACTTTCTCAGCATATCCTTAGTGAGCCCTACACCTCCTTACTTGACTCTCATTCCTCTGGCTCAGCTCTAGAATTTACTGCCCCTCCAGGGCTAATAAAACCCAAACTTGCTGATTTCAAGGCACAGAGTGTCTCTTCTGTTTACTCAGACTTGGAATACCACAGGACAGCAAGGCTAATTTATTCAGAAAGCTTCACTCAGCTGCTCTCATCTCCATGCTACCACAGTTTTGGGGGGTGCAGAATGTGAGATGAACTCGGGGGAGCTACACATGGGAGCATTTTGCACAGCAATCTGGAGAGCAGCACAGCTGCATTTTCACTTCTCTTGTTTATGTGAAATTTTCACTTCAACAGGTCTTTTATGCATCAGCAAAACCCATTAAAGACGGTATTTTTCACCTAATGGGATTCCCTGCCGTGATTTTTGCCAGCTGTGCCAGCCTGTGCCTTATCTCCCCAGCCCACTTTCTCACCAGTCCAAGGAATTTCATGTGCACTCCTCTCCTATCTGTGGTAGGATGTTGCAAGACCAGGGCGATGGCACAACTGCCAATTCAGCAGATTTTTGATAGGCAAGTGCAATTTTAAAATATCTCTACTCCAAGAGAAGTTTTGTGCCCACTTCACCACCTTCACAGCCTTAAAGCCAAAATCCTAAACATCCACTGAAGAAAGCAACAGTCTTGGGAAGAAAAAATGCACAGCCTATCTCAGAGATGAGAAAAGCCACAGTGAACTGTGGAATTTGCTCCCATTTTTGTTGTGCAGGCTGCAAGTGAGCTTCAGAGGGGACTGGACAAGCCTGGGATGTGCATCCCTGTGCTGCTGGCTCCTGGAAATGAGTTACAGTAGAGTGAGGGGTCTGACTGTCTTCAAAATGCTTCTTGCAGCTCACCAAATCAATCACAGGATGGTTTGGGCTGGAAGGGACCTTAAATTTCAACACAGCTTCCACTAGACCAGGCTGCTCACAGCCCCATCCAGCCTGGCCCTGAAGACTTCCAGGGACTGGGCATCCACCAGTTCTCAGTGACTCACCACCCTCACAATCAAGATTTCTCCTAATATCTAATCTAAACCTACTCTCAGTTTGAAGCCTTGTCCTGTCACTACACGCTCTTGTAAATAGTCTCTCTCCACTCTGCAAAGACAGTGCTGGTCTCAGTTTAATCACCCAGCTCTTGGAGGCAAGTTAAACATGGTTTGCAGAGGTGGAGCAGGCTAGTGCTAGCAGACAAAAAGGCAGGATCTGTAACCCCTCTGACGCTGAAAAGAATGGAATGTCTGCACCCATGGAAGATGCATTGCTTTGCAGGAATGCAGTGAAATGCTTTAGTTCTCAGAGCAATTGCAGAGCACTGGAGTCAGAATTCCTGGGGTCTATTCTCACCCTCTTACTAACTTGTTTTATAACCCTTGAGACATTCTGAGTAGGAGTATTTGCTTAACCTAAGCTTAATTTAAGTTTTGCTCCTACTTATAAATCAAGTACCTCCAGGACTCTAAGCTCCCAATGAGGGGGGGTATACAATTACAGAAGAGAGTGTTTCCATTTCCTAGGGAAGTCTCACTAACACATGAAGTAAAGCAAAGTTTGATGTGATAAGATGTTATTTTACCAGATCAGGTGACAACTGAGAAACAAAATGTAAATATTCCTGAGCATGATTAGTCACACTGATCAGAACAAGCTCCACCAAGCATGAACATGTGTGTATTAAATAGGTGTTATCTCTCCCTACAAAGCTCTTACCCTCTGGCACTTGTGGGAAACTCTTCACAGAACTCTCACCCAGAACCACTGCAAATAATTTTGTTTCCTGCAATGCTGCTTCCTGTGGTTTACAACACAGTGTGCTTGTCTCCCAGAAGCACATTTACAGAGGATGTGATAACAGAAATGCAGTTAAACATCTGTGGCTTGCATTCCAGGAGTGAGAGTTTTTATATAAAATGAGGAGGGGGAACACTGAAAACACACACACACACACAAAACCACAAGTGCCCAGAATGAACAGAAAGCCCACAGAGAAATGACAGCTCAGGCCAGTAAAGCATTAATCAGTGCTCAAGACACCTCAGAAACACAACCAGGGGACTTTGTAGCTCACTTCTCACATGCTACCACCCCTTCACTCTCCAACCCCAGCCCACAGTTTATAACTGTCTGCTGAGAAAAAGCTCTCTCTAACAGGTCTTATTCTTTTGATGATCAGCCTGATTGGATTAGGACATCCATATGTTGTAGCTGATGGCTAACAAGATAGAGGTGGTTTTTCATCACATGGGTAATTGGTCTCTGCAGCAATTACTAACACAGCAAAGTTGTCCCAGTTGTCTTTTTCTCCCCCCTAATATTATTTCTTTCAAACTCTAATAAGCAGTATCACATCAATATGTACAAACAGTCACAGAGGGACTGGTTTGTCTAACACTGAGGGCAGGAGTGCACAGAATACCACAGGGAAAAACTGAGGTAAGCAGAGGGACACAGAGAGGAAAGAACTGGTGCACAGAGCATCTTGCTCTTCTACCAGTTTGAGCATTTGAATGCTCACTATTGCTTTGATCTGCTGCCTTTAGCCAGATCCTGCTCCCTGTCACAGACACAGCTTTGTTTGGCTGCCCTCAAGAGCTCTGAGGTATTAAGTCAAAGAGCAAAGTCACATGTTTTTAACTTCTATCCAAGAAACTAAATCTCGCATTTCAACTGGTAAATAAAGGGCCAAATTTGGATTGTCTCCGCCATACAAAATCCCTATTACTGAAATCAAAAGGGGGCTTAGCAGGAGCAGGCCTCCCTCTTAGGAAAAGCCAAATACCTCATTAGCAGCATAGTTAATGGAATGGCCATACCCTGGCAAAAAGAAATCTGAGAAAACACTGAGTCCTTTCAGAAGAGCAAAGTTCGAAGAAGCAATTTTGGGAGCAATCATCAACTTTGACCAAAACAACCAAATTTGAGAAAGCAAAGCAAGAATTTCTCCAAACCCAAGGAGAAAGTGCTTAATAACCTCAGATGTATGGAAACGTATCATTCATGCAAAACAAATAAATCCATAAAGTTATAAACCTTCAACATTCACCAAACCAAGTAAGAGCTTCCACTCCACTGGCTACTAAGATGACCACAAAGGATGCAGAGGAATTTTATTTTTGTTTTACAAGGTACCCATCACTTTTGGCCACATTTTTTCCTCCAGGCTGGTGCCTGAGGGGTAATCAGATATTTGTAGTTAGTGATGCTGTACTGATGTTCCCACAACAGTTCTGCCACAAGTCCCATACTGCTGGGCCATCACACATTCTAACAGGGTCTGTGGTAATAGGACAAGGGATAAAGATTTTACACTACTACAGGGTCAATTCCTACCAGATATAGAGAAGAAATGTATTATGAGGAGGGTCATGAAACAGTGGCACACATGTCATTGACAGAGGGATGGTGGAGTGCCCTGCACAGTCTCCAGTGCCCAGCCAAGCCAGAATAAAACCACACTTTAACAGCTTTGGCTGCTAAAACCACACTTTAACAGCTTTGGCACAGTGCTGCCAGGCCTGTGGGTCAGCAGAGCTGCACGTTTGTGCCACGGCACTGCCTGGGACTTTGCAAAAGCAAACACCTTTAGGAGGTTACTCAAACAGCACTTTTTTGGCACACAAAGGGTGTAAGTGCCAGCTCACCCAGAACCCAGATCAGACCTGCAGCAACTTCTCCAAGTGCAAGAAAACTTGGTTGAGCACCACAGCCAGGCACAGGAGAGGCAGATGTGAAAGAGTTTGCAGGAACTTCTCTGCATTCTCCTACACACCCACACTAGCACCATGTCCTGCAGATAAGTAACACCCAGCCAGTGCCCTGAATTATGCTGGCAAAAGGGAAAATTCTGTGCCTTGTCTCACCATAAGAAACAGAGCACCAGCTGTCCGCAGTGCCACCCTGTAAACTGCAACCAAAACATCTGGGCACATCTGGGGCAACACGGATGCCCCAATTTATGTGCAGTAGGTTGGGGAGTCTCGGTCAGGTTCCCAGAGGAAGGGCCAAGACTGGCACACACCACTCCTGCTTGTGCCATCAACAAGGCACAATACACCCTTCAGCTTCTGACAGGGGCAACTCAGCACCTACCAATCTATTTAATTAATTTTATGAACCTCAGGACTCTGCATACATGCCATTTAAATGACAAGGGCACTGCACTAGGCAGGCTGTCCTAGGAATGATGTACCTCACTAGGTTCTCCCAGCTGATGACTATTTAAAGTACACCACAGAAAAAACCCAGTAAACTCAACAAATGGAGTGATTTTTACAAGACATCAGAATCAGCAAATCCCAATTAAGGCAAAAATCAGCTGCAGAGTACACAGAGAGCACAGAGTAACATGGAAACAGCTCCCACCCTCAATATGCTTTCACACAAAGTCATTTGGTTGGGCTCAAGCTTTATTTACTCAGCTCATAACAACAGGGAAAAAAAGCTACTAGCAGAAGGTTAAGGTAACTGAAACAATTGCTGTAGAATAATGGAGCCCACAATAGTTATGACTTCGTGCATATATTTATTTAATTGAATAAATACATCCATTCAGCTACTGCTTTTTGCAACAGCCTTCCTGCCTGCAGTGGGAAAGGTTATTCCCATTAATTGATTATTGTTAGTGCTCTAATACACCCTACACACTTGTTGGTGTTTCCATTTAATTTCCAGGGTATTACCACCAGCACTGTAAAAGGGGACATGTGTAAGGGAGCCAGCCCTGCTGACACACAGCAAATGAGAACACCCATCTCTCCCCAAAGGGCTGTAATTATAAAGGGCTGCCGGCTGTGGATGGATCAGTGGGTTAATACCAGGATATCTGCTGTGTAATTTCACCTGATCACAGTCAGTCCATGGGGGAGACAACCAGAGAATCCTTCACACAGACACCCTCAGTAATGAACAGGCATCACATCCCTCGTGCTGGCAGCAGCTCTCAGAGCTAATCCTGAGCCTTTCCCAGCCCAGGGGAGGCTGTGACAGGAAGGAAAGGCTCTCCAAATCACCCGTAGGAGGATGCATTCACTGAACAAAAGCGTTGCAGAATCCCGTCTTCGGGCTAAAAATATTCCACACCTATAAAGCTGCCTGTAGCAGCAAGGAGAAAAACAATTCTGGATTCTGTGCCCACGTGGGGGTGGACAAAATCACCAGGCAGCTGATGGGCATGGAGTGGGCACACAGCAAATACAACAGATAGGAGTCAGCCACAATCCACTACAAAAGAGCTCATGAAACAGGCTTTAAAAGGAAAAATGCACAAGGCTGGCAGGGCCTTGGGTGGTGAGCTCAGAGAAGCATGTTCCAGCAGGAAGGGCTTATGTGGATAAAGAACCCACGTTACTTGCAAGACCACAAACGAGCACAACAGGAAGGAGAGGGGGAAATGCTGTGAGGAGTGAAAGGATGAGCAGCCAGGATGGGCAGAGCTGTACAGACCTCTCAGGTGAGTCCTAAAGGCCTTCCAATCAATACACATCAACAGATGGCCTCAAAAGGCTGATGATATGACCTGTATGCTATAAACACACTTATTCCACTTCCTGTGGTTTAGAAATGTGGGTTCAGACATACATGGCAAGAAATTTGAGAGCTTTGGAAAGGATAGGACTGATCAAAACACTTTCATCCTCCTTGTAAGAGACTTTTCATCAGGTGGAGACAAAACCAGCAAACCTCAAACACACAAAATGTTGACTCAAACTCTGATTTCAGCAGCTTATGCTGATAACTTGCCATTAACTCACTAGCATAGATACTAACTCAGATTTAATTCTTGTCAGTTGAGAAAATGCTTTTCCTTCTCCAAAGCACAATGGCTGCTATCATTTTGACTGACGTAAGCTACCATAAATGATTTTTCAAATGGACAAATTTATCCCTGGAGACAGCAAGATTCCAATTAGGACATGTTTGTCTTTCACTGCAGCAAATCTTGAGCTGGTGCTTAAAGCAAGACAGAAGGCACCAGAAGCCGGAGTGAGCTTTCTCTCTGTCATCACAAACAAAAAGTGCTTCTACAAATTCCATGCAAAATATTCCCACACTAATACAAAGGTCAAAGCCAGCAGCTGCAATGCAGGGTCCCATCTTTCTTACAGGGTTAGTTAGGACAGATGTAGGAGCACACCATTCTGTTGAGTTCTCCTCTCACACCAAGGGTAAGAGCTGGAACAACCATATGATAAAACCAAAATACACAAAGAAAAGGCCAAATAGGTAAGACAGAAGAAAGCAGCTAAGCAGAGCTGAGTTATCCATTTTTGCATTCCTCTGCCCTGTCATGAAGCAGGCCAAGGACAGCTCTGTGCCCCAGAGGATGCTGTGCTCAGATACACCCTTGCACAGCAATAACTCAGGAGCACTCATCACTCCACAGCACACATTTCCTGACTCAAGACTTGTCCCTTCTGGGTTTCCTTTAAGCCATTCTTCACATTACTGCAATTCAGTGAGGCCCCCAAGTCATGGGGCCTGAATATGTGGGGTGTGTGCCCACAATGCCAAACACACAGCTTCAACAAATGCAAAGAGAAACTCTGAAATTCATTAAAGATCAGCACAGCATTCTTCTGAATGAGTCTCACAATCTGGCAGGGCTCCTTCCAACATCAATATCAATTTCCTCCATCAACTGGAGACAGAATAATAGCAACTTCCTCTGTTTAATGCAGCCCTTAATTGTCCCAGATCAAATACTGGCTCCCAGAGGCTATTCATTCTGCTCTGTAGGTAACTGTGTCCCAGACAAGATGCAAGAACTTTTATCAGCAAATGTTAAATGCAGCAGGAAGGCCAGAAGGTGTGTCTCAGGCTGCTAAAAACATTAACCAACCACATCAGTGCACTGATGTGAGTTCTAATGGAACTCACAAAGCACTGCTGGGAGCAGAACGGGCACTCCAGTGACCAAAAAAACTCTTGTAAGCTTATCTGAGAGGCAGCAAATCCATACAACCACTGTCAGATCAGGTTTTTTTCCCTTCTTTGTATCAGCTCTGATCTCCCTCCCAGTGACAAAGTCCTCACTGATTTCAAGAGAATTCAGCAAGACTGAGCAGAGAAAGAACTAAAAAAGGAAATGCCAAGTGAGTCATTAGTGGGTGGAGAAAAGAAGCGTAGAGTAAGTAGTCTTTACTCCTTTAAAATAAACAGTGCCACAAATTGAAGGAATCCTTTGACACCAGTGAGGATGGAGCAGTAACAAGCCCTGCATAGTCTGTAGGAATGATGAATTCCTCCACTCAAAGGAGTTACTTATGCCAGATGCCAATAAACACACAGGTAAAATTAATCTGTTAGTTTGGAAACCACTAGATGGGAGTTCCAATATTAAATACAAGCTCAGACTCAGAAGCAAGCAAACCAGCACCAAACCAGAACATTTTCCCCAATTTCAAACTGCTAAGAAAATTCCTTTATTTTTTTCCATCTTCTGTCTGCTACTGGCAGCATTATGACCTCTGAGTCAGATGCTGAGAACAGGAGGAGAGTTTCTTCCTGACCAGTGAAAGGTGTCCCTATCCATGGCATGGGTGGGAGCTGGATGATCTCTGAGATCTGTTCCAACCCAAACTGTTCTATGATTAACCAGAGCAGGCATGGTGCCATGATCTTTCTAACCCTGCTACAGCTCAGATGTGTTTCCTTTGGAACATCAGTATGTACTTTTCACACACTCATCTCTTTGCTTCACTTTGCCCTGGGTTACCAAAACAGCCCCTTTTTCTTAGGCCTGGTTACTACAGCAACAGAATTTTTTTGAGTTTGGTAGCAACACATTGCAGGCAGCAAAAAGAAAAAAATTAAAAAATCTGCCATTAGTGCAAGAAAGAAACATGAAGCTGCAAGCCATCAGCCCATGAAGAGAAATATTCCTGTAGTATCTCACCCCTGCCTGTCTAATTAAGAAACTCTAAGAATCCCCACCTCCTTGGCAGAGCACAAGCCAGAGCAACCCCTGACTTCAAAGGATGCTCAGCAGAGGTGCACTGCCCACAACCTCCTGTGTGCCTGTCGCTGCAGAGAAACCACAGGAAAAATCTGATGGGCTTCAGTGTTCTGAAAAATATTACACTCCACAGATGCTATTAGTTCCACTAATGATTAAAGCCAAAGCACCACTTTAAACTCCATATGGTATCACATCTGCATTCCTCTGCATACACATGAGCATTAACACACAAAAAAGAAGGTTTGAGGCAGGAGGTTCTTGGGGTTTGGACCTTTTTTAAAATAACCAGAGAAGCTGAACTGTATTGTTATTTCACTGCAAAGTGACTGTATTAGAAATTATATTATTACTCTACTTAACTTTCATACAACTTAGAAGGAGAAAAAAAAAAAAACCTCTTGTTGGTGCACACAGTTATTTCTATCTAATTCACTGCCTTGGGACATGAGGATTTTTATTTATGGCTAGTGCTTAGCTGTCAGGTTGAGAGACTGCTTCTAACCCTCAGCTAGTGTCCAGCCCAATGCAGCACACACAGAATCAACATAAACAATGCACTAAGGACCGCACAAACTGGTCAATCTGATCATCTCTCAGCAGCAGCCAGTCATTCTACAAAGTTCAGCCAGACTATTATCACTGTTATTAATTAGTTCCTGTCCTGAGAGAACAATCTATGCCAGATTTGCCCCTAATTTCAACTAAGGGAAGTTACCCAAAAACATTTCCTCTGGTCACACACGGCCCCCACTGAGTGAGTGTGCTATTATGAGAAAGCAAACTGATATAAATATAGCACAGTGACAGTATCCACTCTGCAGTTATTTCCTCTGTGAAACAGAGCAGAATGAAGTGGGTAAGCTGCTCAGCCAGCTTTCTTCTAAGGCCACTGAAAACTGCATTGATGACATCAACAAAAATAATCAGTTAAAGACAAATCTGAGCAAATAATTCTCAAACAACATTTAAACCGAGCAATCTGACTCCCTCTCAAGTATCCACCAATGTAAGATGACACTTCCACTTGTTACTTCTCCATTTATATTCATTCGTGGAATAGATTTTTTTTCCTGGTAGCTTTTATTTTCACTAGCAAAATTGATTGCAAGTTGATAGATGAATTAATCATCCAGTATCTGAAACCCTACCTGTGATTTATAGGCTAGGACAGGGCAGAAATTAAACTTCATTGCTGGTTGAGTGTGCATACACAGGCACTCCTCTGTAATCCACAATTCAGATGTAGAAATTCAGGTTATGATTTCCATAGCTAAAGCCAGAAAGCAAACAACTCCAAAATGCTTGGGGTTTCGTGGTGAGCTTTTTTTTGGTGTGGCTTTTTCTCTGTGTTTGTTTTTAAACTCCACATGTAGTAACAAATACGGTTAGACAACATCCTTATCTCTGCAGAAAAAATAAAAAAGCAGCGCATAGTAAGCAGAAATAATTTTCTGGAAGCATTTTCCCAGCTACAGTTGAACTGCCAACTTTAAACACGTTATTTTAGCATACAAGATGAATGTAGCTCAGGAAGAAGAAGAATCACTCTTCCTAATCCTCCTCTCATGCACCCTCCTCCAGCCTGTTCTCAAGATATGAAGCATTGCTTAAAAAATGCCCACGGAACAGACTGAAAGAAGTTGCTGCTCCTCCATATAGTTATTTATAATAGATAATCTTAGAATCACTCTTAATTCCAGCTCATCATTTATGGTTTTGGCACAGTTGCTCCAGTGAATTCAGTCTCATTATTCACCTTTGGGTTGTACATTATCTTGTATTTTATACATCATCCTTCTTTGTCCAGTGGATCCCTCACAAACACTTACAGAACCAAGTGAGGATGAGTAATGACCCAAGGACAAAGCTAAATGCTGAAATACTATGATTTTATGGCCAGCTACAGAAAAGCAGGGACATGTTTTGAATACACAGATGAAACTCTGAGTGAAGCAGCAATACATCCATGAGTGCCACGCTATGCAGTGACCTTCCACCAGGCTTCTGCACTACCCAGGACATTAAAAAGCACTCTGAAAGTCAGCAGGACTGCTCAGCTGTGCTCTCAATGGCCACACTCAGCTTGGAAACTAGATAAAAACATCTTTGGGAAAAAAACCCAAAGGGGAACAGGATCACCCATTCAGCTGAAAGTCACACCAAGGTGGGGATGATGGGACAAGTGCACACTTTTGGTCACCAGGATTATACCAACAATGGCAGCATGCACTCCACTGATTTATTCCATTGGAGCAGCTCACCTAGTGACAAATCCCACAGAAAAAGGAATGTGCCAAGCTGGTACATTTTTTCAAAGAAAACTTTGCCAACAACATCCTCTTTAAACCTGCTGGGAGGGGGAACTACTGCTCAAGCAGTACCCACAAGCACTTTACCCCAATAACTGAGATGCTTCACTGGGGAATCAAAGGCAAATTTCACAGCGTAACCATATGAAAGAATTTTGCAACATGATCACCAGCACCATGAGTTCTACTTGAGGCTCACTGTATCTCAAAATAGACCTCACCAGTTTCCACATCCCATTCCGTTACAGGGATCACATTATCAAGGTCCTGCCACAGCATCCTGGGCCGCAGTACCCACTCTGTAACTGGCACTTCCTTGCTAAAATGTGACAGTGCTAGTGACAACACGTGTGTCCTCTCAGTCTCCTCACACTGCAGTGATCACTCAGATGCTTTGGAACAGGATGAGAACTAGGGTATCATGTGGGGGGAAAAAAAACCAAAATAAAGAAGTCAATCATCATTACACACACCACTTGAAAATTCTTCAGCTAAAACTGAGCCATGAGCCATCAATATAAGAACTTAAAGCAATCTGGGCAAACACCAGAGAAGGAATGAGCATCTGCCCAGTCATCACAGCTGTCAACCTTTACTACTGCTGCAATATAAGCAAGCACTACTGTGCTTCCCTGCTGCTTGATGGAGACACCCATGCCAAGTCACTTTCACAGCCCAGCAGCACATGGAGAAGAGGCCTTGAGGCACTTCCACTGGCATCAAACAGGCAAGAAGAGCCAGACGCCAGCCCACAAGGAAAGCCTTCCAGGAGGAGAAGTTCATGGAGCCTTACCTATGTAAAGGGAGGAATCTTTCCGCCTCACGTGGTCATCGATGTAGGAAACTCCCAGGGGCTGGACAGGGGTAGCACCAATGCCCAGGAGGACCTGTGCCCCGATGAGCAGCAAGTACATCATGTTGGTGGCAGTCCTATTCCTGCAGATAAGGTCCGGGTCTGGTCCCTCATCGCTGCTGGACCCGTTGACAGCACACACATCCCTCCCTTCGGCTCCCCAGCGGATCTCCCCCGACTCGTACTCGTACTGGTGGGTGAGAAACTCAGGCAAGGCAGAAAGGAGGGCACCCAAGGCCATGACTATCCCTCCACATCCTATCAAGCGTGGCCGGTGTCCTCGGGCCCCGAAGTAGCTGACGAAGAGGATGAGGGCCAGGTTGCCAATCTCGAAGCTGCTGGCGATGACGCCCACGTCGGCGCTCTGCAGGTTGAACCGCCGCTCCAAGGTGGTTAAAACACTCACCTACAACAGAGAAATCCAGAGAGAATTACATTCCATGCCTTCCATTCTTCCCCCCATATGTACTGCTAAAATACAAATTTCCTTGACTTTTCCTTGGAGCTGAAACCATACCCCTCAAGGACATCCAAGTCACAGTACAGTAGCTGAGCTCCAAGCATGACCTGACTGTTCAAACACAGCCACGCCAGAAGGCCCTAATACCAAGTGACATTTCACAGCCTACCACCTGTCTGAGCACATGTCACTTCCGAATTCCTGTGCCTATCAGTGTGTATTTTGGATGCCTGCAGACACCCATGGTTCCATGATTCTGTCTCTGGGCTCCCTTTCTGTCTTGAAGGCACAACCTTCACGGTGCACTGTCCCACAGAACCAAGGAACAAACCACTCTGAGCTTCACACTCTGACAGGCACCCAGCCTTTCCCTTGGAATGAAATGCAGCTAGGGAGCAGCAGAAAACCCTGCAGGTTCTTTGCCTGCACACCAGCACAAGGCTATCAGAGACAATGATGTACAAACGGACAGTTTAGCTGGCATTGAATGCTTTTACTCAAGTATATAAATAAAATGCTGATCAAAGGGTTTAAACTGTTTGTGGATTAGTTAATGACTGGGATTGTCACAGAGTATTTTTGAGAAGACAGGCCAATTAAGGTTTACATAGAAGATTTAAATCCACCATGAAGAAGGGATGATTTAACAAATTGTGAGTATTTAACACTAGGAAGAGAGAAGCACATGAATAGTCTTCAAATATTTAACATTGCTGCAAGAAGGAATGACCTGTTCTTTGAATTCAAAATGGATAGGACAAGAAGTGACAAGTTTAATCTGCAGCAGAGATGATTCAGGTTAGATACAAGGTGGGGAGAAACCAGATTTTACTGGTAGGGATTGTGAGGCACTGAAATACGTGGAGAGGCTGCAGAGGTCTTAAGAGAACACAGGTCAGGAAAGACACAGGTATGACTGATCTTGCCATGGGGCAGGAAAATGAACAAGATCATCTCTGGAGAGCTCTTCCAGTCTTGATTACATGGTGCAGTGAAACACAATGTGGATTTCCTTGCAACAGTCAAGCACTGATCAGAGTATGAATGATGAACTATTAAGTACCCCACTTGCTGTCAGCTCTGCTCAATGGAGAAAACAGAGTATTCTCATGTCTGCAGCAGTGTCCCTCTTCTACAGTAAAAAAGCAACAAAAGAAATCTTGAATGTGTCACAGAAATGCCAAAAACTTTTACCTTGAATAAAAAACTATCTAGTTTTTTGGACTGCAAAGGATGAAGGTATTTAAGGTTGTCCTAAAAGAGGCAGGTTTCTCTATTCCAAAAAAAACATGATAAAGACCTCAGAGCAGAAGGTAGCCCCTGGATAGAACAAAAATAGCCTCCCACTGGAGGCACTGAAAATCTTTGCTGATAAACCTCACGAAGCAGGAGCCTGCCTGACCGACTTTAAAGGATTCTGACAGCAGTTCTTCTCCGGGGGCAGTTTGCCTCTGCCAGGGTACACCAGGGCACAGTTGGACAAAGACAGCCCCATTGGCAACAAAATGGAAATGGAAACAACCCACTTCTGCTGCTTTGCATAAGCAAAAGCTCCCAAACCTGACGGTGATGTCCAAGTCAGATGTCCAAAACTGGGCTGTGATAATATTTTCTGAAAATCCAGCCCTCTTCTCATAAAGGCAGCTCTGATTTTATACTGCCACCAGTGTAATCCTCCCCAACTAAAGAGCTGAGGAAGGCAAGGAGAAAGAAACCTAAAAATCAAATCCTATGAATCAAGGCAGAGCAAGAGCAGTAATTCCTCCCATGCCAAAGCCAGGTGTGTGTCAGTGGAGAGGAGATCACCACTGTGCCTGCAGCACCAGGTGCAGGTCCCTGTTGGCATGGAACAGCCCCGTGACTCACGAGGGACCAGGGTGTCCTCTGAGAGAGGGGACAGCACAGCCTGTCCTGCTCCAGCGGCCTTGGCAGGGCTGGAGCTCACATTCTGAGGGACACTGCTGCTCTGTGGGAGCAGGAGAGCACAGACACAGTTATAAAACATCATGCTGGTGTTCCCAGAGCAAGGCGTGACAAGGAGGGGGATACAGAAAACATCCCACAGCCACAGGCAGATCCACCAGGCACCCATGGCAGAGAGAACCATGAAATGGTTTGGATTGCAAAGCAACTTAAAGACCATCTGTAGTTCCAAACCTTCCACCATGGATAAGGATTTATCATCCATGGTTTTATTGCAAGGTGTGGTCTAACAGGGCTGGTGCTGGGGTCCCATGAACACCAACTCTGACATACTGGGGAATCTCTCCAAGTTCAATATATAACTCTGAGCATGCAAAATTATGTCTGTGGTGCTCATTTCTGAGCTGTACCTGGATGGGAAACTCATGATTACTCATTACAGCTGTGTAAACTGAGGTAGAGAGCCAACTATTAATGAGACAAGTGGAGTCAACAAAATTAATTTCTGATGGAATAATTTAGGCTGGAAGATTGAAAGCCAACAGAAGTGATTTCCCAAGGCCAACTGGTATTAACTAGCTTTGGAAGCCTCCATATTTCAACCTGGCTGCCTCATTTTAGGCTTTTATCATACATATATACAAGTGGCTAGAAAGCAGGATGGTGTTTAGACACATGTGGGTGCCAGATCTCAAAAGGGTCAGATTTTGGACAGCTGGATTTCTGATACAGAAAACTGCACCATTTCCAGGTGCAATTCACAGTGACAGAGACAGTAAAAAGGTGACAAACCTGGGAACTAAAACCAGAGTCCCAATTCTCATTCCACTCTTATTTCTGTGGGACTTCAGCCATTCTTTTCCTTTTTACAAACACTAACCCACTCACAGGAGAGAAAAACAGCCTCACCATCCCTAATACTTTCCTGCTTTAATTTGGGAAAAAGACTGAAACAAGAGCAGGAGGAGGACAACAACACAGGGCAAATTCCAACTCTCTTGATAAAAGCTGGCAGTTCTCCTTATTCCTCTGGCCAGACCACAGTGCATTTCCCAGTCTGCTCCTTCTGGCTGTAGCACTGCTACCCAGTGCTAAGTGGGTTATGATGAAAGGAGCTGTGGTGAAAGAACAAATCCATCATACCAGCCTTGAGCATCCAGAAGAAAATAGCATCCAAGTACAAAATGCTGAGACCAGCATCAGCAGAATAGCCTCCAAAACTGACAGTCACAGTGAGGGGAAAAAAAAATTCCCAAAATAAAAATAGGGCTGGGAAATAAACTGTCAACATGCAGATTCTTAGCCAGAGAACAACAAGAACAACAACTGCATTTTATCCAGGGTAGCTGCAGCCTGGACAGCACAGCCCAAACTCTTACTGTGACATTGGTTGTGACCTTACAAAGACCAACTACAAAATCAGCAATAGCACAGCACAGATGTTACCTGCATTCATGCAAAATAAACCCCTGCCCATGGCTAAAATCATTTCTCTACCCTTCGTGCTCCACTTTTATGGGACTTTCTGTACATAAGGTTTAACCTGACTAAACTTGTCATTTTTGTGTGGGATGTTCCAAGTGCCCTTGTAACTGTGGGATAAACACACTGCATTGCCTGCATTTCTTTTCACAATCCTGTTCCCCAGCAGACCAGCCATCACCACTCAGACACTAACTCTGTTTATCCAGAGTTACATAAAATGTTGTAAAAGACACCACAGGTCCCTGTAAAATACTGATGTCATGTGGAAAGGCGGTGAGGATTATAAAAAGTCCCTGTGTGCTGCTGCCAGGTCAGTCACTCCAGAGCACAGCCCACATGGATGCTGTTTGAGAGCAGGGATGTGGGCTATGGGATGCTGCAGCCTCACAGCAGCTTCAGATGGACAAACTCCTGCTCAAACACAGCAGGGAAACACCAGGAGCCCACAGCTGTGAGGCTGCTGCTTCCTGACTCCTGTCAGCTCACACAGCTGCTCAGCCAGGGATGGGAAGAATCGAATAAGAGGGGATTTGGTTAAAAAAAGCTTCTTCCAGGAAGCAAAGGCAGCACCCAGCAAAACTCATGCAGACAAGGTGGAGCAGATGAGGCAGCCTGAGCCCAAGAAGTCACTGGTGTGAAACCACCCACAGGAACAGACAGGTCCAGAGCAGGCTCAAGGACAGAGGCAGGGCCAGCACTCTATCCACCCAGGAAAATGGGAACAGCACTGGAACTGCAGCTTCCCGTGGCAGTGTGCCTGCCTGCCACCCTTATCTCACATCTGTGCTCACATCTGTCCCTCAGCAGGTCACTGGGGCTCTGACCAGCCAGTCCTTTAACTGCAGCACTGGACTCAGCCTTCTGTTGAGCCAGCTTGCTGCCTCTTGCATGGTTCCCATTTCACCTACCCCAGACATCTCCCACTCCATTTCTGACAGCAGCTTCACTAAATGCAGCTCTGAGACAGATGAGCTGTGTGGCTGCTGCTACTCTACATGTTCCTGCTCCTCCAGACTGCGTCTACACCAGAACAGTCAATGGACCACTGAAAACTACCCCAGTTTGGCACCTGCACACCTTGCTCATGCAGAAAGCAGGCTGGGCATCCAGAAAAGACCATGTAACCCAGCCTGGTGGCTTTCTGTGATCACACTGCAACGTACAGGAGCCAGAAGTGATTAAAACTTGTAGCATGCTTGCACTGTCTCCCCTTACTGAGCCACAGCAGGCTGCACACACACGTTTGGATCAGATGACTGACATCAAACAGGCCTGGGCTGAAGGGGCCTCCTAACAGCACTCTAAAACACTCTTCAATGATTGAAAAAGGAAAATATCTCACGTAACGCACACAGTGATAAATGACCCACATCAAAGAAAAAAAAAAGAAATAATCAATCACCACCTTAAAATTATCCAGCCAAAGCAATTTATATTGCAACTTTTGTAACTAAATCCAGGGAAGCTTATGCCATGCCATTCTGGACTTATTTCAGTAATACATGCTCACATTCATCATCCGTGTCTGTCCCGAATCTACAGAGCTCGGCCTTTCTGAACCAAAGTAAATTTGTTTTCTCTATAGGCTGTTTATTTTACATTAGTGCTCAGCAAAAATACAGTCCACAGACCTGCTTCACCCTATTGGCCCACTTTATCACTAAGAAATGAACTGAAGGCTGGGAGCATCATTATGGAGGCAGAGCCACAGTACATTGAAAATGAATATCATATTGTTCGTCTCTCCAATGATCAAGTCATTCACCCACAGAGTCTCCAGTTAAGTTCATTGT
This sequence comes from Zonotrichia leucophrys gambelii, assembly GCF_028769735.1. Classification (NCBI taxonomy): domain Eukaryota; kingdom Metazoa; phylum Chordata; class Aves; order Passeriformes; family Passerellidae; genus Zonotrichia; species Zonotrichia leucophrys. Next base: position 14,202,869 of record NC_088180.1, on the reverse strand, counting down.
ATTAATAATACTGGGTTATATATAGAAAACACATTGACTTTATGCCTGAAGGGCTTTTTCAAAAGGCTCCTTTTTAATGTAAAATACATTTTCTCAGTTATGTGGTAAGAGATTGGACTTGAAGAGACATGTCTGCAGTGCTACGGGGTGTAAAATAATTGCCTGGCAACTACGTTCCCAAAGGAAAACAAATACAGTCTCCATTACACAGCTGGGAAACACAGGGTTCCTTGCAGAGCCGAAGGGACCATGCCAAAAGTGCCACTCCTTCCAGGTGCCTCCACCCACCTCTTCAGGTGTCACCTCATCCTCTCTTCCAGCAGGATGGGGCAGACGTGATCCCATCACTGGGAGACACTGAACAGCTCTCTCCTGTAGGGATGGTCCCCAGGACTTGGACACCCTCCTTCCACTGCCACCAGGCTCAGGCTTCAAAGGGAATGATGCTGATCCTCTGCTCTGACATCTTCCTGCTCCACAATTCCACTTGTGGTTGAGCCAAACTTTTAAAAAGGCAGCCACGTCCTTGGCATTCTGCACACTCCTTCTCCATCGAATGGTGGGAAGAGGACAACAACCTTAATACTCTTTGCCCAAACCCAGGCAACAGCTCTTCTTGCTGCTCCTCATCCCACCAAAGTAGTGAGGGCATCAGCACTGCCTCTCTCAGGCTGCTGAACACCTTTTTTTGGTCCAGCAAAGCCAAAACTTAAAATACATTTTCACTGCAGATGCCAACACCTGTGCTGGTTTTGGGCACACATACAATTAAGGAAAGCAAAAAAAGGTGCTGATATGGGCACACCCAAGCTGGCTCTGCTCAAGGTCTGGAAATCATCTCTGCATAGAAATCTGCATTCACATGACAGGGATAATAGATGCCACAGCTGAATCCCTGCTGGAAGTAGGGTGTTATTAGCTTGGCTCGTGCTGCATGTGCCTGTGCTGTTTCTAGGCCAGCACTCGACAAATCTGCAAGTTACTGTACTGGTGCCATGAGGAGTTTGCAGATTGGATCTGTGCCTCACTGGTGTGAAAAATTCATTTTATATTCTAGTGACCAGCTCTGAGGTTACTGACACAGTCCAAATTCATCACACGTCCAAGGTCAGGATTTTCAGGGCCTGAGAAGAGAGAGGGTACTGCACCATGCAGCAAGAGAAACAGCATATCACACTCCTAGTTGAGGCAAGGCACAGGCACACATTTTTGGCAACCTTCTTCTCTCTGGCATCAAGCAGAAAACTTTCCTGTCACCTCCTGTAGCCCACTGTGCATCTCCTCACCACATTTCAGCAGCCACAGGATCCTGTGCCCCTGGCCCTTGGCCAACACACAGGGCACAGAACAAGTGTACCTGCGCACCTTTGGCAGGGTTTCACAGCTGTGCCACAAACACAGAGATGCTCCAGGCTGTTGCACACTGAAAACAGAGCAGAGAGTACTCAGCACCCAAGGAAGATATCCTGTTTTGGTCAGAAGCTGACATATCAAAAACCCACAATTTGTTCCAAAATAGAAAAAAGCCGCGCGCCTCTCAAAGGTAAAGGTGCACTTTCCACTACTCTAGTGAAACTGGGATCCAAATATGCTGTACAAAACCCTCACCCTTAACCCAGGCACCCACTGCAGCACGCAGCAAGGCAGGCAGGGCTGGCAGTACCTCCCTCATTTGTTTCCTGCAGATCCTGCACGGGACACAATGGGCTGACCCCCTTTCCCAGCTCCCCGAGGAAGGGAAGGCGCAGTGCCCCATTTACAGCAGCGTGAACAAAAAGATCACTGGGGTGTTGTTTGCAGCTACCCCCTCAAACCCACCCCAGGAAATGTAGGTTTCCATGGTGGAAAGTCAGCCTGAGTCACCAGGAGCTCAGACCAGACCCAGGTACAGAGCCAGGCCACACAGAACTGCCTCAGCAGAACTTGAAAGGCTTTTCTGTTGTTCTGAAACAGATGCACACCACAGCCAAAATCTAGTTTTTTAACCTTTCAAGTCCCAACCCACAGTGATATTATAATCACAACCACTTAGTGTCCACACAAGCTTTCTGCTGCTCAACACTGACCTCACTGAGTGAAAGCAGGTGGTATTTTAATCCATGACAAGGTATCTACATAAAATCACCCAGTGCCAGAATCCATTTTTAGCACAAACTTTCCCTTGAGTAGCACACTTACAACAAAGCCAGTAGGTATTTGAATCCTTGCTTATTTTTAAATGTTATGTCATCCTCACTGGCAGCCAAATAACACATCATAAACATGCATAGCGGCACAAACCTCAACCCTGTAGCTGCATTTCTGCATGCTTTAAAAACTGTAGCACAGAACAGTGCTGCTGGCACATTTCAGACCTGGAGGATGAAGAATTCCATGTGGAATAAATGCACAGCAGCAGGGGCTGGTGAGCAGGGGCAGCCAATCTCTCTGTCACAGTAAACAGCCAAGGGAAAGCTGCTGGAACATCTTTTGACACATTCAGAGATGGATTTTTTTTCTCCATGGGCAGCAAGTAGGTGTAGAAAGCCAGATGAAGAGGAATTCAAAGTGTAGAATTTAAATGTAGGTTCCTGCAGCACTCCTGGCCACATACAGAACTGACAGCAAGATTCATACATGGGTCTGGGACTCTGCAAACTGGCCACCATCATGCTGGGCTCCAGCTGAGAGAAGATGAATTTCATGTCACTGGAAGATTCTTTACAGGAAAAAACCCTTCCTATGTAGCATCCCATGGACTGTGTACTACCACTGGAGAGGCACAATCCCAAGCTGTCACACTGCAACACCCTCCCTTCTCCACCTCCACAACTGAATGCAGGTCTGGAACTCTGCAAACCGGGCACCATCATGCTGGGCTCCAGCTGAGAGGAAGAGATGAAATTCATGCTGCTGGAAGATTCTTTACAGGAAAAATACCTTTTTCTATATAGTATCCCATGGATTGTGTACTACCAGTGGAGATGCACAATCCCAAGCTGTCACACTGCAACACCCTCCCTTCCCCACCTCCACAACTGAATGCAGGTTTGCTTGTTCATCCCATAAAACACTTCCTAACACAACACCTCCCTGCCTGCAGAGAAGGCTTCCTACTATAACACAGAAACCATAATGCCCAGGAAATCAGTCACATGTAGGGCTTCATGTTAGCTTAATTTATGACCAGGAGCTGAACTCAGGGCTAAGAGTGCACCTGAGTTGTGCCAATGCAGATGAAGAAGCAAGGCCAGTGGAGCTGGCTGCTGGAGCATTCCCAGCTGCCAGGCATGAACCAGGGCAGAAGTGACACGGGCAGGACACTCTGAGGCAGCATTAATAAAAGCTCTGAAGGAAGCTGGATTCAGTTTTCACGGTTGGAAGGCAGCAGTGATTATATAAAGGCTGTATACTGGGAGAGGAGCTTTTCTGACAAGTCCCACGACTTTTCTCCTCTTCTGCTCTGGCTCTGCTGATATTTCTCCTGCTTTATCCCTCTCCAGCAGAGAGGATGCCTGGCTGCAGCAAATGGGAACTCAGCTTAGGGAGAAGTTTGAGGCTTTTCCCATCAACCAATGCATCAAATGCTTTAATTTAGTAAGCTTTGGGACAGAGGAAGCCATTTAAAAGGGAAACAACAAAATGGCTGCATTGCAATGTGCCATTCCACAGCACTTGTGGACAACTCATAAAAGAAATACTGAATTACACTTGTGCACGTGGAATTGAGGTCTCTCCAGCACCTAACCAGCAACACCTCAAGCTTGCCCCAGAGCCACATGTGCTGCTTGCTGATCCCCAGCTCACACCCTGCACCCACACAAGCACTGTCCCTGTCATCCTGCTTGTTTGCTAACTAACACCCTCCTCCCAAGCTGCTCACAAGGCACTCATTGCTCCTTTCACCTTGCCTCTGTGCAGTGCCAAGGGTACAAACAGGAGCCATGTGCTCCCCAACAAAGGGAGAGGCAGGCTGGAGGTGAGCAAGGAGGGCCATGGTGTAAAGCAGGCGAGTCATGGCTTGAAGGTGATCCTAAATCTATCTACAGCAGAATCACCAGAGCCTGAAAAACTTTAATGAGCACACACAAGGAAAACAGAACTTCTCACCTCTTCTATTTACCTGTCAGAGTCTGACATGAGCCAAAGCACAACAGGAGAGGGGCTCCCATAGAGGATCAATGCTCCTAATGATATGGCAAATTCTGGGAGGAATCCATCATTCAGACACTAGAGAGTGGGAATGGTTTTGGATTCAGCATTCAACACAAAGCAGAGACATCCACTAACTAATGGTTACTGCAGCCAACATGAGTGCTCTCTCTTCTCTGCTTGAACTTTTCTAATCTGGGTTCTCTCAACCTTCACAGCCATTTCAAATCCCATGTTTTCATCACCTTCCAGTTCTTCACTCATTCTTTGCAGACAGCTTCTACATGAAGTTAATTCTCTTCTCCCTGGTTCCTGCCTCCCCAAGGTACTAATTACAATGCAGTTTATTAGCCAGGCACATAACACTTAGACTCTAATTTTGCCCTGCTTTAGAGAAAGCTGGACACCACTGAGACAGTGCACTGGAGTCAGTAACAGGGAAGGGGATTTTTCAAAAGCACTTCAGTGGCTTTGGAACAGGAGCCCCATTTTCAAAGAGACACTTGGAGCACGTCACTTCTGTCAATGACAGTATAGCTCAGAAAACATCCTTGAAACTAATACCCTCAGGCTCTTTTAAAATCCATCACTTACCAAAGAGTGAGTAAAGCAGCCCCAAGCAGTCTTTTCCAGTGAAGCCTCAAAGAGCAAAAGGCCAAACATTTCAGCCCTGACATTTCAGGCAGGTGTGAAGGAAACAGGGATACCATTCAGCAACAAGGCTGATCATCACAGGTAGGATAGCACAAAATCACTAGCCCATTAATTAATTTAGTTCGGCCTGTTATGATAACTGCAGGTGACCTGCTTCAGGGCACAAGCACAGGGCACTCTCATCCCAGTTACCATCACTGGAGCAGCTCATGCCCATCATCCTACACCTCAAGATGACCACAGAACCTGACAATAGCACAGCTAGCACATTTGCTGATTGAGAGAGAAAGCCCAAAACCTGGAGATGTCCAAGATAAAGCCAGGAAATGAGCCCAAGCATGCCTGGTCTGCACCTGCACCACAAAATACAAACAGTAGCTGTTCTTCAGCCAACAAGAGTTACCCCATGGGCTAAGCTGTCCTCTCCCAAGTCTGCCACATGTCACATTGTCCAAATGTGAATAAATCCAGATTTCTCTGGGCACAAATTTGTCAGTCTTGGCTGATGAAGGGAGTCAGTTTGGACATGACAGGTCTGGACAGCCAGCTGCAAAGGAAGAGCTTGGCTTGAAAACATCATCCACATGTGGCAGGAATGTTCCTCTGTTCCTGCCAAGCTGCCACCATCACCAGAATCTACCTCACCAGTATTGGTTCAGAGGAATCAAGCTGCTGTTCCTCCATCATTTAATCTCTCACTTGCCTGAATAGTGAGGGTGAGAAGGAGGTCAGGGAAATTCACAGTGACAGGACTCCTGGAAACACTCAATGAACCTAATATTCTGTGACACTGTCTGGATACCAAGAGTCCTGAACGCAATCATGATGCTGAGAATCAAATTGAAAGTGTCTGAATCTATGCACTGTGAAGTACAGGAGGAAGATAAAAAAAAAATCAAATCTCATTTTAGTTTCATTTGCACTTCCAGTGTAGCAAAGTTCTGTGCACCTCTTAAAGATCCCATTCCTGGAAACTTCAGTGTGATGCCTAACAGGAATCCATAAAGACTTGGTCAACAGTAACTTGAGTACAAGTATTGGAGTAACACATCCATTCATGTCAAAAGGCCTGGTTAAGGCTAAACCAGAAGACTACACTTTGCCACAAGCAATCTGCAGAACATTTTTGTCCATTTTGGCCAACCACACCCCCAAATTGTAATGGCAACTCAGAGTAAGTCAGTTTGAACATGAAAATACAGAAGTATTGAGCTGGAAATATTGTAGGAGAAAAAACTTCCATGCATGAGACCACAGAACCTTATACCAAATCCCAGAAAGAACTCTGCATCCAGATTTACCTCCCAGTTTTTTACCCTGCTAGCCAATTGCTCACTGGATAGCTGCCCACAGATACCAGAGGTGCAGTCTGTTAATGTGGGAGTATCTGGAAAATTTAGATAACAACAAGGGACCCTGGGCACTGTTCAGGGATAGACTTCAAAAGTTTGCAATCTGAACACACACAGAACTGATTCTAGAGACTGCATCCAGTATTTCCCAAGAGTCATTATACACAACTACAGTAATTCATTGGGGATCTTACAACTACAGCAATTCATTAGGGATCTATTTAAATAAGAAGGCAAAATAAAAATTCTGGCAAAAAGCTTGTCCAGCATAGAACTAAACTGAATAATTCAAATCAATAAATGCCATTAAAATAAAATAAGGGAGTCTGCACCATAAGGCTGAAATGCTTCCACAAGAAACAGCAAGAAGATATTTGAAACTTCTGCCTTCTTGCTAAGAAAGAGCAAAAACTGAGATTAAGTGCAACAGAGAAGCCTTGATGCATCCTAATCCATGGAAAACCCTGAACTTCTGTGCAGTTCTGAGAAAGCTTGTGCAGTTGTGCCAAATGACACAGCAAACCCACAAAACTGTGCCTCTAGCACATGGCTTGCTAGTGTGGCTAAACTTCAATAGCCATCAAACAACTCCCAAGCTGATTTTGGAATCCACTCATTCACACAGTGATCTGTCAATGCAGAAGAGGCCTCAATTAAGTGAATTAACTCATGGAAGTGCACGGTTTATCCAGCTCCATGGAAGACTTGAATACTTTCAGCCTTTGCTCTCAAGCTCTCTGGAGTTGGTAGGTTTGAATCCCAAAGACTGTGGGAAAGCTTTTCAGTAACCCCAAGCAGCTCCCTTGAGTTACAATTTTTAATAGCATTAAATATTGTCGCAGACATCTTTTATGAAAAAACTTTTTTAAAAGACTTTTCCTCTCGAGAAGCTGAGAAGCCTCAGGAACAAAATGTAAACATTGATTATCTGCTGCTGTGGAATGCAACAGGTGGATCTGTGATTGGCTCATGTTGGTTGTTTCTAATTAATGGCTAATCACAGCTTAGCTAGCTCAGACAGAGAGTCCGAGACACAAGCTTTTGTTATCATTCTTTCTTATTCTATTCTTAGCTAGTTTTCTGATAAAGTCTTTTCTTCTATTCTTTTAGTATAGTTTTAATATAATATATATCATAAAATAATAAATCAGCCTTCTGAAACATGGAGTCAGATCTTCGTCTCTTCCCTCAACCTGAGACCCCTGTGAACACCGTCACAAAATATCACAGACTGTAGAAACAGAACTAACAATAATCTCCTAAACACAACCTAGACTGGCACCTTGTGACCCTTGGGCTCAAGGGCCATGGGGCTCAAGCAGCCATGTGGTTTTAGTATCACATTTTGATATCAAAAATAGAAACCTGTGGTCCAAGCACCCTCCTTTGGGCCAAAGCTGGAGAACAGAAGACAAGGCAGTTCTTGCAGGAACACAGCTGAGCTCAGGGGCACTCCTTGCACTGAGCACCTTGGATGAGACCATCTATGTGCAGGATGGATCATCCAAACAGCCATCCCTGCCCTTCACAAACAAGCACCCCAGGACAAGGCATCCCTTCAGCTGGAGCTCCTGTGCCCCAGCCAGCAGCTGCACTGGCTTCAGACATAGGGACCTGCATTACAACTAGCTATAGGCAGCAGCAAACACAGTGTGCATCTCATGCACAGCCTGAAAGGCTCATTGTAATTAACCACTCTCGGCCCTGTACGCTGGACAGGACAAAAACAAAACCCACAGTTTTCCTTTGCTGGTAAGCCCTAAAAACACTGCCCACTATTTCTCATAAAGGGCCTGTATGCCCAGCACTGTCCCTGTCACAAGCCAGAGCATTTGGCACAGGCTATGGGAAGGGTAACTCCCACAAAAATCACATTTTACAGACAATGCCTGCAGGACAGAAAGAACACCACCATGCTTTAGTCACACAGACATGCTTCTCCTTGGGCTGAACCTCGCTGCCCAGTGGGACACCACAAAAACCAGTGACTGATCACCAAGTGCAGACAGGACCCAAGCATAAGGGAAACCATTTACCCAGTGGAAACCAACATTCCTGCAAAGTGCACATCAGTGCCCAACATGATTAATGATTTACTTCATGGTGATGCTCTCCTAGCAGAGCACAGTGAGGATCTGACAGAGAAAACTCTCAGAGAGCCATGGAGAAAAAAAGGGGTGGGATGGGGGGAATATGGCGGTTTGGCTTTTGGCTTTGTTTTAAACATAAAAATCTATTTTAATGGGTGATGAAAGTTAATTTTCCCAGGTCAAGTCTGTTTTATCCCTGACAGTAATTGCTTTATCTCAACCCACAAGCTTTTTCACCTCATCTTCTGCCCCCACTGTGTTGATGAGCGAGTGAGAGAGAAGCTGGGTGGTGATCTGGCTGCAGACCAAGGTTAACACACCATAACATCTCACCAAGTAGGGTGGACATCCTTTAATAAGAAAAGAGTAAAAGCTTGAAGAATAACTTGGAGAAAATAGCTTTCCTAAATCACAACAATTACAGCTCCTCCTGCAGCTCAGTGAGATGATGAGAAGCAAGTTGTAGGATTGAAAAACTGAAAGTCTTAAATTGCACCTCTTTAAAAATCAAACCTTAGTTATATACTGTTATTTTCTGTTTCCAAATTACTGGGTAATAAAGGATTCATGCCTAACATGGCAACTCAATGCATTATCATATAACACTCAGGCCATGTCAGGATGAGAAGTGAGCATGTTTCCAGCAGATGAAACTCATTAGCAGGCACAAGAAGCAGCTGGACACCACTGGGGGCATTCCCCTTCCATGTTCTTCAAAATAATTTTCTTTCAGTCAGTGTTTTAGCTTCTCTCTTGGAAAGTTTTAAATGGTTGCCCTCTTCTCTCTTGGCATTTCTCAGTGTAGACAGGCACATGTGGTGTTTTTCAGATGTACAGGGACCTGCCCTGCTACTGTCCCAAGCAAGGCACATGCCAGTCCTCCTGCATCTTCCTTCAGAGATTCCATTCAGAGGTTTAGTCCATTCCAGCACCAAAACACTCCCAAGCAAATCTCTGGTCTCCTGCTAATGATGTGCCAAACCATGTCTGCATGAAGCTGAGAAGTGGAAAGAGGTAGCAACTATTTCATATCCTCCTTTTCAGAAGTAAAAACAAGAACTCCAGACAACCTTTCTGCAGCCCTTCCTGGTAAAGTTCCACCAGAGAAAACAAATACCATTCATTGTTTAACAGGACAGCCTGCAAAACTATTAAGTTATTTTGTTTTCTCACTCCCTGCTATTCCTTTGGAGGATTAAAGGGATGAAATAAATCTGAAACTACAGAACACTCAGAACTCTGTCCTGCCATGGCAAACACTATTTATCTATCACAAACACTGCTATCCTCTGGCTCTGCTGTGTTTGAACATAGGTGGTCCATCTAACACATATTCCAAGAAGACTCCAGGAAAAATACTTCCTTTTCACCTTAAACATAAATTCATAGAGTAATTACTCTATTTTAGGAATGTAGAGGGCACCACTACCTGTCACCCTCCACTGCAAAGCAATTCCACATTGTTTCATGCAGTTCTCCAGGTATTAAAATGCTAGGTACCATCCTTAACAACACACATTTCAAGGCTGTTTCTTCTATATTGACCCAAACTCAATGCTGATTTCAATTCAGCCAGAATTCTTCCAGTGGGAGACAAAAAAAAAGTATGCCACAAATATACCACTGTTCATCTCTGAAAATGAAAAGTGAAACATTTTTGAAAGGTTTCTGTATTCTTCCACACCCACACCACACATCTCAACAGCCAAACTTTCTTTCAGTTTCTTTATAACAGAGTTTGTAGTTGCATTAAAAAAACAAAAAAAACCAAATAACTAAAGACAATGTTGGATTTGGATGCAAACATCAAAGCACCAAAAAACAAAACTGCCATAGTTGCTTCAGAAAGTGGGTGAGTCATGAAGACCTCAATACAACTGAATTATCCAGGTTCTGTCAAAAACTTCACTGTCATTTGATGGATCACCACAAATCTAAATTTTAAGTCTTTTTCCACTTTCAGTAAACTAAGGAATTATGAATTATACCAGTGAACAGCATGGCAAGTGTTTCAAAAGGACACTCTAATATTAAAAATAAGCCAATTCCAGCAATCCTTGCCCAGGAAACAGATGTAGCATGAAATAACTCCTGTGCCCCCATACTGGCTCTCATAGCCACTTATCTAAGAGCCACTGTGCCTGCAAACATGCAGAAACCATCCAAGTGATAGCTGCAGACACCAAGATGATGTTAAAAAAATACAGAGAAATCAGCTGGCTGCTTGGTGAGGTTTGGAAAGGCTACTATGAAGGGAGAGGCAACAGAGGGGAAAAACAGAAACCAAAGCACATTCCTTTTCTTCTTGAAAATAACAATGATGATAAACATTCCAGCAAACCAGAAATAAATATTTTGCTTTCACACTCCAGTCATCTAAAATAACTGACTAGGTTCAGGCACTGCTGCAACAGAAGCTCAGTAAAAGATTTTCAACCTCAATTCAGTGGGTACTGTGCAATAGCAGGAGGGCTGCCTGCCTCACTTCAGCAAGGAATATTCAGGTGGCAAAATGCTGAAGCACATCAAATTAAGAATCAGAGTGGAGAAAAAAAGTTGCTAAATGGAGAGCTTAGAAAATCTGATTGTAGTTCTGAGGAGTCTCCTAGTTTGCTGAGTGAGGAGAGGCAGATCCAGACCTGTGCTCTGAGTCTACCTCTGTATGATTAGGACTGCTTACCCTGCTTAACATCTGGGAAAAAGGAACATTCCTTCTCCCCCTCCTCTCAAACAGAAACAGCTTGGATGCAGGACCACCTCTCTGAACACCACAAAATGCTTCCCATAACAGGGCAGAGCCCTCCCAGCATGGATGGGAGGAATGACAGACACTCCAGGAGCTTCCCCAACAGGCTCCATCACTATTGATACTATTGACAGCATACAGAGCAGGGCAGTGTGAAATCTGCTCCTGGAGCAGGCACCACTGTTTGCTTTGCACTGCCTATCTATCTACAGAGACAGAGCTTTTAGTGCCTGTTCCAAGGTGACCTGGAGACAGGGCTCTTGGGGTTCCAGTCCTGGTTTTGCTGCAGAGCTATAATGAAGCCTTGTAAATCAAAATCAGTGGCCCATTTTTCTGTGCAATAGGAAAAATTAAGTCTTTCAAACTTCACTGGAGCACTTAAAGGAGTTACTACACAAAGTACTATCACGTTTATTTAAACTCTTTTGGATGATGCTTAAAATACAACACTTGTGGTTTCATCTGGTGCTGATCAGGAGACAAAGCCACACTAATTCATCCAAGGTGCAACCTCACCCACTAAACAGCTTGCCATTGTTTGATCTTCCTGTGAAGGAACAGCAGGAGACCAAGCAGTCTACAAGTAAGGATTATAATACACAGAGGACAAATTCTTCTTGATGAATTGCAGAATAACCCTTCTGAAGCAATAAATGTGCACTGCTGTAGCAGGACAGAAGTTGGATTTTGGTCCTTTACAATATCCTGAAAGTAAAGGACACAAAAACCCATAAACCCATGCAAACCTGACAGACATCCCTTTCTGGGGAGCAGGGAGTATCTGCTCTGCCTTGCAGAGAAGGGGAGGGATCACAGCTCCCCTGAGCCCTCTCTGGGACAGGGGCTACAGGACCACTAAAAGCATCACACTGCATGAAATTCCCAAGCACAAATGGCACAGCCCTTCAGACCAGGGCATTCTCTGCTCTGATTCAAGACCCCTTTGAACCTCAGCTGCAGGAACACTGCAGAGTGTGTAAACCACAGTGTGTAAGCACTGCAGTGTGTAAACCACACAGAGCCTGTCACACAGGCACCCTGCAAGAGCTAGAGGGATTCTGGGAGTGAAGGCTGGCCAGAAGAAATGGGACATTGGTTTCACAGTGGACCACAGCATTTCTAACTGTTCCTTCTTTCAGAGCCTACAAACATCACTTGGCCCTTACAGAGAAATTGAAGAACTCCCAAACTTTCTGCTAAAAAATATGAAAACAGTAAAATCAATGATTTTATATTCAGCCATTAAGTGCATTTTGCCTTTAAATGGATTTAACCAAGAAGACATCCCGTTGTAAGTTGCACATAATACATAGTATCAGAGATAAGCATGTTACCACTACACCTTTTCACCTATTGGTAGCAGATATAAAACCTCGTTCTCCTAATCAACACATACATGCCAGTTACAAGTTTTGATAATCAAAAATCCACACTAGGATTGGAATTTGTTTCTATAACTTCAATAAAGTTTTTATGTTAATGTGTCCACGCCACACTCCTAACTCACACCCCACATGAGCCTGAAAGCATCAGGACCCAGAGCTGGATCTGGTTTCTGCTCCATCCTTCAGTAAGAGACCCAAAAAAAAAAAATCAGAAGGCTACTTTGAAAAGAAATATGAATGTAGTCAAAAGAGCTAGTTTAGAATAACTTTCTGTGCAACTCAGCTGCAGAACAGACAATATTCTCTAATGGGAAAGGCACACTAGAAACAACTTTCCAGAAATAACACTGCCAGCAAAGATATATTAAGGGAAAATGAACGGTAAGCAATAACCAGCCAATGCTTGGCAATACTCATCCCCACTAAAACGTTTATTTTTCACTCCATGGGTTTCTTCCCCTTTAACTACCCCAGTGACAAATAAATTATGAACATTACAGCTAATTTATTACTCAGCATGGCTGAGGATGGAGAGAAAAAAAAAAAGGCAGCAATATTTTCAAGCTGATTCTTATTCTAGAAAAACAAATACTTTATTAAAAACAATAGTAAATTAAAAAGGAAAAACTACTTTTGTAGTTAAGCCTGCCCATGCCTAAACCATTCAGGCTCTGCTGCTGCCAACCAATCAGATGCTTTATCAATACCTTCAGAAACAGAATCAAGCTCTTAATCTCTGCCTCAGTTTCCCCACCTGTGACACTTGTCCCACCCCATCCATTCACACTGCAAATACACAGAGGCAAATTCTACTGTGCAGCACCAAGGACAACAGAAAGCTCTGAAGCACTGCAGCACTCCCAAAACTGACTTTAATGACATCCTCCATGCAGATCTTGCCAGATTTCAAGGAGGGTTTGATCAGGTCTGTACCACAGAACAAAGTATTGCATTTGTTATATTTAACATGGGAGAGGAAGGGGTTGCACAGCAAAATAACTTTAAAAATCCAAGAGCCAAATTCTGCCGTTAACCCCTCAGTTCTCAGCTGTCCATCACACAGGGCCCCTACTTCTGTTTGTTCCACCAAGAACCCTTTGGTCATTAACTTCTGTATTTATCTTTGATACTTATCTTTTTCCTGAAGGTGGAATTTCAAGATTTTCATTGATATCTCAAACCCCAGCAGCAATAAACTCGCACAGAAGGAGTCTGTCTCATACACACACACACACTCACCTGGAGTCACACAGCACTAATTTTACTGCAGACACTTAGTTAAGAGGGTTTTTGCAGGCTGCAGTCAAACACTGCTGCATGGGCAAAGCTCTCCCTAGGAAGTTAAGCACAGCTCAAAAGTTTTCATTCAGCAAAACAAGAAACAATTTGGCATTCATTCCCACGCAAACACCAATGCACCCTCCTTGGGAGGGACCAATTATTTTCCTTTCCATCCCATGCTCAGGCCAGTCATCCTCTATCACTTGATAAAACACATGAATAGCTGCATTCAGAGCTGTAGCAAACAGAGACAGCTCAGTAAAGCTCTGTAAAAACAGCTCCCCAGAGCACACCACAGAGCTGGTTCCCAACGTGCTTCCCATATGCATGCCCTTTATCCAAAGGAGCCCATGGCTTTGGCAGATGTTGGATGCTTGCAACTAGGTCAGTTTGAACCAGAGTGAGCTGAGGCTAAAGGCCAGGGAGAGAAATTAAACTGCACTCCTGCTCCACAAAGTGTGGCTGTCAAAGAGAGAGCTCCGTGCCTTCTGCTCAAGCAATGATTTCACCACTGGCTAGGCACAAGATCTGACTGGCAGGGTGATGAAATGCCTCGGAGATGAACCATCAGGAGCGCTTGGAACGTTATTACCGGCAAAAATATTCCAAAATACAGAGCATGTAGGAATTCATGGGGAGGGAGGGAGGCAGACAGGCAGCAAAGTGTTGCCAAGGTATGTGAATCAGCCTTATCGAAACCCTCATCGCTGCATGGCTGGCATGACTGATCACACTGCTGCATCCACCCGAGAGGCACAGGGCTCCAGCTGGAGAACAGAGGCTTCAGCCCTCCCCTCCTCGTGCCATCTGCACCAGCCACCCTCAGCTCTTTAATCCACTGCCCAACACTGCAGGAGAGCATCTGCAGGTGGGAATCAGCTGGGCTTCTGAAAAGTTGCTGCAAAAATCCTGAGTAACTTCTGCAGCAGGGACGCCTGCAGACTACAAGCAGCATTTCCCCCACTGCCACTGCAGTTGCTGGGAAATTCAAGTCTCCAAAAGCACGCAGGAGTAATTAGATGAAGCCAAATAAATGTGTACACAAAACCTTACACGAATATGCAAATAATAGGGTGTATTCAGCAGCCCCAGAAATTAAAGCAGCAGCGCAGGCTTGTATTTGCATAAACTATGCAGGATATGGCACCGAGTAATTTTGGAACATGTGCATTTTGCAAACAGCAAGCATAATAATAGACAAATATTTTGGAACGTGACATTGATCAAATACTCCCTAAAACTTCACAAGAAGAACCTCAGAGACACTGCACTATTTAAACACAGACATCTACTGCTGGCATCCTGGGGTATTTTCACTGCTGAGTTCTGTGGGAAAAGAATTGGACTTTATATAGATTTTTATCAGCATTTATTATTTATAAAGCCCTGTTGGCAAGCAGAATGTTTTATGAACAAATAAAAGTGAATGATCCTTGCTTAAAAACCACATAATGAATGAATGTATACTTTGTATATACATGCAAGTGGTTGCTGCTAGTGTATTGCACTGTGAACATGGAAAAGGGGAGGTTTTTTACAACTCTAAAAAGAAGTAACAATAGCCACTTCTAAATGTACTGACATGAAAGCCAAGCCCAATCCAAACTGAGCTCTTCAATCACTCCTGAAAAGCCAAGCCCCTGGCTTGTTTTCTTAACAAGCTGAGTTTCTGCCCTCATGGTCTCCCTCAGACAGAATCTGAGGAAACCAACTTGTCACCGTATAAGGCAAAAAAAGGTTTCTCTTCCTGAGTTACAAATAACTAGGGAAAGTCACACATGCGGCCAAAGAAAGCAGAACTACAATACAGAACTCCCTCACTGCTGACAGGCTAAAATTAGTAGTTTATTCAACTGCTCAGAACTACGCACTGTGCCTGTCCTGTGCAGCATCTCCCTCTTTGCCTGCCCTGCTGTTTGCTCTCCACTTTGTCTCTCTTGCTGCTAATTTGTCCCTCGGGGAGCAGCCCAGGAGCCACCACCGAGCCCCGCTGGTCCCAGGAGCCCGAGCAAATGAATATCCACTTACAGCTACACCTGGGCAACTCTGCAGTGCCTCCCCTGATTCCACCCCACGGCAGCACCTGAGAACAGCACCTGGCCCCACGGGACACTCGGTCTGCAAAAACCATTAAGTGCTCTGTGCTTTCCAGCAAGCATCTCTGCTGGTCCTGCTCTCACTCCCATGCAGCACCTGTAAGCACAGTGCTGGGCAGACTGGCTTCAAACACAGATTCACCCTCCAATGACAATTCCACATTTGCATCTGCTCATTGTATGAAGAGCATCGTGGTATTTGCAATGACGGCAGATAAATTATACAGGGAACAGAGGAACACTTGCCCAGTGCAGCTGGGCCACTGCTTATGCATGCTAGGGATTGTTTTGAGTTTAGTTTGCTTTTTTTTCCCTTTTCCCCCACTGCCCAGTTGTCTGTTACTGCCTGTGGATCCTGCTGGCCATGGAGCTCAGGACACAGACCTGGAGAAAACAGAGAGCAGGTAGAGAGCTGCTGAATTTATCTCATCAGGGAGGAGGGAGGGCTCTGGGAATCGCAGAGCTCTGCGAGGCTGATTCGAGGCTGGGCTGTGTGAAACACAAAGCACGCCCCAGGAGTTGGGGAAAACAGGAAAAGAAACGCGAAACTGGCGAGGAGTGAGCAATGCAAAGGAGTTTGAGGGAAATGCCACACTGGGGGCTGATGCTGCCGATCCTACGCTCCAACACCCCAGCCAAGCGTGCTGATATACATCCCCCTAGCAGATCCATGCATTCCTGGCACACCGGTGCCCACCGGGTGACATCACCCGTGGGCTCTTCCCTGGCTATTACTTTGAGGAAGGATTATCCTACACTCATTCACACTGACAGCTCATTTTGCAAGCAGCTCATCGGAAACAATATATTTACTTGCTAAGGTGTTACTCACATAAAGCAGGCGTGTTCCTGTCAGGCTCCTACAAATTAAGTTATATCCATATATACTCACCTAGGGTATAGAGCTGCTGAATTTATCTCATCAGATGTGATGCAGTTTCCTTTGGAATTACAACTATGTTTCAAACTAAACTTCTGTTTTATTATATGGAGATGAATTCTAATTTCCATTTCATATTAAGAGGGAATATTAACCATGGTTAGTTTAGTCACATACCTTGAAAAATTATAGATCACGTTCAGTACAAATTTGCATAAGTAGTTTGAGCATGTGAAAGAAGCAATGCTAAATGCTGAATACAAGTACCAAATGCAGAGTTCTTACATTTACTGTAGAATATATTATGTGTATGGCCTCAAAAAGCCTCAGAGATTACGAATACATTTCTTTTCCATGGAAACTATAATTCTCAAATCCAGCAAGCTATTTTAAGAAATTTAAATCAACTATACACTTACATCTGCTGGAAGCAGAACATTTCCACAGGCTGTACACTTCAAGGCACAAGCACAGCCGTATGGACATCTTCCCAACTCTTCTACTACACTTCTGCCTCTGACACCACATCTCACTATGCAGATTTAGTGCTAAAGTCTTATTTGGATTGTTCTGCGCCCAGCACCGAGACTTTCGGGGCTGCTGCGCTTCGCACCGCCGCATCACTTAAGAGGATGAGGGAAAGCGGTAACGCGGGAGGCACGAAATAAACGCCCCGCTGGCTTGTGCCGGTATTTATTCAGCGTGAAGCGGGAAGGCTGGCGCTGGAGCCGGGTGCCCGGGCAGCCCGCGTTGGTGCCGGCGCTGCCCGGGCACGGCCGCGCTCCGGGCGCTCGAGAGTCCCGCGGAGCGGCCGCACAAGTTGGGCGGCAGCGGGTGGGTGACCCCTGGGCGCTGCTGAGTCATTTCAGCCGCCCAACGCCGGGCTGCCCTGACCCCCCCGGGCTGGGGGCTGCCCGCAGAGCCGCCGAAACTTCCCCCGCGCCCCGCCGCACTCACCAGGTAGGCTCCCACCGTGCCCTGGGCCAGCATCAGGGCGCACTCGGACACCAGGAAGAGCTGGATGCTGGAGAAGCAGGAGACCTTCCTCCGCCGCCTGCGCTGCCGCGGCGCGCCGGCCCCCGGGAGCTCGCTGCCGCCGCCGCCGCCCGCCGAGCCCCGCTTCCCCGGCATCCTCCCGGGCACCGCCGCTCCGCCGCCGCGGGATGGCGGGCCCCGCGGCTGCTCCGCGCCTTCCTCCTCCTCCGCCTCCTCCTCCTCCTCGGGGTGCCAATCACAGCGGCAACCCGCGGCTGCCTCTCCGCCCGCGGGCTGCTGCCATGGCCAGCTCGCCGCCGCCTCCGCCGCCGCCTCCTCGCTTCTCCCCTCCCCTCGCCCGGCCGCGCTCCCTCTCTCCGCCGGCTCCGCGCAGGCCGAATCCGCGTCCCCGCCGGCGAGGGGCGGGGAACGCGAGGGGCTGGGGCTGGGGCCGGGGCTGGCGGCGGCTCCGCGGCGGGCGGGGCGGCCCCGTTCCCGTTCCTGTCCCCGTCCCCGTTCCCGTCCCGGGCTGCGAGCCCGCCGCCCCTGCCCCGCGCTCCGGGCGGCGGAGCGAGCGGCGATGCTCCCGCACGGCGCCGGCTGCGCGGGCTCTGCCCGCAGGTGGAGGGCAGGATGCCCCCTCATCCTCCCGGCCGGCTCCCTGCCCGTGCATGTCCCCCCTTCCATTCGGTTTTAGGGGCCTCTTTGCAAAGGGAAACGGAGGCGCCACAAAGATTAAATAAATGTTAGAAGAAACGAGCGGCTGGAGGTGACTCGCGTCGCACCACCGCTGCCATGTGCGCCAGGCTTGGCAGTGCTTGGTGCGCCGGGCACCTGCCATCCGTGGTGCCCTTTGTGGTCAGCCCCACCTCGAGTTCTAATTTCAGGAGATGTCTTCTCTTAAAAACCACTAATCTTCACTTCTACTATTACAGATCGCATTCCTTGTCAGCGTAATTGCAAAACCTGATCTGTTTCACTCTTGAGATGCACTTTTCTTGTTCATTTCTGGATCCACACTGGGGGCTGCTGTTCTACTTCCTTGTGTTATTAAACTCCAAGTTATATGGAACTTTAAATCCACGATTCATTTAGTACTGGGATGCCCATGGCCTTCAAGAGGAAGAAGTTTTTGTGGAGACGCAGGTTACCCTTTTTAGAAATACCCCATGATTAGTATCCTATATTTCATTTTCATTTAGTACTGGGATACCCATGGCCTTTGAGAGGAAGAAGTTTTTGTGGAAGCAAAGGTTACATTTTTAAGAGATACCCCACGATTTGCATCCTAAATTTCATTTTCAAAGGTAGTTGAGGCTTTGAAGCTACTGAACACCTTAGAAGATATCTTTGAAAATGGAACTTGGGACCATTCTAATTTTCAGAGCATAAATCATTCAGCACCAGGAAGTCAAGAGAACTGATATTTTGAATGAACCCTTTTTTCTTCCCATATCCTTTCTGAGTTTCTTCTCCCAAAATATTATCACCTCTTGGGGGCTTTGTATTTTGGCCTATTTTTACGTGAGTAACCTTATTAAACACGATGCTGAAAATCTCTGAGCGGTGTCTCCACCCAGGCTGATGAATCTTTATTGGTGCACATTGCAGAACTGCAAACCATTGCTGGAGAGAAAATGCAGAGACCTGGCACAGTCCGTCACTGCCCTTCGCTCATCAGCTGCCAACAGGTCCCTCCCAAGCTGAACTTTGTCTTGCCACAGCTTTTCCAGCTGGTCTGTGCCACATCTACAGGAGTCAATAGTCCGCTCCACCTCAGGGGCACAGCCTCCACTATTAATGGCCTGAGGCATCGTTATCAAATAATTAGTGAGGAGAACAGCCCGGTGCTTGTAGATGAGTGGTCTTAATTTTAATGAGATACTCATCAGTCCTCCAGACATTGCAAGGCTCACAAGATGAGAATTAGAAGTTACCTGGGGCCTCAGCTCCCAAGGTTTTTGCATGAGCCCATGAGAAACTGGCTCTTCCATACAGGTTTCTGCCAGTCCATAAGGTGTTTGTTTTCCATCCTGAAAAAACTGGTTCTTCCACCAGAGAAACCCCAAAAAGGCAAGTGTTCTGGAAATCTCTTTAGACAACAAAAGTGCTCATCACCTTCCTAAAATGTTTATTTAGGCACCTCTTCTGTAAAAATCCTGAAGTTGGGAAACTAGCAAGGTCTCTATCTCTAGATGGGTGAATTCACAGACTAATTCAATTAGTGTGGCTAGACAGATGCTTTGCTCCAGGTGGATGCTGCAGTGCGTGATAAACAGGATGGACAAGCTCACAGACTTTTAAATAGGTGAAACCACAGTGGTGTCTCTTAAAATACTTGAACATACAGAGTTATGCTAGGGGAAGTCTTAAAATTTCTTGAAAAAAACCTATCCAACAGAACCAATAGAGATTTTTGGGGCATTCTGGTCTTCCCAGTCATCTTTTGCCTGCTCTAGGTTAGATGTTAAAGATCTAAAAACTCATCTAACTCATGGAGTATATATCTGGAGGCAGAAGTAAACTTCCGCACGTGCTACTGCAGTTACCAATATTCAAGTTGATGCTTTAAAGCTCTTCAGAATATATATATATATATATATATATATATAATATATGCAAATGACATCATGTGTCTCGATCACATCTTCAACATCCTGTTGGAAGAGTTTGTTCAGGCTGATACACTGCTTGTCTTTCACAAGGAAAACAGCTGCTAGAAAAATTTGACTCTAATACTAATTATCTGAAACATCTGGTTGCTTGGTTTATTGCAGCAGAATACAATTTTCAGTTCGGTTTCTGTCCAGAAGAGACAGAATGCCTGGGTTTTTTTCTCTTATTTATGTTGTATACCCACACTTTTTTCCTTTAGGAAAAATTCATCTTGGGTTGCTCTGCTGAAAGAAAGAATGAGAGTCTTGCATCTCCACTCCATTGGTAGACCTGAGTTTGCTTTTTGCCACCTCGAAACAGACCACATTCCTGAGAGATCTCAGTAGCATGCTTCAGGGATGGACAAGTGACCTGGTTGGATTTAATAGTTAATTATTGCTATACCCAAACAGCTTTTCTGGCCTAAATTGACTCAGCTTTAACTACTAATGTGTGGAATACTAATGTTCTTGGATTATCATTAGCCTAGAATAAAAAATGACTCTACAGCTAGAATAGTCCCTTCTCCTCAGGGCTTGGCAGTTTTGCCAACACAGTTCTCAGCTCTTTCCACATCCAAAGCAAGCATTTTCCCCACAGTAATTTCTACTAAAGCATCTTGCAGATACCTTGTCAGGTTTTCATAAACACTCTGAGATTCATTGCTGGCAGGCAGCGTGTTGCCCCAGATAAGGGTGGGCACTCCAACCTTAAACCAGCCAATCTTAAACCAACCAATCTTAAATCTCCTGAGACCATCTCATCACACCTTGGCTCTGGACATCTCCTTGCTCCTGGGCTTGTGGCAACATTCACCTCTGGGTAACCTTAGCAGGCAGAGTTTTCTTGGCCCATCACCTCGCTGAAACAATTTCTGCTTTAGTTCACTTTCCCCCCTCCTGTTCATGGTTAATATTACTCCAAATTAGCTGTGTAATCTTGATGCTAGGCAGGCACAACTTTTTAGATCCATATTCAGAGTCATTGCCTGTTGTTTGGCACTGAAGAACTGAGGGAGAGCTGTGCAGGGTGAGGACCTTAGTGAAGTACTTGACTGGTATCTTACACCTCAAGGGGCAAAAGTGCAAACTGAAAATCTAAGCTTGACCATCAGCAGTGTGGGTAACAGGAGAAGGAGCAGGAGAGGATGATTTCCCTTCAGCAGAGCTGGTGGAAACCACTCCTGTGCAATGTGCCAAAGCAAGCAGCTGAGCTCTGTCATTAGGCATCTCTACAATTGCCATTGGAATCGTATTCCCAAACCTTCCAGACATATTTTACAGTCCAGGGAGCTAATGTGTGCCTCACCCAGTGCAGCCCCAGTGCAGCACTGTTACCTATTCCTGCTGAGGATGTAGCAGGGAAAAAAACCCAATAACAGATGCTAAGAGAAAATGATGGTCTTACAGAAGAATTGTGATATATATTAAAAAAAAAAAACCACAAAACAACCAAAGCAGTGCTGCAACCATTGTTGCCTTTAACATTGCAACCATAACTGTTGACTTCTGCCACCAAAACTTTTCTGGATGTTTTCTGCACGGTGACTGCACTTCATTGCTCTCCTCTCCACTGCTGTAGGTCAGGAGCAGCTATTGCAGCCTGATACTCACCTCAGTGCCTGCATCCTCACCCCTGCCCGTGGCTATGCTTTCAGACAGGTGCTTGTGCTCTCCTGCCCCGTGGCCCTGGGTGCCAGCCCGGCTGTAAATCGCTGCTAATCTGAGATAATTGCAAGGGTGACTGAGGAGCATCATGGTGATGCCCTGGGGGCATGCTTGCTCAGTCTGCCGGGTTCTGACACCGGATCTGCCCCTTGCTCTGGCAGAGAAGATGCTCTCACCTGGCTGCGAGGATGTGCACCCCTGCATTAAGTAATGCCCCTGAGAGGTTTGCATTCTGCCCCGTTCAAAATCCCACAAGTGAAGTTAAGAATCAGGCACAGCTGTCTCAGACACCAGTCTCAGACTACATTTGGGTTTCTTTCCAGGACAGTGTATCTGTGTTCGGGCCAGTTTTCCTTTGCTTTAAGCCATTTGGATGAAAGGAGAGCTCATGTGCTGCCAAAGCAGATTTGCATGTAATGTAAATCATATCCCCTTGGCACCAGATCTGCACCCCTGACTGGTCCTGCCTGGTGCATTTGTCTGGGGGAAGGCTTACGTAGTAAGACAACAAGGAATAACTTCAGATATGTTCAAAGTACAAGGAAGAAAATGTAAATAAATATGAGATCCCAGGGCTCTGGCCAAGAGGCTTTTCCTTGGGATGGCTTTGAAATTATGTTTTTGTGATTCTCCAGTGCAAAACCCTGTGGAACAGCTGGCACAGGAGGGAGGGGACAGGAAGGGATTTAAATCACCTACCAGTGCAGAATGGGGGTGTAAGTGTGCCCAGCAGCCAAGGGTGTGTGGCAGTGAGGAGAACTGAGACTGGGGCAGCTTGTGGATGTATCAGCAGCTGTCCTTTCCAAGATACCATGACACTAACAGTTTTAAAGCAATTTCTTTCTATAAACACTTCTGGCTTTACTGCCTTGCTATTTTGAGTCCTGCTGGAGACTTGGACTCATTAAAAAGGCATTTCCTTTGGACAAGCAGATTAGATAGCTGTTCCTTCCCCCACATGATGAAAGGATGGAGAACACCTCACTGAAGCTAAAAAATGCAGAAAATTAGGACATTAATTTAACAAGAGGTCAAGGCTCACCTTGAAATCTCCACCTATAAAAAAGAGTTAACAAAAAGAGGATATTCCTAAATGCAAGAATTGGGTGTCTTGTCTACAATCCACATTGCATAAACCTGGCTCCTAAACTCTAATTATGGTTTCCCAAATAAATGAGACTTGGATCTGAAGGCAGCTGAGTAATCTCCAGTGCCCCTGACTCCATGAGACCTGAGGGCATGCAACACTTTTGCAGCAGAGCTAGGCACCCAGCAGGATCATGGTCTAAATGGAAATCCCAATGACTTTTGAATTAAAGCAATGTCATTTAGCAAACACAGTATAATTGTGAAGTACCTGCAAATATTGACATCAGCCTAACGCCTCATTTAGTAGGAAAGTTAATTTGCAGAATCAGAAAATGAAAAGTAAATTACTGGACAATAGACTGCTGCTTTCCTGACTATTAATCAGCATCCCATAAAGCAATGCTTGTCCAAATGGTAAGTCAATATACAATAAAAATATTTAATTTCTTTTTGTAAGGATGAGACCTTGAAACTCTTAATTCTAAAAGATAATTCTATTTAGTAAAAAAAAAGGAATGTCATCTGTATTTTATACATTGATGTACCTTTGTGAAACAACTAAGATACTCACTGTAGTAACACATTATTACAAATGTTCTGCTTTCCTGTCACTGTGACACTCTGAAAAATATTCTTGGCCAGACCTGTCCATGGCTGATGATGCAGCAGAAGGCAATGTTCCCTGGAGTCTGCAAGAATTCATCTTCCAGGTGGTGGGAGAACGGGAGGAGTGATGGTGACATCTTTTATGTGGGAAGTCACGCCAAGCTCTCACACAATCACAGTTGCTGGTGACACACAGAAACTTCTGCCCAGCTCTGGGCATTAATATTAGTGGGTCAGCCCAAAGTTCATTGCTCTGATTTAATTTTGACCCCTTACTTGGTAGTTTTTGTGGTGATAGCTTGACCCAATTTGCTCCTTCTATGTGTCCACCTTGTGAGTAAGTTCCTCTAATGGCAAAACGTAGCAGAGCTTTTATATGAGTTTGTGAAGCACTTTGGACCAAGGGAGCTATAAACACTTTGTAAGCAAGTGGAGTTTCACCCAGACACTGAACAGTTGTGCCCTGACACTTCTTGCTAGATAATGCCTTGATGGACCCATACTTGTAAATCAGACTGTCCCCTTGGTAAAGAAGTTGTTTACAGTGATGCTCAGTGGCATCCTGAAACCCAGCCATGGGTGCATCTGCTGACTTCCCCTGGAGCCTTTTATTTACTTGTCCATGACCTCGTTCTCAGTGGATCTCTCAGCTCGGTGTGAACACTTTCAATCAAACACTGCTTGCTTTCAGCCCAGTCATATTTTTTTTTCTCAAGACATAATGTAGAGCATTGTATTTGTCTCACTGTACTAGTTCCTGGGTTTGTTGAAATGAATGTTGTATCTCTTTGAAGAATAGATTTTATTAACATGTCTGAGCTGGTAAAAACCTGGCTTAGGGCTTTTCTGGATTAGCTGTTTCTTGCCAATGGAAGAGAGTTTCCTGTGTGATTTTGTGGTGAATCTGTAGTACCAGGGTCTCTCTGAGACACACTGTAGTCACAGATTAACTGAGCCACTGTGAAGGGTGTTCCATCTCTCAGGCTGAGGAAAAGGTGTTCATGAGAGAGTGGGAAGCTGAATAATTACAGATGATAATTAAAGTAGTGGCCTATGCTGTCCATAAAAGAATCAAGGCAATCAGCAAACACAAAGTAAGATAGACAGAAAAGAGAAGAACTTCACTGATGGCATTGTGATGTTGTGGAGCAGCTCTTCAAAACAAAACCAGCTCCCATAAACCAGCCTTTTATTGCCTTTTTTTATTTTTTGTTTGTTTGTTTGTTTGTTTTTGTCTGGTTTTTTGTTTTTTTGTTTTTTTTTTTTTTTTGGCCAGAACTGAATTTTCTTACCCCCTCAACTGCTGCATGACCCCAGTTCAATTCAATAAGTTCATCTTAGGAGCAGCTAACAGTGTTGTTGGGTGTTACTCTATATACTTATGTAATTTCAGTTGGGTGAGCTTGATGTAAAAGAACACCCTTTTGTCACCTTAGCTGTCCCAGTGCCTCTGGGTACCTTAAGGTCAGCCACAATCTGTTTTGGCTGGACACATAACCCTGAGTTGAGCTTTTAGGTTCATGTAGATTACTCACAATGTGCCTTTGAAAAATGGCAGCGATATGAATGTATAGTGAGCATTTTGGCCAAAATTAAATGTTTTTATTTTGTCTTATACTCTACTGTAATAGCCTGCTATAACTGAGTTTCAGCATTTTTGACAACATTTGGTCCTCAAAGGTTTGCACACAGACAAATGGAAGCAAGTAGGAACATCAAGAATGGAATTGAATTTTTTTTGAACTTATTTTATTGGAGGTTTAGTGGTTTATTTTGTTTTATTGGTTCAAGCTTTTCGAATTAAGAGAATCCCTAAATTATTTCATGTCTATGTGAAAATGAAATGTCTATAACAGCCTCTTGTGGTACGTAATGTCTGAGTACACAAACTGATATTTAAGGCAGTAGTCATCTGATATAAAGACTCAGCTGTGTTGAGCCTTTATTGAAGTCCTTGCAGAGCATTCCTGAGGTCTGCAGGCAAACTTTATCCAAAGAGCACCAGAGTCTTGCTGCTTTTCATCCCCTTGGTCCTAGAGGCTGAACTTCCCCTTATGAAGGATCCTTGCAATGTTTGCTATGAAGGAGTGCAATATCTCTGAAGCAATGATAGAAATGCAGTGATAGAAATGCAGGACCCAGGAATGCAGGGGAGAGAGGGGTTGTTGACCTCACTGGAACTTAGCTAAGTCAGTGAAAGATAAAGGGAATTCACTTGCTCTTGGCCTGACCTCCAGCATGAAAACAGGGCAGTGCAATGGGCAGTCAAAGAATAAAACCAAGTTATTTGAAAGTGCCTTGGTAAAGCAGTGAAGAGTTGCTCCACTTGACCTTAAAATAAGCAAAGCCCTCAAGGAAAAAATGTCCAATTCATTTGCTTACTGTGAAGCAAACAGAGCCCATAGTTTCTTTGACATAACAGAACAACTCTCCTGTAAAAAAAAGTCAGGGAAAAGAAGGTGTCATTAAAGGAGATTTGTGAGCTTGTTATCTTGAGGCTTGATGCTAATTCTAGAGTGTTCAATAAGCATGGAGAAAATGGAGCAACAGGAAAGGCAAAGCCTGACAGGTTCTTAACAGCGTTACATTCCTGCTCCACTTTTCATTGCTATTTTAAAAAGAAAATAATTGGGTTACAGGAAGTATCCTGAAAGCTCTCACATGAATGTTTGCTCCTTGGGTAGAGTGGCCTGCAGGTGAGCCCTCAGCAGTTATTTTTCATTGAGAAAAAGACAAAATTTCAATCTCCTGTATTTTTTTGGTGTGAAGGGCTGTCCACAAGCCAAGAATGGCATTCTGCTAATGCTGAGGGTGCAATAGTGAGGTTTGGATGCTAATTATTATCTCACATCGGAGCATGGGATGGCTAGTTCAAATGGATTTAAAAATAAGTAATCTCCCACTACTCATTAAAATGTTCTTCCTCTCTAGACCAAGAAACTAGCTCCAGCCTTTTATACTTATGGTGGGACATCAAGAGATGGGATTCATTCTGCCACTAAAATTGTTCATCTTCCCAGAAGAGACCATATGCACCTACCCAGGAAAGTTACAGACAGGATCTAATCTAGAGAAGGAAATGACCTTGAGATGTTGTTTACAGGATATTCCCTAGAGCTCAGTGGGATCTGGTGCCATGAAGACACCACAAGGATGGGAGTTAATTCCCACTGCCTAACAACAAACATTGACACTGTCATTCAGGATCCAGCTTTGCACCTCTACCTTAGCTCCCTTTCTGACTTTCAAAGTCTCTTTTCTGAGAGAAACATCCTAACTGTCAATTATGAGGGATATGTTAGGCTGCATAATTAGGATGAAGGACAGCTGTTCAGAAGGCAACTATTATTTTTATTTTTCTATGGTAATATCAAACTCTCCTGTGAATCAATCATAAATGTCTCTCCAGTGATTTATGACCAGTATGTGAAAGCTGAGAGATGGCTTGAATGCAGATTTTGTTATAAATTATTTCCTTGAGTTTTTGTCCCAAATGCAATAATTTACTAGTATTAATAGTCTGTGCACATCACATTGAGGCAAAATGGAGCATGGCACTTTAAGACAACCCCTGTACTCAACAAAACTTCCTCCATGTGGACATGTATCATTACTCTTTTCACAAGAAGTATCTTGATTCTTTCCTTTTGTACATAATTAAAAATGCCTTTCTGGAACAGAGAACTGAAGTAGTTAATTTACTGAGAGGATGAGAATTAAGATCTTTACAAAATATATGGCTTTTTGAATATTCAGCTTTGCTGACTGACATAAATGGCAGCAGTGCCCACCTGGTCTGTTGAGGACTGGAGTTCTGGAGGTGCTGCTTTCTCCTGAACAAAGGCTCAGTCTCAGCTCTCCTCTAATGGAGATTATTTTACCACCTGGACAAGACAATATGATGATGATTATTCAAGAGAGTGATTGTCACTGCAGTCATTCCATTGTATCAACATGCCTTTTCTCAATCAAGCTGAACAGACCTTCCATGAACTATTGCTATTGTTTGCTTGAGAAAAGCTCATTACCAGGGCTGATCAAGAGAGATGCTTCAACCATAATAAATACACGGATTTCTGTGAAACTCAGCTTTTTATGCCATTTTTTATTAAGAGCAGTATATTTTGATTACTTGATTTTCTATTAGAATTCTCCTTTCAGTAAGTAAAAATTACAAGGATAATTTTAATATATTTACCTAAAGTCTTCTCTCCGTTTTTTTGGGAAGGTCAATAAAATGCATCCATTTTACATTTCAAAAGGAAAACAGACTTCAGGATAGCTGTCAAATTGCTTTCTCTATCTTGATTATTTAACCATCAGAATGTATCTTGCATCTCCTCCTGTGCTATGAAGTAGCCTGATACCACCGACACCACCACAGTTTTCACATCCTTCTGAGCTTTTTGTGGGTTTAGGTTTCCTAAAAGAAGCATTAGAGGGACACATTTCCATGCTGTCTGTGATTTATGAGTAGGTTTTATTTGTGGGGAGATTAAATTGTGGTAGGGTTTGGTCTGATTGGGTTTCCACGATAGCCTCTGATTAGTTTTAATACAGGTAACCCTCACAGTAAATCAAGTGTGTCTCAGCTGATCTACAGCAAAGTGAAGCTGTGACTCATTACCTGGTGGAGCAGCCTTTCCTCAGACTGTAAGTCATTAAACTGAGGGAGTTATTTACGACCCTCCTTGCAGCCACCCTAGCTGATGGTGTCATTTAGGGAACCTGGATGATCCATATGGAATGTGAAATATTTGATGGTTTGTAGATAACTCATTAGGGTCTGAACAAATTCAAAGTATGCTTTCCCAGGGAAAGCTCATCTGGGTGATGAATGTGGCCATCTCTGGGCTCCAGGGGTCTCCTGGAAGCACAAAGAATGTCTCCTGCTTTTGCCCAAGGTTGATGTACATAAGGTTTTCTTGGAAATTTGTTAACTCTGTGACCTGCAAAGTGTAATGAAGAAAGGATTTTTTTTTCCCAAGTCAAGGATGTGAGTCGTGTAGAAACAGCACAAGAACAGACCTCAAGCTGGAGTTGTCATTGTTGAAAGTAAAAGATTCTTGAGCTTGGAATCTTGGTTAATGCAAGCCTGAGGGCATGCAAGGCTTAGGCACTGCAGAGCATCTGAGCCCAGGCCTAAGGACCAGATTTACAGCAGCACTTGGGTCAGTTTGTCATCTCTCTGTTGTTCAGCATCTGCAATATATTCCTTTATGCTTCTTTCTTTCTGCCACTCCTTGGCGTCTATACTAATGAAGCATCAGTGCTCACAATCACTCCTTGAATTCATTCACCATCGAGCCGTTCTGGAAAGCTCATGGCTGCACCATCACATTTACACTTCAGCAGCAACTCCAGCCCCCAAACCCCTCTGTGCCCACCAGCCAGCTGGGCCCCCTCTCCTGAGCAGCCATTCCAGGAGGATCCTGGCCATCCTCTTTGAAATATGTTTTATTGTCCCTTGGACACCCGTCTGTCACTTGGATGGAGCAGGCTGAGACAAGGGCTGCACTCATGCTTGCTGTTAAGTGGCTAATGCACGGGGGAGGCAGAGGGGGATATTAAATAATAATGACAATAATAATACATCTGATAGAGTTCTGTTCCACTTTAGCACTAAATGGAAAGCTGAAAGCCTCCCTATGGATCTTTTCCATCTCCTGCACCAATGGTTGTAACAGATGCATCAGTTTAAATTTATGACTTGCATGACAAATAAGACTGATACATGTGTTTAGAAAATCTGTGCCCAACTGGCATGTTTTGATTAGCTGCAAACGATGACACTGCCATGTCTGTAATGCAACTTATAAAAGGCATAGATGTGGTCCACTTTTTCAGTTGGAGCAAGACAACATAGATCTTTTAATGTGATATCTGTCCTTTACTTCCAACTTTATGAAAATCTTGTGAAATAAAAATAAAAGCAATGAACTTTCTTGTCTGATTTTAAAAATACCCACAAACAACAAAGAATTAGTAAAACCCAAAAGAGGAACGAGGAAACACTGAAGATGAAAACC
The DNA here is from genome assembly GCF_028769735.1 of Zonotrichia leucophrys gambelii. Taxonomy (NCBI): domain Eukaryota; kingdom Metazoa; phylum Chordata; class Aves; order Passeriformes; family Passerellidae; genus Zonotrichia; species Zonotrichia leucophrys. Next base: position 14,173,233 of record NC_088180.1, on the reverse strand, counting down.
ACTGATCCATTTAAGCACATATGAAACGATTTGACAATGTGCTGGAAAGGAATATTTAACAGATACAAGCTATTAATTTTCACTGAGGGTCAGCCTGGGAGCTTGAGTAGCACCTGAGATTCAGGTTAACCCTTCACAGTGGGGAGGACCTCACCATCAATCAAAGGTTCTTACTTGGAAGATGTTGATACTGCTCATGCAATAACTGCAAAATGTTTTGGACAGGTGATAATGTTTGTAGAAGGGAAGGATAGTTTGGAAGGTGAAAAAAGCTCAAAAATTACAAGAAAGGCTAGCAAATGGCAAAATTAGCATGGAAAAATATTGATTCCTTTCATTTATTTCTTACAGGGAGAGGACACTGAGGGGTGAGACTGGTCTCAATGAAAAATAGTTTCTGCTATCAGGACCTCTCATGGGAACAGAGACCTTCCAGCTCATAGGGCAGCTATTAACACTGCAAACTCCCTGTGGGCTGGGCCCTCCTGGCCATTTTTAATGTCTGTGTGCTCCCAGACAATTTGAGCATCTTCCATCTTCAGCATAACATGAAGCCTTTACAGGAGTTCACAATGTCACTGGCTCATCCCTCCTTTTGAGGTTCAAACTCCGCTCAGTGCTTTTGGAGGGGAATGAGGTTGCTGGGAAAAGCTGTGCAAGCAGTTAATGTGAGGAATTTCAGCCTTGATGCCTCTGTTCTGAGCACTCCTTCACCTAAAACTGAGCATTTACCTCCTCTCAGCTGCCTATGCAGCCAACTTTTTGTCCTTGTCCTTAGAAAAACCCCAACGTTAAACTGTACAACAAATCACTCCACTTGTCCACAGGGAACAGTAAATGCTACTCCACTCATACCTTACTCCTTCAACAATCCTATTTTAAGTGCTAGAAATGATGATGTGAATACCTCTATATCAGCATTTTCTATCATGATTAAGGCTATGCCAGTCACCATAAAGGTCACCATGTGATAGACTACAGACCACAGGCCCCCACCAGCCAGTGTGACGAACACATTAAATATTGGATTGCAGTTTGGTCAAGTGGCTGGTGTAGTGTGAGAAATGAAATCAATACTCACCCTGGTGAGAAATGATAGAAATGAGCATTCACCCTCAGCCACGTTCAGATGGCTGTGAGTCTGGAGTGCCATATTTTCATGTTTATAACCTAGATGTTGCGTTAAAAATTGCCCTGAAACTCAGTAGTAGTGGCAAGACTGAGCACTTATTCCTTCAAGCCTTTCTTCAACTTTATCAATGCCCTTGATTTTTGAAGCAGCAGTTATCTCTGTGGAGGTCTTGACTCATCCTGCCCCAGCCATAGGGGAGGGACCTCTTCTACCAATTCCAACAGAACAAACTATTCTAGGGAAGATTCAGCTTCTTCTGCCTGGAAAAAAATACACCCAACAGGATGTTGTAGCTGTTTATTGTATTGGAGATTGTATTTTGTCCCTCGTGCGAGAAATATTCCAGGTACAGCAAGATGCATTTTAATTACTTGCACATCTTGTGGAACAAAAGCCTTTATCCCCCAACCTTTCTCCTTTCCCAATTTCTCCCATTTTTAACATGTTCATTACAATTGTTATTATTGTGGGTAGTATTATTAATATATTTTCTTTTCATTCACTTGTTAAACCATTCTTTTCTCAACCCACAAGCTTTACCTTTTTTCAATCTTCCTCCCAGTCCTGATGGGGTTAGACCATGTTGCATTTTGTTGAATTAGAATTAAACAGAGATGTTTCTAGACTCAAGGTTGATGTATCAATATCTTCTCTATTTGGTCTTCAAAGAAAGTTCAATTTTACTTTTCTACATTTTATTTTTGTTTCAAAGGTGCACCAGTTGAGCATACAAAGAGGGTTTCAGATTGATCTTATTATCTGTTTACAACAGGCTGGTCTTGAGTTCAGAATCATAACTGTTTAAAAAGCATTGAAGTTGTAGTAATGAGTACTGGAGTGTGTTTTATGTGCAACCTTCTGGTCTTGAAAGCAAAACAAAGTGCTTTACCTCTTTTAGCATGTCTGCTCCTCGAATATCAATTTTCCAGGTCAGTCTTAAAAGCAGCCCATTTCTTACAAGAGTAAATCCAATACTGAAGCTGTTAAGTCCAGGCTGCTGCTTAAAACTTGGCCCTGTGTGAAAAATAATTAATAATAAGAAATAAAACTGTGTTTGTGTAACCTTTCTGTAGAAGAAGCCACTAATTGATACAGATGCCAGTGCAAAGAAGCACTCGGAAGAAGCATTGATTACAAACCCCACTGGGATAGGGCTCTCTAAAGGTCAATCACTCCTTCTATTAATTGCTTTAAAAATAAGACTTGGAGAAAGCTGCATATGAAATAACGGTGGGATTTTGGCAATCCCTGTTGTAAACTGTGGCAGTGTTTCCATTGGTTTGAGGAGGAGAAAGTTGTGCCATGGCTTGGATGGGCCCTTTTATTCCTCCTGGGTTTGCCTGTAATGAAATTGGCTGGTGAGGAAGGGAGCACGGCAGAGAAGTGCCAAAACCACAGGTCTCATTACAGACTGCTGCCCTGAAAACACATTCATTTCAAACACCTCAAAAAGCGCAGGAGAGAAGATTAAGTCTGGGTATGTTTCATTTCTCCAGGCAATTTTTCTTCCTGGGTTACACAAATCTATTCTTTTCGGTTGTTTAATAAAAAAAGTCGCAGAGTGTAATTGTTAAAACGAGCGGTGGGAAATGCAACAGCCTGACAAGAAATTACATGTCTTATTTATCTCCACTGACATTACTCCTGCAGGAGCTGGGTGCTGGTGGAATGTGTTGCACTGGAACATTTCCCTCTGATGCTGGGCAGTTTCCTCCCCACTGGAAATCCTGAAGGTAAATGCAAACCCAGGTCTGAATTAACCTGTGAATCTTGCCAGAGATTGATGCCCCTCTGCGCCCTTGCTGTTAATGCTGGGGAAGAAATGAAGCAGGTCAGGCAGAACTGGAGCTCTGTGGGTGGCCTCCTGACTGCAGGAAAAATTAAATCCAAGCTCAAGGAATAGTTATCCCTGGGGAAGAGGGTTGGTGCTCACAGGTTTTCTCTGTGGATGCCTGAAAAGCTGCCCAAGCACAGTGCACAGTGCACAACGAGCTTTGGCTGAAATAGAGATGGAAATAGATAAGACAACAAGAAAAAAAATTGGTTTTAGTACATTTATTTCATGGAAGTGGCAGTATAAAATCAGATCCTGTTTAACCAGATTGGAATTCTTCTGTGCAATGATTTAACAGCATGCTGATGTGCTGATAGCATTTGCCATCAGCTTAGTTAAATGCTGGTACATGGTGCTCCAGTCCTACAAAAATTCACTCGTTTTCACAGATAGCTATCCAAGGGCATAAAGGCTCTTCTGAGATGGATGGCTTCTTCTTTTGAAGACCCTAGCTACTATTTTGATCAGCACAGTGTAAAAAACCTGAAGGGAATTTAAATTAGATTTAAATTATTTCTTCATTTTGCTGCCATTATGTATATTAGGAGGAAGGGGAATGAGCAAATAATGAACAATATTGCAATTATACCTTCAGAGGGTTTGGCTTATGTAGGGCAACTGGGCCAACAGATGGTGAAAGCAATTTGATGTACAAAAGTATGAAATAACTGATCTGGACAGAAGGATTAAAGTGGGGTGTGGGTATAAATTGAACATGGATCATGAAAAGTATATTGGACTATTATGGGAAATCACTGCAGCCTGAGCACAGATGCTGCAAAAGAGCAAATCAAAGTGCACTGGCACAGTAATAGAAACAAAGACAAAAGGTGAAAACCTTATTGTTTTAGTCCTTTGTCAGTGCTGCAGGCTTTGATCTGCTGGAAGAAGAAATCTGCCTCGAGGGAGAGGAGCTGAAGGATCTGGTGGGGAGCAGAAAGTTCACAGGGCTGGGCCAATTTGCATGGCAAACTACAGTGATGTGCTGATTTTAGAGAAACACCTTTAAGGAAGGGCTCCATCGGGGCATTGCATGCCTTAAACTAGCACTGAACAAGACAGAACATCTTATTAGTGTTGGCAAAAGGGCCTGGATGAGGCAGAAAGGCCAGGCTGCCTCTTCTGAAGCATAATGCAAGCACAAAATAAGTAAAATGAGGACACACATTTGAGAGCACTTAATGGGAAGCACCAAGTTTTTAGTTGATTATAGCCACTTAATCAAACAGCCTTATGTAAAGTCCTTCTAATCCCAGCTCATCAGCATCACTGGGGTATTCCCAGGACAGGAACAGTTTTGCTGACAAAGAAGACTGAAAGCAGGAAATTCACACAGTGCTCCTGTCTGTGCTGCTCACATCTAAGGGAATGTGTGCCCCAGACAGGTTGGGATCCCCAAGGAAGCACTGTCCAAGCTGGTTCCCAGGGTGGGCTGGGCATGGCACACACCAAAGTGATTGCACAAATTCAGGAGTCACATCCCTGCTCTGCCCTGCCTTCTGTGCAGCAGGACAGCCCAGCCTGGATGTGCCTCTGGGATGGCCACAGCCACCCAGCTAACACACCTCTGTTAAAAAAGCTGTTTACCTGCCTCAGGTGGGTGTTGTGAGGCAGCTGAGAAGGATGGCAATACAATCCCTCCCTATTTTTAGGAAAGAATGCCTCCTGGTGTCCCCTTACCTGTGCATGGCACTTCAGGGCTGACAGCAAAATACAGGCTCTGGGCATCTTCTGCTGTGACCCAGGGGGGAATTTGGGGGGCTTCCACTGGACTGGTCCATACAGAAGGATCTCTGAAAGGGAAAGTCTGTGGGATACTGAGCTGCTGAAGTAGCTCACTGTTTTTCTGTGTCCAACAAGTGATAAATTGAATATGCTGCCCCAGAAAGCCATGACCAACCCATCTGTCTAAACCTAGAAATACCCTTATGTTCACTGTAAAGCTTTTCTAGCACAAGTGTGGTGCCATGGAGTCCCACTGATCTGAGCTTTCATGGCATTGCTCCCTACCTGGGGAGGATAACAGCTGCCCTGGACCAGCAGCACATCCCAGTTTTCCCTATTTCCTTGCTGGCTAAATTGCTTTTGGCTGGACATGTGGTGGATGCAGGATTGCTTCAGTTCATTTCCCACCCATAACTGAGCAAATCAGCCCATTTACTCTTAGAGCTCCCATTAGCAGAACTGATGGAGAGGCATGAGGAAGTTCTTGTTTGCTTTTTCATCCGCTTAGTCACACAGTCCAGAACCAAATTAAACCTTCACCCTAGAAATGTGTCCCATTGTGAGAGGCACTTAATTCCTGCAAGGCTCTTGGAGTGCTGAGGAGTCAGAACAGCACAGCCTGAAGGGCTGAGGCACAGTAAAAACCTGACTTTGGGATTTAATGGCAGAAACAGAAAATAAGAGTGTAGGAGAAAATCAGTTTAGAGGAAGTAAAAATGGATATTTCAAAAAATTAGTTTTCTTCAGCTTTGGATTATTCACCATTATAAACTTTTCTCTGTGTTAAAAAATCACTTCTAGGTCAATTTTTCAGTAAAAATTCCTGTCTCAGTGTGAAGAGACCAGTCTTTTCAGCTTGAAAATATACCCCTGCAACTGGCATGCCTGCACTGAAATATATTGTTTTAACAACGTGTACATGGAAGTTAATACATAAAAACTGCTGCACTCACTTTTTCCAGTCTGTAACGTTAGCCTAAGTCAGCTAATGTGCATTGCCTCACTCCATGTGAATTGCCATATTTTTGGGAAATTTTCTTTCCGAAAATAAATCAGGCTGGATCCTTCTCTGGAGGCCCTAAATCCCAAATCCCAAGATTCCAATTTTGTTTTGGCTTCATTTTTATTCCCTTGTTTTGGAAATTTTGGGATGGGTAGACTGGAGAAATTTTCAAACTTGTTTGATCATTTCTTGCTCCTCCTCCTCTCCCTCTGTTTCATGGATGATCTCCACTCTCCCAAATCCCAGAACCTGTCCCATCTGGAAAGAATGCATCAATCTGGAACACAGGCTAGGAATATACATGCCAGGAGTAGGAGTAAAGCTATAGTAATTAAGGTGGAGTCCTGAAGGGATAGGTTAGTATTAGTTAGCTTTGAAAGAAAATGCAAAAATATGCTCAGACCTTATTAGTGGATATTCCCTGGGTAGAGAATATATAAGATACCTGAAGAGTTAAGCTGAAAAATAAAAGCTTCAGCAAGGGCTACTTAGGTCTTAGGAAGGACAGAGAAGGATTTAATTTAGATTTAGTCTAGTGAGAATTTTCTGTTGGAGAGATTCTCCCTGCTTTCAGGGCAGGATTCACCAGCCTGCCAGCTCCCCATCCCTGTCTGCAGGTGACACACAGTCCATGGCAAGTATGATGTGCAGGACAGAAATCCCACCCTTGCCACTGAACTGAGGCTGAGGTGCCTACACCAGCAGAGAAAACCTGCTGCATGGGTGCCAAAGGAAGGAATTTAAATGGCTTACGCAAAGCATCTGAAATGAAGCAGCAGGGAAAGGCTGGTGGCCCAATGTCCAGCAGACCAGAACTTGTAGCAGAGAAAAAATACTGACAGTTGTTCTGTTAGACATGCAGTATCTTCTGGCTCTCACTTAATTTGGCAGAAAAATAGGATGCACCCCAGCAATGGTGTGCAATTCTTGCTCCAGTGCCTTCCTCCCCCTAGGGAGGTGCTGAGGAGGGTCCAGTGGCAGCAAAGCCATGTGGATATGCTGCAGACCCTGAGCAAACAGCCATCCCTCCCTCCCCAGCCCCAGAGAAGGACTGGGGTGTCCTGAGCTGGCCTTGCTGCCTGGGCACAGCTCGAGCCTCTCAGCATGCACAGTGTGGATGCTTCTCTAGCTCTCTTTTTGTGCTGGGATTGACAGTGCCCTTGTCCCCAGCGTGAGTGCCACTCTGTCCCAGCAATGCCATGTGTCCCAGTGCTGGGGGAGAGGCTGGGCACGTGCAGGGAGCTCGTGGGGTGAGCAACAATGAGTGCTCATCCCCAAAACGCGGAGGCGGGGGGAGTACAGGAGAAGATGTGACCTCAGCAGATGCTCGATAGGGAGAGGGGGAGGATGTGCACTGCAAGGAACCAAAGTTAGCACAAAAGAGAAAGTGTTAGCCTCGTCACAGCAACAAATGCATTCAGATCTCAGTGGGGGCTGACAGCAGCTCTGCTCTCCCGAATGCCTCAGCACGCTGCCCTTGAGCTCTCCCCTCTGTTCCTCACCCCTCCTGTGCCAGCACAGTGACCTTTCCTCCTCCCCGAGCTCTGGGTGAGCATCCCCACCTGCTCTGCTCCTCCTGCAGAGCAAGCAGCACTCCTGCAGCATTCTGCATCTTCGCAGCGTTTCACGAGCACCAGCACACATCACCTCTCCAGGCCAGCAAATGCTCCTTGACACAAATTTGTGTCTTGCAATTTCAGTAGGAAAGGTTGAAAGGAAATGCTGCTGGCCCTCTGCTCTTGCTGGCCGAAAACCAAATCAAGAGTGGAAAATCCAAACTGGGTATAATGAGAGGAGAAGATTTTGTGCCCTGTTGCACTGTTGGTGCAAGAATTCTGGTTAATTGTTAAGAGTTGCTTATGCAGTGTTTCTTTTTATCCATAGACAATGTCTTGCAACATCTCACTGTTAAAAAACTACAATGAAAAATCCCACCATTTTTTGCCTGTATTCAATATCAATAAAATAGTCTACACAATCTTACATGACCATACTCCCTGATGTCAACACAGATGAAGCATCTATCTTCCAGAAGAAAAAAATATTGTAAAATCTGTCACCTTTAGCAAACAGAACAGGTTGGTTTTTTTTTCCCTGCTGTCTCATCTCTGGAGAGATTGGTCATTCTTGCCTGAATGACTCCAGTTTTGATGATTAACCAGCCCATTTTCAAACACCTAGAAAATGCCTTTTCCAAACAGGGAAGGATTTGAATATTAACTCCAGCAGCGTTGTGCTCAAACACAGACCCATTACTGCTGTTTGTTAATCATCTGGGGAGACAGTGTCTGCAAACAACTGAGCAGGGACTCTCTACAGGGTTTACAGAAGTGTTTATTGCATCTTCTGTACCTTCAGTGAAAGGCAAAATCGGTGCTCATTGATACATGAAGTCTTCAGGCTTCATTTTGGAGTTTTCTGCTGCAGCATAACAAGATGTACTGAAATCACTTTTGTGTGCTCTGCTGTACCTCCTCAAACTCCTCTTCTCTGGCAGATCAGATGGATGGGGGGCTGCAGCCATTTGCATTTTTAAATAAAGTCAAACACTGTAAAGAGGAGCTTGGCTTTCTGCAACAGTGTGCTGAGCAGTTGGATTTGGTTGTATTTTGGGAGGCTTGAACTCTGCTCCAGTCTATTGCTGAATCTTTTCTGAGCACACTCCCTAGTGCTCTAATAAATATTAAAACCTTTTGCCTTTTTTTCAGCTGAAACTTGGGTGTAGCTGACAGAATCTGGAAGAATCTGACCCAAAGGTTTGACAGAATCATAGACTGGTCCTTGGAAGGGAACTGAAAGATCTGGTTGTAGCCCCTATGCCATGGGCAGGGATTTTCCACCAGGCCAGGTTGCTCAGAGCCCCATCAAGCCTGGAGATAATTTGGGGTCAGGTTAGGAGCAGATATGTTAGTGTAAGGATATTTAGATAGAATGATCTCAAGAATCCTCAGAAGCTTTGCAAACAGAAAATCATGATAAAATAAATAAATAAAAGCCAGCAAACAAGTGCTAAATTCAAAGAAATCAGAATAAATGTATCCACAGGGGTCAACTTAGGGAAAAGCCACATAAACTGCAGTGATGTTCCTGCCCTTCTCCTTTAACCCCTTGTTGTTTTGTAGCTACAACCAGAAATGATCAACCCCTTTCCCCAGGCTGAATTCAATCTCCCACCATGTCAGCAGCTGGCACCTCCTCAGCACTCACGGAGACACTGCCAAGATTATTTGCATTGCCAGAGGAAGGATTGTTATCCACTGAATAATGAAACCTGTGTCAAACTCAGCTGTCCTTCCAATATTCTGAGCACTTTACCTCTGCCTGTGTCTGAGGGAACTATTTAGTGGCAAAGTGGCACAATCTCTACATCCCTGCTGCAGGTTTTGTGTGCTCTAGGTTGAAGCCACCTGAAAAGGAACCTGAAAGAGATGCAATAGATGTTTGAGCTTGTTGATGCATGAATTTTGAGCTGGTGAAATACAGAAAAACACCCTCCCTGTCTGGAAATGTAGGGACAGTCACAAAGGTTAAAAACTCTATAGTGATGTCATTTGGGCTGGAGTTATAAAACAACCACCATGTTAAGAGGTGTATGTGGAAGTTTTTCAGGTGATCTCAGAGAAGTTTGCATAAGTTCCCTTTCCAGTGATGCTTTATCCAAACACATCCTCACACATGCTGCACAAATCCTGGCAGTTGGCCTGCTGATGGAGAGGGCTGAACACATGGCAGGCACCATGGGTGTGCACTATACTCTGCCCCAAGCTGCTTGAAATCCCAAAAAATTCCAGAGACTTGCAAATGTTACACTAGATTGGCCATTTTCACCCTATACAGTAATCTGAGTTTTCCCTCCAACTTCTGCCAGTATTTTTAAACAGAGCTGGAGGAGCCTTTTTCTATAAATACTGTACTTCTACACCAGTATTTGAGATTCCAGCTGATTAAATTCTGTCTGTTATGCCACTGTTTTGTTTATTATGTATTAATGCTTTTCACCACCCATTTCATCTCTTTCCCTTCCTGTTATTGCTAAGACACACTCAGATTTTGGAGATTTACAGAAGAAACCTATGTTTTTCCCAAACCAAGAGTCCTGCAGCTCACAGCCTGCAGTGTTTCCAGGCTATAACACAGTCAGCAGGACAGCATGTCAGTCACTAGCACAGGCCAAAAATAGCATGTGTAAGGCCAAACTCAAAGGGCTAAAATGGTGCTCTTAGAGCAGATGTTTAAGAGCTTGTGCACAAGCTCTAGGCTTGTTAGCCAGCCTAAAAACTGCAAAAGGCCTCTTGGAAGGATTAAAACTCTTGGCTAGCACACGCACCTCTCTGCTGGAGGCACTGGAGATGTGTTTTACTGAAAAATGAAAGTGGTAACCTGGGCTGAAGGGTTGCTCAGAGAGCTCCTTAGCCAGAGGTCCTGAAACCATTCCTGATTTGGGCCAGGTACTCATTAATTGCAAAAGGAGTTTCATCTCAGAAAGGGCTAGGCAGGGGCATTTGTGGCTCAAGAGAACCTCAAAGAGGATGGGATAGAAGAAAAACTACTTGAGAAATGGAGAAATTCTATAAGTAAGAATAAAGATGGGAGGTTTTACAAGTGTAAAAGAAAATATATTGAAAAAACATCTGAAGAAAGAAAACTTTTAAGATTCCTAGTTGAGATAACCCCAGTGGCAGCACTCAGCAATCCCAGCCTCATCACTTTGCATCCACTCCAACATCTATGGAAGCACCAGGTCCTGACACATTCTCTACAGTGAACAGGAAATATCAATGACTTTGTCTTTTTTCCCATTTTTTCCCTGGTTTTCTAAAAACATGTCCTGATGAACAACCCATCCAGCCTTGCTGTTTCTGCCACACTTTTACTTCTGTGCACTCTCTAGCTACAACACTGTGTTTTTGGCTTGTTACCATGGCACGGAGGTGCCCTTCTGTGTCATTCACAGTCAGAAACCAGAGGCCCTAAACCTCCACATAACAATTTTACAGCCTAATGTGTGAAAACATGAGCTCATTGGGAAGCAGAGAGCCAGCATTCACCCTGAGCTATGGATGATTTCCTCAGCCATGAAACCTTTGGCCAAGCAGCACCGCTTTTTTTTTTCTTTTCTTTTTTCATCATCACAAGAAAAAATATTTGAAGCTTTTCCCAAGTGCCAGATTCTACAAATTACAGGCTGGGAGTTATTATGAGTCTCATTATTCTCCATGCCCTCCTTCCCACACCTATGAAAACCAGCACGTTATAAAAAGGGTTAGTTGGACTCAACAGTGAATGAACAATTTAGCTGAGTAAAGAACAGAGAAGAAATAGATTGGGATAATATGGAGCAGGAAAGCAAAATGAATTTATTTCCCCCAGCCTTAGGTGAAATTAGATGAGTGCTTGGATTGGGTACACACTAAGGGAAACCCATGGTGGTGTTTGATCTTGGTCCCACGAAGAACGAGGGTTTTTTTCCTGATTAAAAACAATCACTGTAGTATTGGAAATTCCACCCAAATATATAAAATTATTTTTGTTCTCTCTGGCATAGCTGTGTGAGAGCTCTACCAAGGGTAGGTCAGAGAAGGCAGGGTATTGTGGAGCTATTTTCTTGCAGAATAAGGCAGGAAGTGAGAAATTATCATTGTTGTGTCTGAAAAGATCAGGTTAAGTGCTGGAACAGAAATCCACTGAGGAATTAATTTGTAGACTTTGCAGAGAGTAAGGAAATTAAATCTAGCTAAACGAGTTATTCATATTTTTTCCCTTAACAGTAGTAAGCATTAAATCTTGAATTGGGAGTACAGTGAGACACTGACACACCATCAGTGTGTTAACTGGCTCATTCATGCTGGAGCAAGGCTGTGGGTAACAAGGAGCTTTCATTAACAGATGAACTAAAAAGGAAGCAGGTTTTGTTTTTGTTTTTTGGTTTTTTTACCTTTTCCAGCCACTCCAGGGACTGTATCTTGTTTGAGCTGGGAGGGATGTCCTGGGAGACCTGGTGGTACAGGCAGGTTTCTCTCCCGATGGTGTAGATTCTAGGAATGCTGTCTATGGATTTTACTCTTCCCAATATACTGGCTCTGTGTTCCTGTCATCACCTGAGCTACCTACGTTGTTCTGATTGGTTTGGCACCTGGAAAAAATCTGCTTTTAGGAATGAGGAACCAGCAGTACAATGTGGTGCAGCTGGTGTCATCCTAGGAGTGAGAAAGAAGGCTGGCAGAAAACAAAATTTTGACCTATATAGAGCGATCCATCTGTCCAGGGAAATATTTCTATACTTCCGAGTCAGCTTCTTCCCCTGCTTTACCTTTTGGTGTTCTGACAGAAATTTTCAGCGTTTTTACAAAAAAGGATATTTTCTCCCCTGCTAGAACCCTTTCCACCATGATTATTTCTCAAAACATGGTGCTAGGGAAGGCTTGGCCACCCAAACTTGCCATTCTCATGTGGTTTTCAGCAGCTCCCTGGGAACTCCCTTAAGGCTGTCCTGCTCAGTCATTGCATAACCGTCCTGGCTGCTTTTTTCCCCCTTTTTTTTTCCTTTTTCCATTCAGCTGCTTGCAATTCACATGAGCTATTGTATTAATAATCAGACCTTTCCCTTCACCAATCAGACAAACATATGGGATATGAAGCCATAAATGACAAAGCAGCCCCACATCTTTCATACCATCATTGGCCCTCGTGTCTCACAGGAGGGGAATTTCATCCAGCTGGTTTCATCATGGTTGAGTGATCTTTAGTATTAAATGCAGGGCAAAAGCTAAAGATCATGGCACCAGAACCCTTTGTACGGAACGTTACAAATGGCTGGCCTGCAAACGGAACAAAATGTCAGAAGATGATATCAAATAAATGAAGATATCACCACAACTACTCATGTGGAGCATAATGTCCCAGACCTTCTCTCTGTTATTCCAAAAGCACTCACATTTCAAAAGAGTGGGGATTTCTTTTCTCTTCCTCGTAGGGGAAACCGATGCCGTAGCACTGCAAACACGATTGTGGTGCGTGCTGCGTGAGAAGCAGACACTGCTGCCTTGGAAACCCTGAAAAGGCCATGCCTCTGATGCTAGTTTCTCTTTCTCTCACCCTCTAATTATGTAAGCCCCACTCATTTAGGCTTGGACTCAGGCTGTTTTTCCTCCTGGTATCCATTACACCATTAGGCTGCTGCAGTGACAGAGTGACCCGATGGGAGGGTGGAAATACCCCGTGGGTTAATGGAGGCAGCAGGATGTTTTCCCTGGATGAGCATTGCTAGAAATGGGATACAATGGAAGACATGCTGCCCTGTCAGTGGTGGTGCCTGTGCTACAGCAACAAGCATCCCTCCCCTTGCCTTCCAACATCATGGGGGCTGAACTGGTAATTTAGATGTAATTGGGCACCTCTGATTCTGTTTAATGGGGCTCCTGATAAATGGCTCTCCTGCCTAATTGGTACAGTTACCATAGGAGGGCCTGGCCCAAAGTGTGAAGCAATGCAGGCCCCTAACTCCCACTGAAATCAATTACACTGAAATCAATGAGAGTTAAACAGCTGAACAGCTTTTAAAATCTGGCCCTCAGTGCCCCCCAGGGCTGTAATTTATCAAAGCACCAAATAAATGGCATGCCTGGTTGATTTCAATGGGTGTGATTGGTTTATAGGAGTTATTACTGGAAAACCCCCAGCTTTTAATACATGTCCCCTGTTATTTTTCCAGAATTTCAGTCTGTTGATGCACAAGTGCAAAGCAAACGTACTTGAGTTTGACTCTGTTCCAGGAAGGCTGTCAGGTGGAGTCCAGCATTTATTTTGATTTTGACCATGATGAGGAAGGGGACAGAGGATTAGACAGACATCTGCTCTCATCCTATGCAGCCATTTGTGCAAGTTCTTATCAGGGCAATTGATTTGAGGAAAAAAATTGTGCAGTCTTTGCCCATCAAAACTCTCCTGGATATATGACTGGGCATAAAATCAGCAGTGACCTTGAGGATGGAGCCTTTTCTGCATATTACAGTGCTGTGAAACTCTCTGCACACAGAACCAGGAGACTGCCACAAGTGCTTCATTCTTTCAAAGATAATTCAGTTAGGGTGTTCTGGTGCTTGCTGGCATGATCTTGTTGCTCTGTTACAGTTCTAAGCAGGGTACCTTATCTCTAATGACTGTTGTGAAGTGCTTCAGTGTTCTGCATTTCGCAGTAGTACCAGATACTAAACTGTGTCTCAGTCCCTACATCCCTGAGAAATGGAGTTGCATCAGGATTGCTACTGAAAGGACATTTTCTTCTGCAGGTGTCAGTATTTCAGAGCATCCTGCAGGGAGTGGGATGTTAATTAATGTCTGATTTATGTCCCAACATTGTAACACACAATCATTGTGTTTGATAGGTTAATCATAGGACATTGCAGTCAATTTTCTGTCTACCCTTGTATTTCCTATGTGTGTTGATCCTTTGGCTTTAGGGTCTTCTCAGAGGTGTGAGTTGAGAGGCAATTAGAAATTCTCTTTCCTGATGTGAAGGGAGGAGTACAGCATGCCAGGTGGCCTTGGAGGGTGCTGTCCAAACTCACCTTTTAGAATCCCAGAACCCCCAGGATGACAGAAGTGTTATTTATAGACTCTGATGAAAGAACTTAATTTCTTCATTTACAAGGGTGCCTTGTAACCTGTCAAACCAGATGTCAAATGTCAGTCAGAGTGTGACAAATAATTTCCATTCTGAGATGGCTTTATGTTGCTGATTAGACTGTTGATGGGCCATCAAAGACATCAGATTCTGGCATCTATTCTTGATGACAATATGTAAACTCTTCAGCGATCTACATATTGGCTCAGGGACTGACTTTGTTCTTTCCTGCTCAGAATAGCAGTATTTCCTCACCTCTCCAGAGAATGATATGTTTCTCACTTTTTTTTTTTCTTTGGTGCAGCTTGGACAAAAGGCTTGAAGGTGTGAAGGAAAAGTAGCAACAAGGACTTGCATCACTTGTTCCCAACATAACTCGTGTTGGCAGTGTTTGCGTTGTCCTGGTTAACTTGAGTTTGTCACAGCGTGTGGCACGACCTGCTCACAGCTGTGCTGCCGGGGGAAGCCAGGGTTTTCCTCCTCTTGTGATACCCCAGATTGTTTTTACTTGTGCCAGCCACATAGTTTGCTCCAGCCTAAGGAGACAGTGTGGTTAGTACTGAGGACTGGCTCAAATGCCACTGAAGCCCCATGTGCAAAGGATGAGTCTTGCATACCCCAAAAGACTTGTTGGATGGAAGGCAGATGAAGGTACAAGCAGAGTCCAGGTGTAGTGCTTGAAAAATCAGAACACTTCATTCTGTGTGAGAAGAGATACAGGTCCTTGGAAAAGAGACTCCAGCCTCCTTGGAAATCACACTTTGAGTTCCTGCTGAAATGCTCTGTGTGGCTGGGACTGAGCTGCTGCCAAGAGCTGAGATCACAGTTCACCTGGCTTTGTTTTCTCAGAGGTGCCTGGAAGTGGCTCGTTTTAAACAAAAGCAGTGTATGTCTGGACCCACATGCTTTTCTTTCTTTCCTTTTCCACCCTAAATTTCTTCATGCTTTCTTGAGGCAGCAGGCATGGTCTTCCATGTACTTTGACCTGCTATTCCACAAACTGATCTAGGTCACACTCTTCCAGTGCCAGAAACTGAGAAGTACCCATCAGTATCTTGCCTATTAATGATATTACACTTCATGAAGTTCCTTCAGATCTTCCCCACCTGTACTATAACAGACCCCATGTGATGCCTTATCTTTTTTCCTTTACTCCTAAACTGATGCATTTCTGACACTGGGAAATGTCTTTGGTGAATTTCTGTATTTCCTAGAATGACCTTTTTGGCATTTTGACCACAGTTTGTGAAAGACCTGAAATGCTTGCAAACTTGTCAAAATGAAGTTAACAGATATGTACATCAATCTATGTTTATTTGTAGCCTGGCAGAGCTCAAACTCCCAGGTTCCAGCCAAAAACTGTCGTTCCAAATGGCTTAACACTAGAATTTCAAGCACCAGGAGGAGGTGAACACATTCAAGAAGGACCTTTTTTGTGTGTGTGTTTTTTAACAACTAAATTATTATTTAATTATTAATTATTTCCTCTCTTTAATTTATTTACTTATATGTTTACAAGGCATTGAGCAGCACACTATTGATTACACAGAGGTCACTCAATATAAGATGGTGTATCTCCATTCCCCTCCATGGCAGCTCACAGAAGCTCCACTCAGGTGGGAATGGACCATGTTAAAGGTGCTGCCATGAGGGCAGTATGAATTTATTTAATTCTTTATTATAAAGTATGCCTGGATCCAAGGATTACTCCAGGGAGTGAAATCGAATCAGCTTAAAAAAGGGAAAAGTGAGAAATCTCAAAATGAATGCAACCCAGCCCTTTCAGATCCTATTTATTTACTTTTTGTTTGTGGGTGGTATTTCCTTCATTTCCCATCAATCATGCCAGCTATTGATATTTTTTCTGTCAGACACTAAGAGTATCAGACTGACTGACACTATCTGTCTATTGACTGCCTCGGTTTTCAACCTTTTTGGATTTGCAGCCCCCCTGAGCATTTTCCAGATGAGGAATTTAAGCCAACTGACACGGATCATTAGCTTGAGTTACTCTTCATGAACCTGTCAGAAGTAAACTAGAAACCTCAGAAGCCTTAGGTAGATAACACTGATTATATAGGATAGATATTTACATAACACCATTGATGTCTCAGGTATAATCAGTCTCTAGCTGGATGAAATAATCAATAGGAAACCTAGCAGAAAATGCAGAATGAGATTGTTCTAGGCATTAGGAAGCCAGACCCATAAATGGATCCATTTTCTGTCTCTCTGGGATGAGACAGAGCTTCTTGAGGGGGCTTTCACCCACTCAGGAGGACAGCTGTGATCCAGGCATGCTGGGTGGGTGGATGAGGATTTAGGACAGCCCCTACAACCTCTTGCAGCCTTGTGAGATATAGGAGACTCTAGCTCAGGTGGATCCAGTCTCTATATTGAGTATTTACCCCTTGGGCTTTATTACACTTTATTTAGCACCTGAAATCACGTTGGAGACAAATTCTCTTGGGTCCCTCACTGGAAACTAATTATACTCTCATAAGCCTGCTAATTTAGTGTGTGCTTCCAGCTACTCCAGGCAGGCACCACCTGATGTGCAAGTTATGACTTGCATAATGCTTGGGGACTTAATTTTCACAGGTACCTTTGTGCCATGGAAATCAGCAGGACACCTCACACTGCTCTTTTTTTGCCTTCACATCATTGCTCAAATAAATACAGGAAAATTATGTAGTCATGTGTAGAGACTCAGAATTTCTATGTTTCTCAAATGTCAGTCAGATTTGCTACCTCTGCTAGATTGAAGAGCTTTTTCCCAGCCAAAACCTACAAGCTGAAACTTCAATGGAGATCACATCCAGCAATTTGATGTGGGTTCTTCACAGGGCACGTGGATATATGAAGTTGTGTTGGTTTAATTGATAGTTTAACCTAGTTTTGTCAAACTAATTATGGTTTCTGTGAAGGTTTACTTTTCCTCTATTTCATTTAAGATTAAATTGCTAAGTAGCTGATTTAGGCTGGAATATGATAAAACAATTTCTAAGCAGAAAAACTGTCTTGATATGGAAGGAAAGAACACTGCAAGAGAAAGAACTTCTATCTGTCTTGGTTACACTGTGGTAATTTGTGTGTAGACTAATACTGGGAAGTTTAAGAGCCATTCCTTTGTGGATACCATGCCCCAGTGATGAAAGAGGAAACTTGCTGTCCACTCATGTTCCAAATGTTTTTATGAGGTGTTAATGAAGCATTTCATCCTTTAATGGGACCACTGGGATTGCAGTTATCTATATTTTATTTTAAGGGTTTTTCATTTTCCAAGGATCAATACCTAGTTCCTAGAAAAGATACAAAAAATTCCAGTAATATAAAGGAGAGAATTACTGAGTACCTTGAGGGCTGCTATGTTGCTAATGAAATCTCCTCTGCAGTGTGAGCCAATTTTAAATTCTCCACAACATTGAACTTCCTTTTCAAGATGCAGAGCAGAAAGAAAAAATCATGTAATGTAACAAATCAAGACAGAAGTGGGGCCAAGTAGCTTATCACACATGTGTTTGGGATTCAGTCATTTAATAACGCAGCTTCAGTGGTGCTCTGGCAAGTGAGACAAAAAATCCAGTGCACAAGGCAATACAAGAGGCCACTAATACCTCAGAAGGTGATGCCAGGATTTGCTGCCACTTACTCTGCTTGATCTTCTCCAGAAGGGACTTTGTATTTAATAAAAGCAGAAAATGTACTAGACAAAAGATTTTTTTGGCAAGATTTTGCTTTGGTCAGTTGGAATCCAGTTTCCATTACTTCAGGGCTTGGCATGAACAAAAGCTGCAGAACTTAAACGGTTTACAACCCACTTGTTGCATTTTTAGAAAAACGCTTATATATTTTCTGTGCTGTAGTAGTCTGGTTTTAATTGGATATTTTTTGGTACAAAAGACTCACATGGAAAGTTTTTACCCAACAGAGACAGCTATAAGAACAGATCCAGAAAATGCTGTGGGAAAAGCCACGTTTTCCATGTGTCATTGCAGAGTCCTGTCCCCAAACCAGGTTCATGTCTGTCATCTGGCTCTGTGAACTTTCCAGTGTCATACAGCAAATGTGCTTTCTTCTCCTACCTCAAACCATCTGGAAAAGCTGTTCCCAGCTGCTGTGTAAAACATAGTAGGAGAGGCTGTGAATTTTCAGAAATACGTTTTTCCCTGTGCTACTTTTGGCTGGAGTAAAATTTGTTTTCTTCACAGTAGCCAGTGTATGGCTGCTTTGGATTTATGCTGTTGATAACCCAGGGATGATTTTTTTTTCTTGCTGAATGGTGCATATACACAGCCAAGGGATTTCCTTCTTCTTACCCCATCAGTGAGCAGGACTGGGATACAAGGAATTAGGAGGGGACACAACTAGGACAGCTGTCCCCAGCTTATCCAAGGGATATCCCAGACTGTGGAGTCATGGTCAGTGTACAGAGCTGGGGAAAAAGGAGGAAGGAGAGGACATTCAAAGTGATGGTGTTTGTCTTCCTACATCATCATTACATCTGATGGGGATGGCTGAACACCTGCCAGCCCTTGGAAAGTGGCAAGTGAATTACTTGTTTTGCTTTTTTATTTGCATGCACGACTTCTGATTTACCTAATTCCCTGTCTTCATCTCAATCCACAAGTTTTCTCACTTTTGATTCTCTCTTCCATCCCACTGGGTGGAAGCAAGAGGCTGTGTGGGGTTTAGTTGCCATTTGGGGTTAAACCACAGCATTCCCCATCAAATATTTTCCAATTCAGCAAAAAAAGAAGCACCTCAATCTGCTGTAATTCCCATGCAAATCCACAAACTATCTAAATGAACCTTCCTTACCAGCCATGCCCAAACAGTGCCTGGTTTTGTGTAAGGCTGGTTCCTCAGAAGGCCTTCTGGCAGCCCTGGTAATGCTTTGCTTGGCAGCAGCTCTATTTTAGGTTTGTTTTTATTAAAAATTATGGCACATACCCCAGAACGAGAATTTCAGCCTCTAAATTATGGTTCTGCACTGATGTGATGGCTGCATTTTTTCTAACTCCAGTAACAGAATCCTTGTACATGTGGTGGGTAACATTTTTTGTAAAGATTTTCCCCAATCATTTGAGATTTCAGAAGGGGATACATGATTTTCCTGCACCTCTTTTTTGTTGTTGTTTTTGGGGTTTTTTGTGGTTTTTTTTTTGGTTTTTTTTTGTTTTTTTTTTCTGTATTACTAAATGCCTGATTGCAGTTGACAATATCCTGGATACTGCTCCACATACAGCAAGACAGGAGAGCTTGTAAGGGGTGAAATGAAACTACATGGGCATGGAAATACAGCAGAGATATGGTCTGCTCCTCTCTGCTGGAATTAGAAATAATGTGGGTATGATAACCTGAAAGGAATCCTGTTCCCCTTTTTTTCTGGATGACAAATGAAATAATGGTGTTCTCTGGAGTGTTCTAAAAGAATCAGCTTTGATCCTACCAAACTGAGCTCGTGGTGACAACCTGTCATTCAGGAGAGAAAGGTGGGGCTGTCAATTGTCATCATGAGGGCACATGGGTTTTGATGCAATCCAGGGTGTGAAAGGTGGAAGTGAGAAAATCTAAGGCAGGTTCTGTAAAATCTCATCTCTGTCTTCTCCAAAAAAGGCAGAGTCCCACTGCAGGTCAGTGCTCTGCATCACCTAAGCAAGGTAAGCTCTGTTCTCACTTCCCTGCAGGAGGAGATGCATTACAGAATCTCTTTTAGGTGCAGAGATGGTTTCTCATTGTTGTCTGTGAAAATCAGAAGATTTGTGCACCACTGTAATGGAAATAGCAGAGCTCGAAGTGCTCCAGCAGCCGTCCAAGCCTGAGAGGAGAGCTGGCAACTTCCCCCTGACATTTCCAAAACAACTTGCTGTGTTTTCACTGCTAAATGATGCTATGGACAGAAGCCCTGAGACCATTCTTACTGTCAGTTCCAGGGACGGGCAATTAATCACTAGTGATTACAGGTTATTTCCTAGCCAATAATTGCAAGGCAATTAAGTTTGGGGAGAGGAGAGCAGGGTGGCAGCGTGGATGGCTGTGCGGAAGGGGACTGTCAGTCCCTGGCAGAGTTAAACTGTCCCACATCATCTACGAATTTCAGTTCCCAAAGCATATTTTGATATGCAGTAATTATGCTTCTACCTCAGCTTTCATCCCTTTCATTTGTTGCTTCCATTGAATGTCAGGAATTATGTGTCACGGTTCAGAAAGACTTAAGAAATCCATTAAAAGCTTCCACAAAGAGAGCAATTTTTCAGACAAATGTAGGATGAAGAAACTGGTCTCTTCTGATGATTAATTCCAATAACTATTCATCAAGTCAGGTGCCAGGCTTTGCAGTAGGCTAGGAGCATTAAGAGCTGTGATGAGTAAGGTCTTCTAGCCCTGAACCTATGAACTAAGTACATCAGCAAACTCCCAGGCAGCAGCTAGCAGAAATACAACATTAGTTTTAGTCACTGTACTGTTAAAACATGTATTTTCACTGGCAGGCTGCAATTGCCAGCCCTTCATAAATCTTTCCACACAGCCAGGGCCATAAGCACCACTGGTTTAGCTCTAATCCCTTGGAGTGTTGTAATCTGTCATCCTCAGGGGGATTCCAGTGACCCCCCAACCAGGCTGTGCCTGGCTGATGTCAGTGGGAGTTTTGGACAAAACCAGTGCAGAGGTTTAGTCAATCAGATATGCAGCCATGCTGAGATAACTTCAAGCTGTAGTTGGGTACTAGTGGGGAGTGTCTAATCCACTGGGTGATACAGGGGTTTATTGCACTCTTGTTGGATTTTTTTAAAGTTGTTTTTTTTAAAGTTTTTTGATGTTTACATTTTTGTAATGTAGTTTTTTACGCAGTTTTTTATGTAAATAATGATTGTTTTCCAGATGTCGTAATAGGCTATGAAATGAACCACACGCACACGTTGAAATGTTTAAGGCAAAAACTACCTAGTTTATTTCTGACTCCAATGTTTATAGACTTTCAAAATTGACCATAGATTGGAGGATGAAATTACCACCTCTCCAGCCACACTGGTCAAACCAACAGTTCATCAAATTTCTCCTCCTCGGAAAAGGAATGCAAAACAATCATTATTTACATGAAAACTCCGTCAGGAGCTCCATTACAAAAATGTAAACATCAAAAGGCCTAGAAGAACTTAGAAGAGCAGGGCAACACACTTGAGCAGAGCTGGTTCAGCAGCTCAGGCTTTGTGCTGGAGAGCAGCACTGGTTCCATGCTTTGTGTGTCATCAGCACCAGCAGCAGTTTTGTGTGATCCCCCAGCATCCAAACAGAAATGCTCCTTAAAATGCCATTTCTTGTCTCTATTGGACTTAATTTTGTACCACAGAAAGGGGTGCCCCAGATTTCCTGCTCAGAGCATCCCTTCAGTCAGGGCTCTGTGTATTTATCATTGGAGAATGAGCTTTTTGGCTCTGCCTGGGATGAGTGATCTGTTTGGTGAAATATTTTGAGTACATGTGCTATAGGGTTTTCTCCCTTTCACTCTCCTTCCCAGAAAAAGGAGCCACAGGGAATGAGGAGTTCTGCCAGCCTTTACTCCTGAGCCTCCTGCCCTCATCCCACATAAATTTCCCTTGAAGTTACACTTGGGTAATTCCATTGAAATGAATAAGATTTTTACAGTGTGATCAAGAAGAAAACTTGTAATACAAGTTCTCTTTCTCTTTTTTGCTGGAAAAAGTTGTATTTAGAATATTCTCCTTCCTTCTTGCTCTCTTGTGGGTGTACCTCTTGTGAAACTTTCCATTGTTGGAAATGTCTGTAAAGAAAAGACAAAAAGAGATAAGCTGAATTACTTTTTTTTTTTTTCCCTTAAAATTTTCCTCCACAGAAGAACTTGCAAGAATTGAAGAGAGAACATGAGATTTTAGTGCTGCCTTTAGCCATATATACAATTATAAAGTCAAGGTCTGGGTGCCTTTAGGGTATCAGCCTAAAAATGAATGGCATTTCAATCAGTAGCAAAAAGAATGTTAACTCTTCCCTAGTGGTAGAGACCCAAGATAGAGGAAATTAAATGATGTGCTCCTCATTTCACAGACATGAACACACACATATGATCACAGAGAGCCATGGATTAGAACCTGGCCCACTGGCAAGACTTTATTTGTAGTTAGTCAGCTGCTATGGGGAACAAGCCAAAATACCCAGTTCCATCAAGAAGACTGTAGGAAGCCAGTGTTAATCTTGAGCTAATTGCTGTATTGGATCTCTAATTGCAAAGAAAGGTTTTGATATCTTGTTTATCCAAACAATCTTACCAGCAGAAGGCTCCTTGTACAGGGACTGTGTTGGCATCAGAGCCCAGCAGAGCCAAACCCCAGCAATTGCTGGGGGTGGTTGTAACAACAGAGCAGGATCCCCCTCATCCAAATTCTGACATGGGATCCTGCATGGCTTTGCTGAGGGCTGCAATGTGGCAATCACATTGTTATCAGAGCCTAAGATAATCAGGCAGGGCAGAGGGAAGAAGAAAGCAATAACTCATGAAACAAACCAGCAAGGAGAAGATGCACACCCCTGTTACATTCCCACACTCATCAGATAGCTTCTCTTCTCAACTGTTAATTTTACCTCAGAGCTTTAAAACTAAGTGCACAATACTGATAATAGTTCAGTTAATTTAGAATAATTTTTTTTAATTCATCAACCTGCCACCAGGTCCTGGAACTATAACCATGCAGCAAAGTCAATCTTTCTTTGCCGTCTGAACTTTGAGAACTATAAACTAGAGGTAATCATCAGCCTTCTTGATGGTTATTCTTAATTGAAAAAAGGAAGACAGTGTTTTCAGGAAAAGCAAACTCCATCTCCTTCCTTAAAATTTTGTGCCAATATGTTTCTTCTACTTCTCAATATTAATCTGAGTGATTGCTCTAAAAAGCAAGATTATTAATTTTAAGGATCTAAGGATATTTTCTCCATAGTCTGACCTGAATTTGGCACTGTATTTAATAGCTCAAGCTCAATACAGGGCAAAACCAGCTCATTTCTGATTGACATTTATAATTTCTTCTCAGCACAGCAGACATATCTTTTGCAGCTGAGCTGTGCCAGGCTTTATCCTGAGACTTCTCTCACCAGGAAAGTTTGCCTCTGGCTGTCTCATTTGCTTTCTTGTTGACTTGCTCTTTGTTCTTCTGTGAGCACAACTCTTCATACTCCTTGTTCTTCATCTGTGAAATTGTCTTTAAAGAAACAGCATTAAGAGGACAGTAATACAGTCCAGTCAAGTGCACCACATGTAAGAGGTGCCCAAGTTAAGCTTGCCTAAGCAATCCTAATTGAGTCCCTTACACGTGTGTTCCTTTTTCTACAACCTGTAACCCTCTGTTCAATATTTCATTGGCTCTCCAGGGAGGGCCCCATCTCAGGCTGAGACTGGGAATCTGCCAGCAGGGCAGCACTAATTGGAAGATGACAAATGTTTGCTGCTGGACCTCTGATGATGGTTGTGCTCCTGGATCCCTGCCGTCTCCTAGGATGACCAATTTATTTAGGCTGACTCGGGTAATTAAATGCATGAGTACATTTTTTCCTCACTCAGCCTCTATTCTTTCCTCATGTGACTGCAGACCTGTGAACTTTCCTTGCATTGAGTTGTCCCAGCATTACCTATTTTCTTTGCTCAGGAAGCACCAAGTTAAGTCAACTCTTTGAGAGGTCACAAAGGGGATCTGTCCTTCACAATATCAGTAGGTATTCCCTACCAGTGATGGAAAATGTGCTGCCACATACATTGTGGAGAGACACTGCATGAGCAGGTCAAAAGATCAGTATTTGATGTGAGGAGGACAGGCAGTGAGCCCGTGCCAAATGCTTTTGGCAGATTAGCTCTTGTTTTGAGGAACACAGCCTGAACACTTTCCTGTAAGATCAGGGAAGGAGTGCCATGATCATAAAACATAACCTCACTATTTTTCTATTTAACAGCTCTCTTTCCATCCTAGGCACAGACCCTGCCTTCATTTCAAAGATGGTCAATCAACAGGGATATGGCCTCAGTTCCAGCAAGCTGGGACATTGCTGGGATGGCATCCTCAGGACTGTGTCTACTCTTTTCCAAGTTCCAGTCCAGAGCTGGAAGAATTTCCTCAGGGAAGAGGATAAATATTCCACCTTCAGCCTTTCCAGAGCATTAGTGACACAGCAGTGTGCACACCTGTGGGATTGGGTACATCTCTCTGCCAAGGACTGGTTTACAGGAATTTAAGAAGGGAACTCAGCTCTTCAAATAAAATAGCCACCTAAGAGAATAAAATTGTTCATTAATTTATTTCAAGTTGAACTTCTATACAAGTTTATGCACTTATTTTGCCTCACAGAATCATTTCAAGCATCATCAGTTCTCAGCTAACAGGAGGTACATTTCTAGCAGTGCTGGGGAATTCCTCCCAGCTGCACCAAAGGGTTCACAAACCATCACTGATCACAGACCATCTCTGCTCACATCCAGGACTTCTGCTACTCATCAGCTCCTGATCATTTTCCTTTTTTGCTGCTGCTGTGCTCTTCTCCAGAGGCAGCAGGTGGTGGGGTCTGAGCTGAAGTGCTCTGCAGAGACCAGCAGAGGTGGTTGGCAGCAGTCAGGGTTTGAGGTTCTCAGCCTGGAGGAAGCTCCTCTCAAAGCCCCTGTGCTCACTCACTGTGAGCACCCTGCAGACTCCCTCTCTTCTTGGTGACAAGAAAAACTGATGAGAACAGTGCTCAGCTCCTTCCTTCTCCCTTGGAAAGTCACTGCCTGGTTCTTAAAACTAGATGGACTTCAACATCCTGACACTTCCCTTCCAGCAAAGAAAAACACTTAATATACAAAATCCCCACACCAGCATTTTCAGAATATTTTCCAATAAAATAAACCAAAAATAGAGGGAAATTTCCAACTGATAAAATTAGCCATGCCTGTCAGTGCTGCTGCCCTAAAACAATCAGTCATACCTGGGAGCTAAGCTCCCATGAAAGGCAATTGCATCTGTGTGTTGGTAATGCTTTTTGTCACTGCAGTATGTCTTTGAGGTACCTCCGGCCCCACTATGGCTGCTTTAACATAATCTCTTCTGATAGCAAATAGGAATTTTAGCTGTAGCCAAAAAGGCTTGACAGTGTTGCTTTCATCTTGGTACCATCCATGCTAAGGATATAAGCAGGAAAATATCACTAACAATACATCAGCTGGGCTTATATTGTCACAAAAAATTCCAAAAAGACACTACCACTTTCTGATGACACCGTCATTAAACCCACTACCCTGGAGCATGATTAGTGCACACACAGACAAGGCAACACCAAGGAGAACAAAATGAACTTGCAATGGCTACTCTTTGAGTAATTCTGAGTCATCACTGATTATCTGGTGCATGATCAAGAAAGGAAACAAGCAAAGCCATGCTGATTTATGCTCCAGATGCTCCATACTCTGCCAGGCTCAGGCTAGTGTGGCTGTGCTGTCCTCAGAACTGTCTTACAATGGCCACACATCAAGAGAGGACTTGGATTAGCACATTGAGGAATTAGTGCTTGCAAAAAGGAAACAAAGTAAAAACTGGGAAAGGCACAATTTTAATCCATTTTGTGATGTGACATTTTATAAGTTCTCTCAGAAACAGTTTGGTGTTTGACATCTGATTCTTTCTAAATATGTCGCTGTTTGTGGCATGTTCAGAGAAAACCTGTAATCATCACAACCTCTTTAATACAGCACAATGAGATCTGACTGTAGCAATAAATCATATCTCATCCTATTCTATTCTCATTGATTTTGGTGGAATAAAGGTTTTGCCCAAAGGAATAAAACCACATGAATACTTTGTTAGCTTCTCATCATCTCTTTCTCAATTCATTACTCCTTTGCTTTCTCCTTTGATAACTGATCATGGAAAGTAATTCAGTAAATAATTCTGGTGGAGGATTTATGTTGTTCTTATTATATGTGAGAAAACTATTTGTGATGCATCTGCAAGGAGATCAGCGTGGGTTTTAAATCTTACCAGATTTGTAGGCAACAGGATACTGGCTTTATCTCTCAATTGGCTGAGAAATAGGTATATTTTTTTTTACTTTCAGGTACAAACATTTCCATCTGCATCAAAATTTACTTGCTGGGAGGCTCCATGTGCATGCAGTTCTCCAGGGATATAGACCATGGAATAGCATTGCTTCTATATTAACTCTTTCTGGTTATCTTAAGCTTGACCCTGCCATCCCTGTCACAGTTCTATTCACATATATTTCAGGGAACTGTTGAGAAAATATCAGGGTGCAATAACAGAACTTTGCTTCCAGAATTGATTTCACAACAGCAAAGAGTGATGCAGCTGGCTGAGCTAGAAGTGATGGCTGCCACAGTAAACCAACTTTAATTTCCCCCACAATTTCTTTTTTCATTTTACCAGACTTAACACTCTGGCAGAGAGAGACAGATTATTGGGAAATGGGCTCAGGTGACCATTGAGAATGTTGAATGTGTTTGATTATGTTTCTATTTAAGGAGGGATATTATTTGGGAAACTGAGTCTCACTCTTTGTTAGAGGCTGATTGTAGCTTATCAGCTGAAGAGGTTTAGGTAACATTTCAACTACACAGCTGGAAGTGCTACAATAACCCTTGATTTTAAAGGAGTAATTATTGCATCCAGCTTAGGTTTAAAAATAGAGAAAAACAGACTTACAGGGCACAGCAAAGGAAATCTCATTTTGTTTTTTATTTGAAAGCAGCAAGGAGAAAACATGTTGTCATGTAGCTGTCAGTGGGATCTTGACATCTGAATCAGAAAGACTTCAAACACTGGCACGAAGCAGCAGCACAGTTCTGTGCAAGCTTGTGTCTCCTGGGTGGGGAAGGGAAGAAGAGGCATCTGGTCCTTCCCTGTCCCCATTTCCTACAGCCTGCCACAAACCCCCTTCTCTCCTGGTCAAGATAGAGGCTGTGCAGTTCAAAAGAAATTAAAAAGTGAGCATTGCATCATTGCTTATCAGTTGTCATCCCAGATCTGGACCATGGGGATGTCTCCATCAGGGTGAAATCCGTCTCAGAGCCTGTGACTCACCAAGAAATACATTGACATAAGGAATACCCCAAAAGTATCCCATTTAGCCCAGGTACGAAGCTGCAGGCAAGAGGTTAAGAGGGACATTTTTAAAGCAGAGCAAAAGACTTAGTGATGGAACTTCTGTTGACATTAAGTCCCACACACTTTGAAAATTTACCACCTAAGAGCTACCTTAAATCTATAATGCAGTAATGGTATTAAACGAGGCAGGGACATTAAAGCACTGCCTTAAACCTTGGATTTCCATAATGCTCTGAAATGGGACAATAGCAAATCTAGTGCTCGGTCTTGATTAATTATGTGAGAGGGATGTGCTGGACTGGCCAGCACTGTCATAGGCAAACTGCTTATTAAAAAGGTTATGATCTTTTCTTTTCCTTCCTAAATGCTCCATCAGCTCCATCTCTGTAGGTGGAAGGTGTCTCAGGGGTGTCACTTGCAGGGAAGGGTTCCCAGGAAAAGCAGGACCAGTCTGTCTTATACCCACAGGAATCAAATGCTGTTTTCATAAAGTAGAGAGTGCTAAATTCTTTCAATTCTTTAGGAAAAGTTGTTTTCTTTTTCCCTGAGAAATGCAGTTAAGATTGGTTTGAAGCTTCTAAGAAGCTTAATGAACCGTGGCTATGCCTGTAGCTTTTTAACATTTGGAAACTTTTGTTGCTAATTAACTTCATTAATAGTACTTAGAGGCACAGTGGCCAATATTTACTGAGCACTGGTGTTACTGCAAAGCACCAGTGGAGCCAGTGGCTCAGCAAATAGATTCCCTACAGAAAACTACGGAGCTGAACTCGTTATGGTCAGGTTGTTTCTCCTCTGTGTGAAAAGAAAAAAGGAAAACCTCATTGATGCTGTTTAAAAAAACCACAGTGGTGTTAAATGAATTGATGGAACTTCCTAATCCTGCTGGGGCTGGTACTGAGAGCTGCATTCCCACATGGAATTCACAGTGTGCACAGGGAGCTGGTTGCAGGATCCTGGCCTTGAGCTGGACAGAGCAGTCCTGCCTCCACAGGGACCCTCAGTGCCCAGAGGAAGATGCTGCAGAAACATCCCTTTCCAAGAAAACCCCCAGACAGGAGCTTGGTGGCACTGAGGGACGTGGCTCTCAATGCTTGGGTGACTTCAGCGTCCATCCAGCAGAATTCTTGACATCATGGTGTCCATGGGAAGTCCCTGAGTGCATCCCTGGTGCACACTGAGATGGGGTTTTAATGAGACCATCCTGACCAAAATCTTTGCTTCCCTGCTCAGCTGAAAAGGGAGGTGCACCAGACTCACTTTGCCATGACAGAAATGCCCTCTGAAAAGGCAGAGAGGTTTCTTGGGTGCAGATATCTGAAGTCCAGCTAACTGGACATCACTGCAGTAACTAACTGAAGAAAAGGAGATGGAATTATTTCTTGGAAAGATTTTCACAAACTTCTCCCTATTCTTTTCCTCTCTCTCTCTTTTTTTTTTTTTTCTTGGTGTTGTTTTCTTTTACCTCTTTCATAACCTCTTTTATTTACACTGCATCCTTCAGGGGACACTGTTGAGCTATTCACTATAAACCCAAAATATATACATCTAGGTTGGTATATATATGGAAATAGATTAGTCTCTTTGACTTATATTTCTAGTCAGTCTGCCCAGATTACTGTGTTTGTTCTACCAAGGGAAATCTCCTGACCTGAAAAATGTTTAAACTATGTTTTGTTTCTTTAATATCACGAGAACATTTCTGTTGGTGTTCCTATTTCTATTCGATGGCTCCTCGATGCTTCTCTACAGCCCTTTTGGCTTTTACTGCACTGACAGGATTTGAGTGGATTCTGAAAGCTGCTGGGAAAAAAATTGCTGAAGATCCCAGGAATATAATCCTCTCCTTCTGGTTTTGCTACAGCTCTTCTCTTTTTGTTAATTTTTTTCTTCTTTTTTTCGGCATGAGAGCCCAAATCCCAGAAGATTGCTGAGATGCTGAGGACAACTGGAAAAGGAGGAACACCTTATCAGGCAATGGCTGCACAATTTTAAAATTTTTCTTATCTCCATGCTCTCATCTACAACACCAGAGCCTCTTAGCTTTTAGACGAGAGGGGTCTCTCTCAGGAATTCATCCCCTGGTGTATTACATTGTGGATGGCTGAATTCCTCTTAAGAAGTTAAGATTTCACTTTCATTGCCCATGAGGATGGATGAGGAGAAAGCTGGAGAGACAGGGAAAAACATCCTGTTGGATGACACAGTTCTGGGCATTGCTGAGGGTCCCTGGGTGCTGATCTGGAGGAGTTTGGCTCAGTCCCTCAGTCTCATGTGTCCTCTGCAGATGATAATCTGTGCCTGCAAGGCCATTTCCCAAGGTCCCTTAACACTCCCTGCCACTGTAGCTGGGATCATATTCCACTCTGCATGAAAAGCAGAATAGGCCTGAGCATAACTGGAAGGTTGAATCTCTGGAGAGCAATAAACCTCCAAGGTTTGCAATGGGTATAAACACACTTTAAAAAAAATTATTTCTGGCTATTGTGAAAAGTTGGAAGGGTTTCATATTTTTCTTTTCCTCTGCCTGTGAGAAATACATTAACTAATAACTTAAACCCCAGGGTGCCTGCTGGTACATTCTTAGACAAGAAGGGAAGGATCAGTATTAAATACAGTTTAAAATAATCTAAGAGCTATGTGGAAGGAAGACAGGATCAAAGCAAATGACAGTAAATTATTGAAATGGTCTACAAAAAGGACTAGAGAAGAGTCCTTATGCAAAAACCAAAAGGAGGAAACATTTGAGCTACCACCTTGGGGCCCAATTCTGCTCCTGCCTGGTTATCGCCAGCCAAATTGCCCAAGTGGTTCTGCCATGCTCTACACAAGGCTCCTCCTTTCTCTGTGCCCAGTGGGGCTGCAGACTCTGCTGTGAGCAGGGTGGGACCAAGCTGTCAATGGGAAATGGAAAAGAGATGAGTTGGCGCAACACAGGGCGTGAAAGTGTGAACATCAGTGAGACATTTGGTGCACTCCTAAGGCTTTTCTGTCACTGGTGTGCTGTGAACAGGTCTAGGGCTTTGGAATGGTTTAGCCATCTCTAAAGGGCTGTAGGGGTTTATCCACTTCAGCTCTCTAAGCCTTTAGTGCCAAATCCTTGTCCCTTGTAAGTCTCCAGCAAAATCACCACTAGTTTCAATGGGTGCAGGATCGGGTCCCCGGAGCACTTTAAGTAATTTAAACCACTCTAAATCCTCGAAGCAGCTTAAGTGATAAGCTACTTGTTCCAGAGTTTTCATCTTGCAGACCAGGCTTGTAAAATACTCCAGGCAGCTCCTGGTGCACTTGGCTGGGAGCACACACAGATGCATTGCTTTGGAGCACAGAGATAACGTGGTAAGACATGGCTATCAAACTCTCAACGTGTTTTACTTTTAGAGAAAGTGGGACTTTTGTTATTTTTTAAACACAGTAAATAACTTCCAGCAGCTCCCAGATGAGATGCTGCTCCCTGTGCTCAGGCAGGAGAGATAGTGCCAAAAGCTTTGGATTCAGACCC
This sequence comes from Zonotrichia leucophrys gambelii, assembly GCF_028769735.1. Lineage (NCBI taxonomy): Eukaryota > Metazoa > Chordata > Aves > Passeriformes > Passerellidae > Zonotrichia > Zonotrichia leucophrys. Next base: position 14,142,317 of record NC_088180.1, on the reverse strand, counting down.
TGCTGGTGATGCCATTTGCTGCTACATTCCCAACCAGTCTTTGTGATATTAGGAGCACCACAGGCTCTTTAATGTACTCTGCTTTTGAATGATGATTTGAAAATACGATAAACCTGGGAAACAGGTGACAAAACTCTGCTATAAAAAGCCACTTGAGGAAGTCCTAGCAGATCATCAAGTAGCATTTGGACAGGACTGCTGCAAACAGCTAAGTGTCTATAAAGGGAAAGGTAGAGGGAGAGAAGCCAGACAAAAATTTCACTCATTTCCATCCTTTCATTTGCATGACAGCAACTGGTTCACACTTGTCTTTTCATCTGTTTTTTGCAGATCTGCAAATCAAGGCAATTGTGGCCATGCCTGGTCAAGGGGATATTTTAAAGTCTTGCTGAAATCACAGCAGTTTGCTGCTTAGGGCATAATGAAAGGGACTGAGATGTTGTCTGAGGCTTTAGCCAAGCTGTCTCCCAAGATGGATGTTTTGCTTCCATGCAGAAGAGTCAATGTTCCTGCAGTAATGTGGGAGGCTCTGATGGTGCCCAGCTCACATCTTAGCTCCAGGAGCAGATACAAAGGCTGCAGCTCTCCACTGGCTACCACAGCATGAAATCTTTGCTAGCTCTGCTTACAGCACCATTCCTACACATTATCTCAGTAGTTCTTCTGTCTCCAAGCCCATCTCTCCTCCACTGCTAGTCCAACCTCCTTTCTTCCTCTGACTCCTACTATTGAAGACACTGGGAAATTACCTTCCAATCTTGCACACTCCTCTGCTGCCCTATTTTCCCCTCCCTCTTTCCTTCCCATCACACTCATCACCCTTTCCCTTCCTGTTTACATCAGCCTCTCCCATTCAAACTCTCTTGGGTGTCTAGATAATACCATATATTGAATTACAGATGCAGAACAGAGCCCAAGACACCTGTGTCTGATTCCTGCCAGTGTTCATGAGCTTTTGTGACTCAGCCCCTTTCTGATGCTCCTTCCTCATCTATGAGCTAAAGCCGGAAAAAATATCAATAGGGGCCATGTGTTCCTTGGGTTCATGGCACACTATAAATCCAGGGTGTGATTGCTGTTAACCTCTTCTGTGAGAAGTTGAACTGGCCAAATTTTCTGGTGGGGGCCATTGGCTGCCCTTCTTGGCTGTTACATGCCATTTTTCCTGAGTTTATTCCCCCCTTTTCCCTCCCAGGGAATGTGATGTGCTTGGCACAGGAGCTGCAATCCATGCAATATTATTATTAGGCCATAAACAGTGTCCATGAATGATTTAAACACAGGCAGAGCTGCTGATATTGATTTATTTTAAGCTCTATAAAGAGTTGTGTGGAGTTTTTTTTAATGGGAATTATTAGGTCATCCATGAGGGAATCTTCAAAAGTACCCCTCTGCAACAAGGCAAATAGTGAAGCTTTTGATTTGCAGAGGCTCTTTTGGGGCTCCATGCCCTGGGCTGCCTCTGCCAGCAGCTCTGGGAGGGACAAGGCACTGTCTGAGGGTGTAATTTCTCTAATTTTCCCACATAATGAAAACAAAACTGCTGCCTTGCTGGAAGGAGCAGAGAGGAAAGCCTGGGAGGGGATGAGGAGCAGACTGTGCAGACACTGATGGATGCTGTAATATTGTCTGCTCTTCTCCCTGGAGTTTCATGTGCTGAGCAGCTTCTGGCAGGGCCCTTCCTCCTCTCCTGCCTGATTTCCAGGCCCAGTGGTCTGTCTCCTTTCCTTTCTCACTTTCTACCTGTCCTCTAAAATCTTCCCTGATGTTCCCAGCCCTCCACTTTGTGATTCTCACATGCTATCTCCATGTCTCATTAGTCCTTCAGGACAGAGAACACCCACCAGACCTTCCTTAGTGCGCCAACCTACACTGGTGGACTTTGCTCTGGGTGAGGAACACTCACAGCTCTTCAACTCAGGCTTTACCCCAGCTGCCTTCACCCCTTCAAGCTCACAGCCTTTCAGGAGGTGAAAAACCTCCACCAAAAACTGGTAACAAGCAGGCTGGTTGAGGGAGGGCTCTTTACCACCACTGTTATCTCTACAGCACCTGTCTTAGTGCTTAGGGTACCTCTCACCCTCTGACTCTTGTCCCTAAAGCCTCATAAAATAACAAGAAATCCACTTTGCATTCAGATGTTCTCTGTTCAGATTAATTTACATGTTGAGTTTTTCTTCTCTGTGCAGAGAGATAAAGAAACATTGCAGAAAAATGCCTAAGGTGTGTATGGGAATTGGATCCCCAACCCTTATTAAAAGTCAGGAAAACTGGTGCCTATGAGTGGTTCATGTCTTTGAAACTTTCTCCTTTTGATTTCAGGAGAAGGCAAAAGTGAGTGTGTCCTTCTGCACTGAAATGTCCTGGTGAAGACAGAAGACTTTCAACACACCTTTGTGACTTAGGAGTGCTGAACATAGAGATTTAGAAACCAAATCCCATTTTAACAGTCATCCCCACACCTCCAGGTCCAGCTTGGAAAGCTGCTCAGAAGGTGCCTCTGCATGTGCAAGCCTCTCATCCTGCACAGCTTTTGAAATTGGGAATTTAATGCTCTGGAAAGCAGAGATCCTCTGGGTGTTGGATGTAATCTCCTGGATGCTGTCCTCTGCTCCAATGAATGGCAAAAAATAACAATAAGCTCCTTTGCAGAGCAAGATATCTGAAAAGCAGGCCTAAACCCCAGAGTGTGAGCAAAGCCAGTGAGAATTTGAGTTATCCACGTGTGGAGAGAGGTGCAGGAACATGGCAGCAGGAAACAGGAGCAGCAGAAGCCCCTGGCACCACACCAAAGAGGAGAGACCTGAGTCTCTGTGGCCAGAGACACTTTCAGTTCCCAGGGGTCACTTGAAATGGAGCCTTTTGTCATATGAAGTTAATTTAATTAATCTTGAAACAATCCGAAGAAAAGTCACTGCCAGCTATGTTGTTTTTAAATAAGGATTTCAATGGGCCAAGATTTAGCATCCTTTATAGACCCATCTGCCTAAAGGCCTGTATCTTATCTGATCATTTCCATGGCAACAGCTCTGGGATTAGAAAAGGATGAATGTTTAGGAATAGTTGCTGGAATTTCATGGAAGATGATGAATTGAGGATTACTTCACTACCTACGTGTTACCATGGAAATGCACATTTACAAATTGCACTGGATTTAAACCCCCACCATTATTAGTATAAATTTGTGCTGCTTTCTGAAGGAGCTCCAGGAGCAGAAGGTGCCTCTCACGTCTCCAGCCCCACTGAGCACAGCAATGATTTTGGTGTCTGGGAAAGGGAAACAAGTGGCAGGTCTTGGGCCCAATTTCTCTTGTCAGACAATCTCCTAAACAAAATCCAGATAGTCAAAAGGGTTAAAACTAAAAAAATAAAAGTGTATTTCACATACAGAAAAGCCTCCAGTCAAAACCACTCCTTTCAACTTATATATAATGGAATTTGATAAATGGATGAACAGATTTTTGAATTACCACATATGTGACTTCTTGACTTAGGAGACTTTCAGTCTTGCAAACTTAAAGTTATTTCTAAGACTGTTTTTATTGCTTTTGTGAAATTCTTATTTTAAGTGTGAAACAAATCTACACAGTCTGTTTTGTAAACTATTCATAAAATATTCCATATTTTAGTAACCTGCTCTGCTCTACCACTGGGACTGAAGTAGGACTTGAGACTAACTCTTACTAAAGTCTTGGAAAACACAGTTCCCATCTTTGAAGCCCAGAGCAAAAACAGAGAAATATTCCCCATCCATCCATAAACCATGAAAATCCAGAGGGTCAGATAAACAACTGCTGGAAATTCTTTTATCACACACACACCTGTTTTTTGTAGGGCCTGAGGAACCATCTTACCATACAGCAACAAATATCAAAATAAAGAATGGCATAATAACTCCAAGAAGGCTACTGCAGCTGATCCATGAATTTAATCTAAAGGGGCCAGAGCATCTTCAAAGCACAATGGAAGATTTACAGCAGCTTGAGAAGGAAGTGTTATTAATTTTATTTTGTATATCAGGAAAGTGAGTCCAGAAAAACCACCCTGAGGGTCAGCTTCCAATGAGGAAGTGGCATTACACAAAACTGGTGTTTGCTGTTATAAGGGTACATTCAGTGAGGGATGGGTGTCATCATGATGGCTGGGGTAGTGATGCTGCTTCCTGGGGGAGAAGCAAAGGTGTCCTTTGAGGAGCTGTGTGGCTGAGACTGCTCCAAAACAAATTCATCTGCTCTGACAGTGCTGCCAGCAACAAATCTATTCAGACTGACATCCCCACTGCCTCAAACTGGGCAGAAACACCCAGGGCAAGTGTTCCCAAGTGAGGCCAGCTTCTGTTCATGCAGCCACCACCTGGCACTCTGTTGCTCCTCGTGGCACTTCACAGATCCCAGGCTTGCTGCAAATACACCATGGTGATCCAATAAACTGTGCTGGCTGAATTAGTGACTGGAGAATGAGATGAAGGGAGAGCACCTTCCCCATGGGTGGCAGAAGAGGCACATCAGCTCACACCCTCTGCAGACATGCCTGTGTTGTGTTTTAGTACTGAGAGTGAGTCAAAACCCAAGAACACAGAGGCTCTGCAGTCACACTCCCCACCTGACCTTGCCATGACAGGGTGAAGCACTCAGTGGTGACCCAGGCATTGTGTTAGCTGTCATATTTGGAAAATATCATGGTGTGGATCTCATCTGTCCTTTGCACTGAGGAGGTCACTGCTAATGCAGCATCCTCCCAAACCCATGGATATGTGGAGGGGAGACCCTCACCCCTGGGTTTAGTGACAGATTTGACTGTTGACATTGCATTACACCTAGCAAAACTTTATGATGGGATTTTTTGCATGTTCTTCTTTCCCACCTCTTGCAATCTTTTTGCTTTCTTGAGCTACTTTATTTTTCTTTCATTTGATTTTGGGTTTTTATTGGTTTTGTTTGTTTGGGTTTTTCTTTTTGTTTGTTTGTTTGGTTTTTTTAAATTTTTTTATATATATATGAGACAAATTACTTTTTGTGCCTCTTTGGGAAAAGCCTGCCTGAGAGTCTTGCTCCCACCACTGCCACATCCAACCTCCTGCAGACTTTCTCACGAGTAATTAGGAAATTGCTGGAGCAGCCAGAGCTGCAAAGAGGCAGTGAGGATGCATGGCATCTTCCCAGGGGTGAGAAAATCAGAATTGAATCAGCTGTTTAGAAAACCTCCACCCTTTCCTCTAAGATAAGCCTCACAGCTGGACACAGAGCCAGACACAATGAAAGAAAACAGCCTGGCTGAGGTGGGGCTTCCTCCTGCCCTCGGTCCTGCCCTTTGGGAATGGCATTTCCCAAGGGAGCAAAGCCCTGGCTGGCTCCACTGCCCCACTTGGACATGCTCAAACACCCTCAGTGCCCTGGAGCCAGGGCATTATCCCAGTTATCCCAGAATCCAGCACCAGCACACTGAACCCCCTCCCTGCTGCAATGCCACTGCACACAGCTCACTCTGGGGAAGGTGTACCAGATTTTAAGTGTCCAGGGGGAGAGAAATCCTTCCAACAATGAGGTTTTTGCCTGTGGAAATGGGTGGTTGCTGCACACCCCACACCCTGCCAGGGGGGAAAGGGAGTGAGCAGCAAGACAAGTTCCTTGCAGGCTTCTCAATTGACAGCTCTATTTTTGGCTGCTACAAGCTGGAGTGCCACAGGAAAAAAAAAAAAAAGAAAAAAGCCTTGTTAAAACTCTAGCAGTGAAATTCTTCTGATTTTCTTAGCAGCTTGATGACAGTTTCTAGCTGCTGAAGTTTTAATATTGCAGGGCAATAAAAAGGATTTTTTGAGGTGGGGAAACAATCAACAGCTGGAGATGTTCTCTGTTCAGAACAGTTCTCTAGTCTCGCACAGATAAAACTTTGTAATTTTCCACCTACCAGGAACCAAACTGATTTCAGTTACTGAGGACATTGGCTTTGAAATCAGTGACACCAAACCAGGAGGCAGATTGTCTTAGGGATGAGGGGGCTTCTCTGATCATTGCAGGGCTTTGGGACCAGCCTGAACCCAACCATTGTCATAGAAGCTTCTTAGTTGGGTAATAATTATTGCCCTTATGATTTACAGAAGGTTGATGAAATTTTTTATTCTATTATATTATTATTAAGAAACTCATTGCTTTTTTAGACAGTTATGATACACCTGGACCTAATTGGTCCTCTAATCCAAACACCATCACTATTGGCTAATTAAGAAACCACCCTTTGGTAAGCAAATCTCCACAACACATTCCACATGTTCACAGTAACAGGTGCAGCAGATAATAATTATTTATCATTCTTTTCTCTGACCTTCTCACAGCCTTTCCCATGAAGGCATGGGAAAGTTATGGTCAGAGAGCTGCTGCCACAAACCATGATATCTGCCAAAGACTTCTTGGATTTTTGGGCAAGGTCCTTCCTCTCAGTGTGCCACACTGCTGCTTGCAGCACAGGGACAGTGACTGCTTTGCTCCTGCCTTCTGCAGAGTGCCCTCAGTGTCACACACACCCCATAAGACAGCCAGCCCTCCCTTAGTTACATCCAGATAAATAAGCAAACCTCTTTTTTCCCTCTGAGTTGCTTTGTGCAGAAAAGATCTGGGCTGAAAATACACACTTTCACATGAAGAGTTGATCAAATACCTCTAAGATGTTTAACCTTGGAAGATGAAAGGGTTCCCTAGTGGTTGCCACCTTCCCTAAGTTGTTATCAGAGCAATTATGTGTGATTTAATAGTTTGCTCTGTTGCAACACAATTTTCTATATTGTCTGGAATGACAAATGGAACTGCAGACCTGGCCCCTGTATGACTTCTTTGGATCTGCTGCATGGGACAGGTGAGAAATATTGCAGCAGGGTAAAAAACAGTGCAGGATGATCCATGGGAACAAGCTGATTCCTGCAGTTTTCCCTACCTGTCCTCAGTCAGGAAATTATCAAGAGGGCAAGAAGTTATCCACAGGTAAAATGAGAAAGCTGTCTCTGCCACTGTGGAACAGATGGGATCAGGGTGCTGCTTGGGCACAGCATTTCTCCTTATGTGCCCTGTATTTCTGAGGCAATTTCAGGGATTTGTTTGTTTTTCCAGCTCTTAGCAATTTGAAATTTAAAAATAATTCAACTCCCAAGTTCTATTTGTTCCTTTGGAGTTCTCAGGAGATCACTGAGAGCTTTCCCCAAAAGGAAAGGGCTCAAAATAACCTTTCCTTTTCTTTTTTTTTTTTGGTGTATGAGATGGCATTCTTTATGTATCATAACTCCAGGAGCTGAATCTACTACAAAATCAAATGCTCAAGGTAAAAATGTTGTAGATTTCCAGCTCTGGTAATCTCAATCAAAGAGAAAACTCTCACTGAATGACCTAGAGACATGCAGCAATGCAGAGCACAGAGGGTTTGGTTTTGGAAATTACAAGGAGACACTTGGCAGGAAAGAACAACCACCTTGAGATTTACAACTGCAAATTTTCTTCCTTTCAAACACAGATCTCGTGCATCCCTCTGCAGGTTTCCTGTACTAGTAACACTCCTACAGATTTTGGATTACTACTGCAAAACACTCACACCACCACAGGACTGACTCTACAATATTTTGAGGTCCTTTACATGCATGCAGAGAATCTGTCACATTTAGGCAGTGTCATTTTGTCCCTACACAAGACTGGGGATACAAAGGCCAGGGACTGCAGGGAATTGCCCTGTTCACTGCTGCAGTAAAACAGCAGCTTATAACTCATAACTGAAAAGTCTCAGTTCAGCTCTTGAGAAGAACAGCAAAAGAGGATGTGGGGTTCAACACCTCCCAGGAAAGCAAAAACACAGTGCAGGTTGCTTTGCAGGGCTGGACACAAATTGGAGAAATGAAAGGCAGTGATAAGGGCTCCCACAGAAATGAATTGCAAAGCTCCTGGTGACATAAGGCATGCCAAATCAGAAAAAAAAAAATCAACCTAAGCCTTGCTTTTTTTTGTTTTGTTGTCTCCTTTCTGTATAATTCCAAAATAGCCCTAGGAAGTAGAAGAAACATGACTCAAAGACAGACTTTTCCTCTTAAGACCCAACTTCCTTCCTTGAACAGTTTGGAGAAATTTCAGCCACACGTCTCTCTGAGCAAGAGCTTCATTTGAGACTGCCCTATTGTCAGGAAAACCCCATCAAAAAGCCTGTGGCCTCTACAGCAGACATCCTGAGTCAGGCAGGTCAGGCACAGAGTTCAGGAGTTTGCTCTTTTAGGATGCTATTGTTTCCAGGAAAGCAGGATGTGAGATTTACCCTGGCCTATTAAGCAAGGGGCAGGGACTCTGCAAGGTGATATTCTGCACAGGCAGTGGGTTCAGACACAAAGCCCAGCTCAGGCAGTGTCTGCTGGGTCCCTTGGGCTGCCAGGCAGGGCAGAGCCTTGCTGGGTAAGGCTGCCCAGCAGCAGGCACAGCAGGCTGCACCTGAAATGAGAGAGGGCAGGAGCACCACGGTGCAGACATCCCCAGCTGAGGGTGAGCATCCTTCAGTGGTGCAGAAACAGCTTCAGACAGAGCCACTGAAGGAAAAACCAGAGAACAGGATTTTGAAATAGAATTTGGGATTTCAAGGTTGAACGAATTCAAGAGTTTCTAACAGAACTGGTTTGGGGTGATGAGGTTTTTTGGCAGGAAGGCTTAAGCCATTTCTGAATTATTACTAGAATATCTTCTACTACTAATGATGACATTTGAGATTTAAATGATGTAGAACTGTTGGAAGTCCTCAGTGTCTTGGAGCTCAGATGAAGACAAGGATAGCATTTCAGCATTGCAGCAGGTGAGCAGGGCTTCAGAGATTGCAGGGGTTTCCCATTCCTCTTCCAGACAACTCTCTTTTTTCTCTTATTTATTACTTCTGGTGTCAATTAATCCTCCTAGTCAGGCCAGAAGGCACATCACAGGAGAGCTGGAGCTCTGAAGGAGTGGCTGCTGGGGGCCATGGCTGACTCATCTCTGCACAGGGAATCCCCAGCATTTCCATCTCTGAGACTGAGCAAACGTTAATTTCCACAGGCAGGTTAAATCCCCATAAGTTAAAAGACAAGTAATATTCTGTCTCAAGAGCTCTAATTCACCTGGAAGTGTGAGACCAAGCAGAATTACACCAGTCAAATACAAAGTGCTGTTTCCATTTTTGCCCAGCAATTCTGGTCCTTTTCTCACTTTGTCTGTTCTCATGGGCTTCTCAACTCCACCAAATGCAAAATTTTATCCTTTAAAGGATAAAACCCAGTGTTTGTAGGAATAGCAAAATTAAAGTCAGGCAAGCAATACTTCCTGAAAAGGTACAGAAATCAGGAAAACTTCACATTTTCAAGTCATAGCTTACTCCAGCTTGCTAGATTATGTGTCCCTCCACTCAAGATCATAGCCAGGCATAAGGATGCTGTAAATAAAATGTCACATTGTTCAAGCTAAAAAAGCCTCTTGATGCCATTCCCTGCCAGCAATGGTCATTACAAGCTCTGAGAAAAGCTGGATCATCATAAAAAGTGCCCAAAAGATGCAATAAAAGGCTTAGCAAAGGACACCAGAGAGAACTTTAAGTCTTACTCTCCTGAAGTTGAGAAATCCCTAGGAGAATCTGCAGCAATGCTGTTACCCAAAACAATCCCAAATCACCTGCCTAATGCTGGCAATTACTGTGCCTTTTGATTTACAAGATATCTCACAGGCTGTGACGGGTCAAGGTCACTTTGCAGCGATAACATGCTTCTAATTGCAGCCGTGCTTTTTGAGGAGGAGCAGAGGTGAGCTCAGGATAAAGAAGCATCACCAAATTCAGATGTTTGTGCCTCTTGAAGGTGCCATCTGTCTGTCAGCAGAGCTGTGTGCAGCCACTGCACTTCTCCTGCAGGCATCCCTCTCCAGCAGCACCGAGGTGTCTGTGCAGCTCCTGGGATGCTCAGTGTCCCAGGGGCACCTGCACAGGGTGTCACTTTGATGGAAACAGACATTGTGCAGTGCTAAATCTCCAGAGGCCACCCCTGCCACTCTCACTTTTCTTTAACAAAATGTCTCTGCCTCTTTTTGTGTCCCTTGGTAGAAGGAGTTGGAAATTAAAAGTCAGATCCAGTTCTGTACCACATGTTCTTCCTGCACAGCCCAGACTGAATAGCAGTTCTAAGAAAAACAACTCAGGTAGGGTCTTTGGCTCTTAGTCCCTGCTGCTGTGAATAATCAGTTAACTCAGATTAAAGGAACAAAGAGCTGTAGGACCAGGGTTGAATTTAATTTTTTATCATCAAGGGCATAGCTTACTGTGTAATCAGGGAAATGTGGAGATATCACTGCAATGCATCAGTCAGTCCTTCCCTAGATCTGTATAGGGGGAAGAGAATTCCTTCTTCTTCAAAACTGGGGCTTTTGGCTTTGTTTCCTGCAGTGGATCCCTTCTCCTTGAAACAGAAGCACAGATCCAGAGCAACTCAGGGGCTCCAAGAACAACTTCAAAGGGTTAAAAAAGCTTTAGTACAAAGGTAAGTCATCGTGATATTGCTGAGGTACTGAACAAGCACACTGTGAGACTTTTCCTTTTCACATCACTTTTGTAATGACTTTTTTTTTTCTTTCCTAGAAACACATTGCTAAAGAGAACAAACACCATTCTCACAGCTGAAGTGCCAGTCCTCAGCTCTGAGGACTCAGAGTTACTTAGAGCTAATTTGGTTTTGTTTCTGTAAAATTTGATGAAAGGTACGTGGAGCTTTGGATGAGAAGTGTTGGGGGAAAAAAGCATTTATTTTTCAGTTCACAGCAATTTCTTTTCCAAACACTCACTTCTGTTTTGCAGTTGTACTGGTGTCATTCTGAAGAAACATGAACACTGATTGCAAAGAGCAATTATCTGAGCTTTCCACAGCAAGGCAAACCTAAAGCTGAGTGTAGGATTTTGTACAATGTTCACTTACATTATACCATATCTCGTTGTAATGTTGTACTGAGTGCTCAGAAAACTTCCTTCTGGGTGGGTAGAGAAACTGAGTCATGCAAAATAATTGCTATTTAACTCTGTATTCAGCAAGTCATTTAATGAGAAGCTTAAGCCATTCTGTTTCATAAAGCATTTAAGTTGTCCTGTATGGGATAAGCCATCAAATTGTCAGTTGAAGAATGAATTTTCCAAAGCACTGAGCACTTGGGAAGCTCCAATTGAAGTCAAGTGTGGCCTTTAAGATAAATGTCATCTTTTTATTTCCAGCCTTGTATTTCCACTGTAGTGAAGGGAATAGGTGAAAGCAGAGTAAGCCTAGCAGGGTTTTCCCAAAGTTTGAGGGTAGGGAAGAACACCAAGAGAGTTCCAAATGAAGCTGTTGAAAGTCTGCTTGTGAGTACAAAGGGCTTTTTCTGATCTGAATGGTGACATGAACCTAGAATCATAGAATATCCTGAGTTGGAAAGGACCCACGAGGATCAAAGTACAAATCCTGCCTGCCCCTGCACAGGAAAGAAAAAGGAAAAGCAAGACTCCTTTTTACCAGGCTTTAAACCTGGAAAGTTCACTCCAGCTTTTCCTTTTCCTGTCAAGGCTGGCAGAGCCTAATTCAGAAGTAACATCTTTCAGCAATCTCATATTTCCTTAATAAACACCACAGGGTGATGGACCTGCATAAAGTAATATGATTTTCTTCAAGATGATAACTCTGCAACTAAGCACAGCCTATACCCTCTGCAAAATGTCAGGTGGGTAAAATACCCCCCAAATTATATTTGTCACTATCAAACAAGACAGTGTTTGCACACTTGGGAATAAAGTGAAGGCAATTAACTTCTCGTACACTTGAAAAGATGTTCCACTGCCACCTGATTACTTTATCTTCATTATTTTTAGCTGTAGAATTATGTAAATAGCAATTTAGAGAGCCCAGAGGATTCTGAAGATTCACTTTAATGACTTATAATTGTTTAATTGGACTGTAAACTGGCCCCTGTGGGGAGTTGAGCATAGGTACAAGTGTTACTTCATGTCCCTACCAAAATTTGCTAATTGCCAGCTTTTGTGTAAGCAACAGCTTCCAAGTCCTCCCAGCAGCACAGCAGCTCAGTACTGCTGAGGACTGAACCTGCATGGAGTTCAGCTGGGGAATGGATTGCAGAGCCTATAGCATCAGAGAGGATGTGCAGCAATTCACAGAATCCAACCACAGGCTGCATTCTATGAGCAGAGGGCACATATGGGGGGAAAATGCTGTTATTAGTGAGAAAGGAAGAGGTTTAACTCAATTATGTCACAAACTCCATCATATAGAAACATCACACAGTTTTTTAAGGAGGGAGGAGCATGCTAAACCAGTTTCTGGGGGATGTACCCAGTACTTTGGAGATGTGCTGGGACAAATCCAGACAAGCAGAACTGGAGATATTTCCTAGATGCTGGCCAAAAACGCCTAAAAGGGAAATCTTTAGGTCCCCCACAGAAGCACCAAGGGTCTCAAACCACAGTCAAAACATGGGCAGATCTTGGCTCTGAGCTTGCACAAGAGGCAAGCCCAAACTATCTTCTCTGCCCTCCCAGAAAGGAGGAATGGGGCAAGCAGATAAATCACTGCAAAAGGGCAGCTGATGTCCAGAGGAAAAAAGGCAGAGAACCTGAGATTATTCCTGCAGCAAGACTAACTGGCTTGACAAATGAAACATAATGGAAAGTGCCCACTCTGCTCCACTCCGTCCATCTCTCCCTTGGTCAATTCATTTCCCTTCTTCCTCTCAACAGAATAAAATTAAATGCATATTTTACTGTAAGCTTCTTTACAGTGCAGGCTGCAAGAGGCTTGAGGACCTCCCTAGGGGGAATGAGCTAACCAGAGATTGCTTCATCCTTTAATTCCAAAGGCCAGGGACTTGCATTTTCAATTTCCTTTTATCCAGGGCTTCTTATTGTGTTCAGGTTGCTCCTCCACACCCTTCCCTGAGTGACAAGCATGCACTGGAAGGTGACAGACAGACACCACATGTGTGGCCAGTGGCAGAATGAAACATCTCAAACCTGCTTTGCAAATGGAAAGATCTTGATGAGTTTCTGGATTGTTTGATGAAGTTTGTGTTTTTTGAGCCATACAGCTGGGCAGCTCACTGTCAAATCTGATTAAAAATATCATTCAAAAGTATCAAGGGTGGCTGGAGCTCAGAAAAGGGGTTATCAATACCTTGTAACCAGTTTTTATTAAACAGAAAACAGAGCTGGTGATGTTGCAGATGGCCTTCCTGGGTCTTTTTGACCCTCCCACTTCCATCACCTGGTTAGATAGGACAGGGCAAGAGAAGTGTGTCCTGGGATATAGGATTCATTCCTTGGATATCTGCCTCTCCAGAGCATTTTCCTTTTCAAACTACCCATCTTAGCAAAGTGTACATTGTGCCAAAGTTATACTGGTTCCTGGTACAGCCTGGCTGAGGCACCTCAGACCCTCTCGCAGGAGGCTGCAGAATCCCTCCCCAGCAGGGACCAGCTTCCTTCCTTTCTGTAGGGAGCAGCATTATAATTTACATAAAAGGAAAACAACCCCAATTAATACCACTGAATGTACCTATCCTTAAATCCATTATTGGCCAGGCAGGCCCAGCCTAAGGACTGTGTTTGGCTCAAAGACAAGCAGGAAGATTCCCTCTGCGAACTCCTGTGTCAGACTCCTGGCTCTGAGCTGAGGTGTTGACAGAAGAGCATCACCCACTGCAATGCCATGAGATGTCACACAAGGCATCACCTTCCTCTGGCACTCCTGACTGGCAACACCTTCTCTTATCAACTGGGTTAATCATCAGTTAACCCCTAACTAGAGATTGGTCTTTTTCCTCCCTTTAATATATCAGAGACCTTCATAATTTATTTCATTCAAGAGGAATACTCTCAGGATTATTTTGAAGTAGGAAAACAGAGTATTAGAAATTCAGACAATGCTCTGCTGAGATGCAAGTTCTGGGATAGAACCAGCACTGGAGACAGTGTTAACTTGAAAGGACAATGTAGTCCAACCCTGCACAACAATTATGTACTACATATAAATATATACACATTTACATAAATATATTCATACACAATGAAAGTATAATTTTATGGGAGTTATTGTATTTCTTTGTTGGCTTGAGTTATGCAGAAGTCAGCATCATGTGCTGTCTCCAGCTCACAAGCATGGCATAAGTATGCAGAGGGGAGTTCTTATTGAATGTTCTTTCCATAATTAATTCTCCAAAAATTTTTGTTCCCTGATCATCATGCAATTATTTGTAAAACAAAAAAGGAAGCTACAATCAAATTATATTTCCATGACTTGAGGGTACATTGCATCTATTAGTTTATGTTTAAACAATAATTGAATATGTGAAGAACTAATCATTGTGATACTGAAAACATCTGCAACCCAAAATCTGAAATCCTTTTTGTTTTAGTTCAGAGAAACTTGGACCTCCCCTATATATGAGAAGTGTCTTTTAAATTCCTTTTGGTTCCCCTTTAAAAACATGGAAATTATAAACATATTGGCTTGTTGTGAGTTTTCAGGAAATGACAATTTAGGGAAGTCCAGAAGATTTTGCTTCAGGTTTTTAGGCCTTTAAATATTTCGGTCAGAATATTGGAAAGCCCATGAAAACCCTGAGCTTTTTCCAGCCTTCACTGACACACTCCAGCCTAACTCTCAGTGTAACTGAAGAGACTTTAAGCAGCAAGGGCAAAGGAAGGACACCATCCAGTAAATATGCAGAAAAGTGTTCTGCCTTCCAGCTCTGCCCTCTCCCATGGCTCTGGACCTGTTAGATACAGCTGAAGAGCCAAACTTAGCTGGAGCCCACCTGGCTCAGCCTGGATTAAAGGCACAATCAAGCCAGGAACATTTTCCCCCATATTCCTTTCAAGACAGTGAAAACATTGTGCAAATAAAGAGACCAGAAGTGAAGCTGTTTAGTGGCCAAGCTCACTCCATTTGCTTTCAGCTCTCAATTACAAGCATCACATCCAAGAGCCAAGTAGCAGCAAAAACAAAAGCAGCCAGCCAAACCCTGCCACCAATTTTCAGAGTATAAATCCTAAATGAGCCAATAGATTTATACCAGTATAACCCCTTTGTGAATGATCAAAATAGGAATAAAAGGCTGAGATCTTCCATCCATTTCCTCACTAAATCAGAAACAACTTTGGGTGCTCATCAAAATGATGCTCCCCCATTAACACAGCCCACTTTCAGAGTCCCAGGCTCTGTGACACCCCTGATGTCCTCACTGCCTGTGCTGAGCTGAGCCTGCCAGGGTCACTGGCAGGACTCACAGAGAAGCCATTTAAATGAAATTATTCTGGTTTCTAAGTGAAGGAGGAGAAAATGGACAGACTGTGCAGTCATGCCCTGCCTCACCTGTGCAAGCCTTTCAGTTTTTAGCAGCATTTCCTGATCTGTTCCTGAGCTCCTGACCCAGCAGAAGCTGCAGTACAGCAGGTCAGCACTGCCCTAGGAGCATTAGCATTAAGTACTACAGGGACTGCAATCACCAAGAGCCTCACTCACCAGCAGTGGAGTGTAACTGATAATTCCTCAAGGTTTTGTGGCTGCACACAGGCTCTGATTTTTTATAATATGCCAGCAGAGCTGTGTTTCAGAGAGCAGTAGGCTGAGAAGTAATGAGGGTTATTCCATTTTTCCATCTCAGATCAAACCCTTGATCATTCTAGCTTAGGACAAAACTGGCTCACTGATGCAGACTCTTGATATTTTTGGTCAAACACCCATGATGCACCATCTTGCAGTGTTTACACAGAAGCAGGCCTGCATGGCAAGGCAGTTCCCTGAAGCATAAGATTTGATTAACCTCGTTAGCTTGCCTTGCAGAGCTGCAAATGTTGTTAGACATCATGAAATTATCCAGCCCTATTTAAAACCCAACCAGAGTATTTGGCCTGCTGACCTCCCCCAGCAGCAAATTCCACAAGTAAAATTAAGCAAAGCTTTCACAGCCTAGAGTGGCTCAGTCCCTGATCCCAGCCAGGAGCAGCTCTTTAAGCTTCACCTATGGGAGTTCAGGGTTTCTCAGGCCACTTTACATTTCCCTGCTGAGTCCCCACACTTCCTTTAGTCCTTAAAAGCTAAGTCAGTCCAGACTATCATTAAAATTATTAAATACAATAAGCAGCACCATTAAAATGATCACAAACTGCCCGTGCTTGAAAGCAGAAGTCTGGTAAAACCAGAAGAAATAAAAGCACTATTCTCCAACCCCCCTCTCAAGGGTTATCCAGCATTATTGGGGCTGATGTAAAAGATTTGATCTGCACTGACATCCAGGGAAATACAAATAAGACCAGGCACACTGGTAATACAAGCAGTCATATATGTATTGACTTGACTGGTCCATAGTAACAAATTCACCACTTGCAAGCTTCAGTTCTGCTCTAGGTGCAGACCCAAGTAGGTGCTTCACAAGGCAGAGCAGAGTAGACCTTGCTGAGAGCTGGAGAATTCCTAACCTAAAGAACAATCCTAGAAGTCATAGGAAGTTCACAGCTGGGCTTGGTCTTAAGGGGTTTTTGAAGCTAAATAATTGTATACAAACAGTGATAGGGGATTGTAAGCACTGAAATCACTCACAGCTGGACATTTCCACATAACTTCGAGCCAGCTTCTCCCCATCTCACTGATTTTCACTCCACATCTTCCCCTCTGATTTCCCCTGGATGTTCCTTTGGGCCCTTTCAGAGCTGCCTGTTGCTTTCCCTGCCTCACAAAAACAATAAAGCATTCAAAGCCCTTCTGCTGGAGGAACACACAGTGTCAATTACAGCAACATCATCCTCCTTAATCAAGGTTAATTTCAGAGGGTAACATTTTTCTCTGTTGGAATATTGTCAGGTGTTTTTAGATCTCCAATTTTATATAAATTTAGCCTCTGAATTCTCAAGGAGAGAGTTGCTAAGGTAACCAGAGCCAGCCATATTGCTCTATGTTCTCCCCATGGAGCTTCATTAGGGCCAATCAGTCACTTCCAGGGTAATAGAATATGTTGCTTTCAGAGATAAGGATACAGCTTTTTATAGTGTCAAGGTATTTTTATTAAGCATGTTAACCCCTTGCCCTCTTAAGGATCAGGCACTGGCCCTTTCCTTAGAACTGTAATACCCAAGAAATGAGATTCAGGGAGACTAATAGCTGACAGTTGAGCACCTAGGGCCAGATCAGAGGAAGTCAGCATGCCTGGAGTGTGCTGCCTTGTGATAAGACAGCCAGGGGTGGTTGGGGATTGTTTTCTGCTGGCAGGGAGCCAAATCAGCTTTATATCCCAGCAGCCAGGCACAAAGGCTGCTTCTGAAATAGATCTGACCTGCATGAACCAAGGGGCTTGGTATATATATTTCTTGTCCCAGTCTAGACATATGGGCTACCTGCTAAGTTTGGTCTCTCATGTGAGCATCATCATCTTTCACATCTAAGAGCTACTTTACACCTGTTTGTAGAATTTATTAGCAGCACTTTGGAAGACTGCTTAGAAAAAAATACTGGTATCAGATCAATTCCTAGAGATGAGACTTAGATCTACTTCCCCAGGACCTAAAACCTCCCAGATTTTATCTAGCTGAAAACAGCACAGCCAAGATCTGCGCCTTCTTTAGTCAAAAAACTCTGCCTGTTGTTCTAATTGTCCCTGCACCACTCATTAACTATTAAGATAAACTTCAGAACACAAATATTCCCTTTTCATATGAATACTGGCTTCAAAAATTAATTTTCTCCAAGAATTTCCAGTCAGTATTCAGGAAACTCCACTGTATCAGAGCAGCTGATGTTTATGTGAGTCTCACTTGCTGATCCATCTCCTCAGGCTGAACCTTCAGCATGGAGCTGCTCCATGGTTATTTCTTCAACTCTAAGTAATAACACATTTATCCCTGTGCCTCTTGCTCATCCACAGAACCAAGAACACCTGAACTGAGCATGACTTGACCTCACTTTGCAGAAAAATGTTGAAAAAATAGTACTAAGAAAAGAAACACATTTGCTGATAAAGTGGTGGTAAAAAAAAACCCAACAAACCAACACAACTTGCAGGCAGCTTTCTGTATCTCAGTCTTATCCAGTAGGACTCCTCCAGAGTCCTGCTGCAGACCAAAAGCTGCAGTCATAAGACACCAGAAACCCAAAGGAAAAAATCTTCCCCTCCATTAATCTCTTTGGAGGTTCCTCCTGGTGCAGAAAGATACAGTTACACCTCATTGCTCCTGCTCTCCTGAACATCATGTCCATCTTATTGAATAATGGATATAACACTGCAGTCAGGAAGGACAGCATCTGTCAGCTGATACCATGTTTATTGTTTTCCCTTCAAAGAATCCATTATTGTAGTCCTGTAGCAGGTTCACTTACAGACAAACAGAAGCTTTACTTAAAAGAGGCAGGATCTTTTGTGCTGGAGAAGTAGAGACAGCTGGGTACTGGCATTTTTTTGTCATCTCATGATTTTTTTCTTGCTGTTATATATTCACTAATAGGAAAGGAAGAGGTAATTATGTGGAATTTGAATAAAATTAATGAGATAGTGGCAATAATTTTAAAAAGATGCCTGAAAAAACGCAGCATTTACAGCGCAGAGGTATTTAATAATCATTTGAGAAAAAAATCCACTTGTCTCAACATGAATTCACAGTTGAAACAAGCACATGGAAACAAATGAAATTCAGAGCAATAGCCACACTTACAGCTGGTTTGAATTTGTTACTTTAAAATAAAAGTGTAGGGCGTGAACACACATTTGAATACAAGAACAGCAGCAGTGATGGTGACACTTTAACAAAAAAGCAAAATAGGCAAGGTTTTTTATTTTGGTAATTCTTTCCCTTTCTTTTTATTTTCATTCTTCCTTATGACAATGTCTTACTTTCCTCCTAAAAAAGGAATCTTCCTCTGTAACAAATACAAAGAACCTACAAGAATGAGCATTCCAAGGGTCGGAGGAGTCCATTTACCTGTGCACAGTTGTCACTGCCATGGAGGACAGGAGCTGTGTGTCCATGTGCAATGAGGATCAGCTCCTCACCCCTTTTCTGCCTCCCCTGGAGGTGAGTCCTGCAGCCTGCTTGGGATGAGCAGTGAGGAGGGTGAAGATGAACACCTTTCACAGGGCTGGCAAGATGTGGGTGCAAGCTCAGTACATCCCTCTTTCAGTTTTCCAGAGAAGAAACCCACAAGCAATGAAAAGCTGAGGCATCTTCCTCATCAAAATTACCCCCACTAATGAGAGTGTTCAGCTTGCAAAGATTGACTGCAGCTGCAGTAACAGAGCTCAACTCAAAGAGAAAAAACCCAGCAAGCTGAAGGGAAGGTGCTCCCAGCCCAGGCTCCAAGAGAAAACCTCTCCATTAGTAATCATTAAGCACTGAAGGGGGAAATCAGAAACAGAACCCATTCTGCTTTAGTAATCTATGCTCAACTCCCTGATACAATGGGCTACCCAGATTCTCTTCAGCTTCTTTTCATCTCCTAATCTCCAGACAGGCATGGAAATCCCAGGCAGGCTGCAGCTGCTCATGGGGAGCAGTTTTGTGAAGCCTGCACTCCCTAGGACTGTCCCCTTCAATAGCAGGTGATGGCTTTTCTGCTTTGCAAAGCAAAACACCTTTCTAGCAAAGGAAAAAATAAAGCAATAAGAAGGTAAATTAACCCCCTGCAGGAAAAATCTGTGTTCATGGGCCTGAACATCTGCCTTGGATGCTTTGTGAAGCAGCCAAGTACTGTTATGAGCATAATCAGCCTCAGAAACTTTGTAGGGGGAAGGTGCTTGACTTGAACCCTCAAAGCTCGCATTAGAACCCTTTTAGGACCTGTTACTGTCTCTTCACATCTTGCTCCCATACCACCAGCATTTCCCATTTGTCTTTTCGCAAAGGCTCAGTTCAGTGCCCACCTGATCCCATTTCCCCTCCAGGACTGTTGCCTCTCACCTGAGGCACCCTTAGAGATCCCACATCACATCCTGGCCACCTTAAAGCCCCTTTGAAACAAGAATTCCAGGCAGAGCTCCCTTCCCTGTCCAGCCATCTCACCTCTAGGCTGCCTGCTGTTAAACTGCATCTCTGCAGATTTTCCTATCAGCTATAAGAACTGTTCTTCATGAGAAAAGAATCCAGGATAAATATAAACTAAAAAGTATCACTTCAATAAAAAATGCAGCACATCCCTCCCCTCATTGCTACTCAACCAATCCATCACAAAGCCCCTTAGGACAACAGGATGTTTTTGCTATGGAACAGCTAGCAAAGCCCACAGTAATGATGTGATTGACATTAGTTATCTTGGAGAGAGTACCCGTTAAAAGGGGTTTTTTCAACCCCTGGTTCAGCACAAAAACAAGTAATCTCTAATTGCAGCTATGCCTGTATCAGCTCAGAGAAGTGTACAAAATCTCACTGTTCTGCCATGTGAAGATGATTTATTTCATGAGGCTTGAAAAGTATGGTAAAAAAAGATAATAACCAAATACAGACAGAGGAGACAGAAGTGTTTTGAGGAAGTTTAATTATTTGGAAACAAAGAAGAGAAAGTAAGCTCCTCTATTATGCTTCCTCTTTTCCAGATGTGGAAGTAATAAAAAACCATCCTACTTTCTGGAGCTCTGCATATCAAAAATGCAGCTTCCTAGGCACTGTTACTCAGCTGGAGGTTAAGAACAACTCAACAGCTGTTTAGGATTTTGAGCATCTCTTATTCCTGCTGGAGTTTACATCATGCTGATAAGCACCAAGAAAGTTTGAAAGCTTATGCAAAACTTGCCCAAGCAAACTATTTAAACTCCTTTGATCTGCAAGCCACAGCAGGAAAATCACAGCGAAATCAGTTTTTCTTCTATTCCAGCACTTGTGCTTCTGGCTGGAATTAGAAGAATGCACATAAACAGAGCTTTTTGTAAGCTCCAAACATGATACTTGTCAGAAGAAGTGCCACCTTAGGCCACCCTCTTGTGGCCAGGGAAAATTTCGCAGCCACCCTGTCCCACTTTTCCCTCTCCATCACCTTGATGCCCTCACTCCTCCAGCATGGGGGGTGTCTTGGTTTAGGGCAAATTTGGGAGAAAATCTCCAAAGGGGCCCTCCAGAGAGCAAACCCACATGGCCTCTCCCCCCAGTCGGTTGGGAAGGATTCCTCGGAGAGGAGTGAAAAGAACCTTTTTATTTAACAGGCACAGCATCCCCCAGCACACAAAATGAACAATAGTGGATGACAACACTCTGAAAAAGATGACAAATTCAGAAAGTCTCTCTGGGAGTGGTTGTTCTGTTATCAGTCCCTCTGGCACTGGGAATGGCTGCTGCCCAGAGTAGGCCCCGCTAGGCCACAAGGTGCAAACTTTCGGTGTTTGCCAGGCCCCAGTCCTGAGCAGGCTTGAGTAGTCCCAAAAAAGGGAAAGGACAAACAGCCCAGTGAAAAATTCAGACTGTTTAGCTAAACTAATGAGCAGAAGCAAAAAGCAAGAGCAAAGCAGGAGCAAAGCAGAAGCAGGAGCAAAGCACAAAGCAAAACCGGCCCCATGTACTGCCCCGTCTGTGCATCCCTCCAGCCGTGGGGGAGCAGGTTGATAAGAAACCAAACAAAACTCTGCTCTTCAGAGCCAGTCTTGAAAGCACAGAACATAATACCTAGCAAAAACAGAACACAAAAATGGGGATACAAGCATCATAACATCACCCTAGGACAGGGGGTTACTGAGCCCATACTTTGAGTTCCTTCACGGGTTCCACCCCTCTGCAAAATAAGACTCCTAGGGAGGTGCATCAGTTCCAGCAAGGAATTGGACATTAATAAAGACCATGATTGGGACATCAGATTCCCTGGTGAATGTTGGGAGCAAGGGGAATCTGTGCTTCCCTCCAAGCACATCCCTGCACCCTGATCCAAGCCCTACCACACTGCCCCTGTTAGCTCCAGAGAAGGTGCTGGTGCAGCTCCTGCCTTGGCTGGTGCTCATTTGTGAGTTACCCACCCCAGCTCAGGACTTCCAGGGTTCCAGCACACATTGCACCTGCAGCAGGGCACTGGGCTGTGAGAGGCTGAGCTGCTTTAGGCTCTTCAGCCAGCACTGCAGGACCTGTAGCCCCTGAGTCAGTGAGTTCAGTGAGCTGAACTGACATGAGGAGGAAAAAAAAATTAAAGAAGTCTTCCAGGGGATCCATTTCTTGATCTAATTTGCACTGAGTGGATGAAGGAGAAGCAGGGGGAGGGTGATAGGGCTGCCCTTTTGATGGCTGTACTTTTCTGTAGCAGGGTCCTGGTTAGATGCAGCATCAATTCACATCCTAAACCTCTGCCAGTGTCTGTTTTCATGTCTGGATAGCACACCCAATGCACACCCACACTGTCACCACACCATTAATATGTGTCTTTAGCCAAGGCAAATTAGACTTCAGGATAAACAGCCCTTATTTTTATTTAAATCTGTTTATGCTGTTTTGTAGAACAATAGCAACACTTCAATCCTCTGCACAGAATTCTTATTAATAGCAACAAAACCAAGTAAATAAGGCAGGAGAAACAACCAGGGTATTTTTATTGCATCTAATCCTCCTTTTGCATCATTCATATTTATACAGGGCAGGGACTGATTTTCTTGGTCTGCCAAGCATGGCTGATGGATGCACTGCAAACACAGAACATAACCTTGCTCACAGCCAGGTTTTTCTGTGTCTCACTAGAGTGCTTTTGTTTTATCTCTCTGCACACCTTTGCACTAAGACAAAAGATTACAGCTCAGATGGGTGGGCAATTGTTAAAGGAAGGAGAACAAAATGAGCAGTCAGGCCAATCTGAGAGAAGGATGTAGGCAGGGCTAAGGCATAGAGACATCTCTACTGGGTTTAAGCACCAAGGACCAGGTAAAGCATTTAGACACTAGCAGTCACTGGAATAGGGGATTTATGCCCAATTCCCTTAAAAAAATATTAAAACTTTGCCAAAATAAAGGGGGAAAGAAAGGAAGAGCTTTGTGCTGGTGGTAAAAGGTGATGTTGCATGATTAAATGTGATATTGCATGATTCAAGGCAGAGTTTTTTGCTCCTTAGTCCTCTAAGGGAACATCTGGACCATGGCCTTGCAAGTGGCCAGAACTGCACAAGAGCCACCCCTGTATTGATGCTCAAGAGCTACAGCATAACTTGGGCAAGGGTCTCTGCTTTCCCCTCAAATTAGGTATTTCCCATTACACTGATTTATCCTTTTTACCAAATCTCATATTCTTGTTTTTCCTAATTATTCCTGACATGTCAAAAGAGCTATAAGAGCTTCCATAAAGAAATCCAAAAGCTTTCTCACACTGAAGAAAACAAGTTAAGTTCAGCAGGCTTTGGTGCTGGGAAGGCAGGGAGAGCAAAAGGGAGGGGAAAGAGGTTTTTCTGCATTGCCTTGTAGCACCAGGCACACACTGTGGACATGAGACCTCATCCCAGTTCTTTAGAGCATTATGATATATGGGGAGAGTGGAAAACTATGTCCTGGCACCAGGTCATAGCTCATTCCTACTCACAGGAAGGACAAGAAAGTAGTGACAGTCAAAATGGCTTCACAAAAAAATCTGCCCCAATATCATGACAACCCAGAGCAGCACAGAAATTGCCTTCCCAATCTCTGGCTCTCCAGTCTAAAAAATATCCATTCTCTGGAGCTGCTTTGGTGTAATTTGCCAGGGGCAAGCTGCACCCAGCAGCATCAGGGGGGACTGAGCACACTACTCAGCCTGTCCTGGGCTTGTTAACACAGGCAGGCAGCACACACAAATCAATAGCCAGGGTCTGAAGTTTCACAGCAGGTCATCATTTGATCTGGTAATAAATCTTCTATGGTTTATTACTGGGGACAACAGAAGTAGAGGGAAAACATAGTTTTCAGCCAGGCCGTGACCAATGGGTTATAGGGAGGGAATGTCCAGGGTTATGGTCTGAGTTATTTCATTGGGGAGCACATTAAACACTGATTTTGTTCTCTGCAGGAGGGATGATGTCCAATGAAAATGTCAAAACACAGTAAAATGAGTTCAAGAAATAAAATAGCCTGGAAATAGGGAAAAGGATCCTAACTGGCATTGCTAGGACATTTTTGGGATTGGTAGCATCCCTGTCCCTCTTTCCTGTCCCCTTTGAGTTGTGGGAAGAAGAAGTAAGCTGTCTGACCCTCTAACCTTGCAACTTCACTGGGATGAAAGGGTTTGTAGCCGCTCCATTTTCCACGCTGCTACTGCAGCACCTTTACTTGCATTAAACTGGAGCCACAGCTGTGCAGCTTTTAGTGGAAGACACTTTACAACCTTGTTTGGATATGAAAGAATATTGTGACCAGACAGCTGGGCAAATATTTTACCTTGGGAGAACCCCAGCTGGCATTTCCTGCCTCCTCACTCCCAATAAGCAGGAAGTTTTCACAGGCTGGTTCTCCATCTCCAAAGCTGCCTCCAGCCTTGCGCTGCTCCCACAGAGCTGCAGAGGAGCTGCAGCCCCTTTATGCACTACAGGGTTAACCAAAAGCCAGGCTGTGAAAGCAATTCCAGCCCTGCTAATCCCATCCCCTGAGCTGTGAGTCTGTTCCCAAGGTTTCCCAGCACAGCTCATTGCTGCATGTGCCTTTATATTATAGCAGAGCACTTTATTTTCAGGCTGAATTTTTGTAGGGCTGGTGAATATAGTGATGTTTCAAGCTGCTCTGTCCAGATAAAGGACTGGGGCTGGACTTCTTGGAAAGGCAGGATTTGTGTCACCAATCAGAATGTTTTTCCTTCTGGCATGTGCTCAAAATGCTTGTAACCTGGGAGAGCAAAAACAAGATTCCAGAGTAGGATGCCCTAGATTTTATCATCACAGCTTGATCTGTGTGGAGGCCTTTCTGCTGCTGACAACAATATTGTCTCAGGTATTTAGACAAGGTCCTTTTTCTTCTGGGTTCATCCTCTGGGACTTCTCTGGCTCTCAGTTCTCTTGGAATCTCCCTGACTCATGAGCCTTCTGGACATTTCTCTTTGTCACTGTGGGATCTGCCTTGGGGTAGGTGTCCTCTAGCATCCCTGAGGATGCTAATGGTCAGACTCTGATCTGTAACTGCAACATACTGAAGGATCCAGGATAAAGCAGAGGCTGATGACTGCCTCTCACCCAGCTGATCTGAATGCTGAGGACCCAGATTGACTGTGAAAGCTCCCAAAACCCTTTTCACATCTTCTTATTCCCATACCCATGACTGCATCATAGTCATGGCTGTAAATGCTGGCTTTCTTTCCTCCCCAAATATTCCATTTACTCTAACAAGACATGGATTGCACTTAATTGTTTATCTGAACTGAGGCTGTAAACTATTAAATGATTCATCCATTAATATTCAAGGTGGATGCTGCTTTCACACGTGGCACTGTGCAGAAAAACAAGAGACACGTGTTATTGTAATTAATCAATAATTACCGCTCATGAAATGTTATGAAGGTAGGGCACACCACTATTTATTAGGTACTTATTTTAGGTTGTTTCACTGGTTTTGGTGATGGAAGGAAGGTGCTTCTCCCCAGACCATTGGGAGTTTGGTACCTACACAGGGAGTGATGCACTGGAGCATGGTTAGGAGAGGCAGCCCCAAAAGTGATATGCAGACCAGCATTTTGCCAACCCAGCCTGCAAATAATTTTGTTCAGAGCCAATAGTTTCTGGGAAAAAAAAAAAGAATAAAAAGAAAAAAAAAAGGAAACCCAACCCTGATTGCTTGCTCAGGCAGAGTACAGGGCAGCTGGACAGAAACCATCTCTTTTGGTTTCAGCCCTGCTCACCCCTTCACTCTACACACTTGGCAAGGGACCCTCTGTGTCCTGAACAGGATCAATTCATCATGTGGAGTAGGAAGGCACCAAGCCCACCCCCAGGAGTAATTGCTGGGAACATGAGGCATTGAATGACTAAAGTGACAGGAATTCTGCCTTGCATTTCAGTGTGGCCAGGATTTACTCGCAAGAAAAGAGGGGAAAGTTCCTAAGATTTCATTCAATTTGGATAAGTACCAACCAACAGTTTGTTTGGTTATCCCAGAGCCTTTTATCTGCAGTAAATACAAAAAGAAAAGGCCTTTGAGAAGACAGATTGAGAGGGTGTTAAATAAGTTGTTACCCTTTTCTTGTTCTGAGTGCAAGCAGCCAGTTTGCATGGATAGGGGCTCTAAAAGGCTGCCTTTTAGGATCAAGAAGTAAATTGTATTTAAGATTTTAATGATGGAAATTTAACTTGCTGCTTTGGGCTTACCCTGGCCAAGCCAGTGGATCAATGCACGAGGGTCATGCATTATTTCAGCTGAAGTACTGTTGATAAATGGTGATGAGTTTGCAGAGAATTATTCAAGAGACATAAGCAGCTACAGGCAAGGAGTGTTTTTCCTTTATCAGAACTTGCCAAAATGTGATTCTGAGAAGCCTGTGCTTCAATGAAACTTTGTCTCCTGACTTCTCACCTCCAAAAGTCTCCAGGTTTTGCCCAGAGGGGAACTCTAGTGATGCAGACAGAGGTCTGGTTTCAGTGAAATTCTTCACTGCTCTAGTGCCAGACAGGTTTGGAGACTGAATCAATATTTGCAACAATTACAAAGGAACTTTCCCTTCAAGCCTTCTGAGTTCAACTGGCTTTTAAACTTGTCAGAGATAATTCTCCACCATCTCCTTGCAGGTTTTAGCAGTAGACCTGAACATACAGTCATTCTCAATAGGGAGATGATCCAATCCCACCTACCTTTGCAAAGGTGACTCTGGATTTGCACGATATCACTTTAAAAAAGAAGCAAAGGACTTCCAAGAAGCTGAAATACATCTACACAATATCATTTCAGTCAGCTGCTCTGAGCAACAAATATTTTCATGCAGCTAATTTATTCTCCTTAAAAATGTCCCATGGGAAAAGAAATATCCTATGGTTGATTGTTCATGAACATTTAAAGAGCTTCCTCTCTGGCAATTCTTTCTCCTCCTGACAGAATATCAATCCAGCCATTCTGTCATGTCCTGTGCTTTAGTTTAGTTACTACCACAGTTACTGCTACAGCAGTAAAATTTATTGATCAGACATTCTTGCTTTACAAGGTAGAAATGGAGGGCTGTGGCTGCTCATTCCCCTACAGAATGCAGTTACTGTCTTTGGAGGTGAAGAGCCTTGAACCTTTATGGAGCTGCAGACTCTATTTTCCAAACTGGGTGTTAGGAATGACAACCAAAACAAGAATCACTGAGCAAGTAGGAAAGGAAAAAAATAATCTTTGGGCTCTCAGTAAGCACTGTTCATTTCTGGCTGTAGATATCATTGTCTGCCCCTGACTAGTGTAGAACTAGCAGTGAGCTCCATGGCATTTTCCTTTTCCCTCCCTGCTCATTCTCTCCCAGGAAAGTGCTGCACTGTCACACACATATTTTCTGAAAAATCCTTTCACTAGGATTTTTCTCATGAGAAGCTGAGAAGCCTCAGAAAAGAAATGCAAACAAAAACTATCTGATGGCTGTGGAATGGTCTGGAGATGGTTTACCAACAGGTGCATCTTTGATTGGTTCCATGTGGATTGTTTGTACTTGATGACCAATCACAGCCAGCTGTGTTGGACTCTCTGAGTCTCACAAGATTTTATGATTCATTTCTTTGCTAGCCTTCTGATGTCTCCTTTTCTCTTTCTTTAGTGTAGTTTTAATATATCATTTTCTTTTAATATAATATAGTATCATAACATCATAAATCAGCCTTCTGAAACATGGAGTCAAGATTCTCATCTCTTCCCTCGTCCTGGGGACCCTCAACCATCACCACAGGGCACTGCTGGCTCTTGGCAGCTGTTGTCTCATTAGTTCTCCATTAACTAGCAGGAACATGTGATGCATTTCTACACCCCTCTAGCTGTCACAGGCATTAAAATGCCCACTGCCATCTGACTGGGAATGTGAAAGGCAGTGGTGGAAAGACACACACATTAAGCAACTCAGAAACGAGGGGCCAGCTGGTATCTTAAGAGGGTGTAATTTGTAAGGCACAAAATGGGCCTAAGTGAGCACAAGGGAGGGTCTGACCCTGGGCACTGAAGCACATACTTCTCTTTAAGGAGTTAGTAATTCCACTAAATTCATTGGCAACAATATTTTCAACCAACTCTTTTCTGTGTCTAATGTTCCCTAGAGAGAAAATAGAAGTGATAATATCAGTTTGCCAGTTGTTGAGGCTTAGAGGCTAAATGTGTGCAGAGTGCTTTGAGATAGGAACCTAGGAAACAGGCCCAAAGGGGACTCCAAGGGTAACAAATCCCAAAGGCACATCCACCACTTAATATCTTTGATAAATTTAGCAAGCTCCATCCTGAAACCTGTTGAATTTCTCACCCAAAGTATTTTGGCTAGCAAGCTATTCACAAGTGTTACCTTTCTGAGGATTAGAAGCAGGGCTGTTAGTGTGGGCAAATGATGAAAACAAAATGCATTTAGGAAAAGATTATCAGCTGCATTATGAGCCAAAAGGAACAAGTGTGTTCTGAACAGTCCATTTGCTTCCTGCCTGCTCTGGGCACTGTTCCCCTGTCTTCTTCCATGGTTTATGCCACTGTTCTCCTCCAGCCATTATTGCCCCATTACTCATTTCTGTTGTCTGCAGACACTGCTCCCTCCCCACCTTCTTCCTACTGATTTTTGCATCCTCTCCTGCTCCTCCACCACTTGATTTTGAACATCAGAAATCCAGTCTCCCCTCACAATCCAGGAGCATGGGCATTTACCCTTTTGCACTGAGCTCCTGAAACCCTGTCAGCATTCAGGAAAGCCCCTGGCTGCAAAGATCCCCTGTATTCCAGGAGACAGCATTTCTTGCCTCCATGCTGGCTAGTGGAATGGTCTGTGTGTGGAGAATTAAGAACCTGATGGAGGTGTGTGGGAAGAGTGGCTGTACCAGCATCCCCAGGCTGTCAATAACCATCAAATGATGGTGACTGAGCCACTGTGGGGAGCCACAAAAGCAGGAAGGAGCCAAACATGCAGCCATAGAACATTATTTTTCTTCTCTTTTCAGTAATTATTTCCTAGGATGAGAATTTGCTTTTCCTCAACATTTTAAAATTGAGGCCAGTCTTTGTGCAGCAGTCACAATCTGCCCAACATTCACATCCGATGGGGGGGGACAGGACCTGGTTTTGGATATCATCCATCAATGACAGATCCACACCACTGTGTGATGGAGGGCAAGGCAGGGAGGAAGGAGAGGGGGGGAATGGGAGGTGCAGAGGGCTGGTAAACAGCACACAGAAATCTCATTTTCAGTTGCCAGCTCAAAAACAACCCCAGCTTGCTGTGGCCCAAAGCCATTTCCTGTTGAGTGTAATGACTTTGGTGCTCGCTCTGCACTTATTAGACAGGCAACCAAAAGAAAACAACAGCAAAAAGCTGTCTTTGAAAATGAAGCAGGCACTGCTAACAGCAGCTATCCATCTTAGTCTCCACTTCCCCCTGGAAACAGATCCCAGCAATTAGCAGGACACCCACTTCTTTCATGGAAATATAAAAAATGTTAAATGTACTCCAAACCTGCTTCTGTTTCTCTGTGAATATCAACAGAGGGAGTGAAGGGACCCTTCAAGCCTATGCATCCCAGTCCCTCTGCAGTGAGCAGAGACATCTTCAGCTTGATCAAGTTGCTCCTGGCTTTGAATGTTCATTACTTTTCTTCTATTTTCAGTAATTATTTCCTAGGATGAGAATTTGCTTTTCGTCAATATTTTAAAATTGAGGCCACTCAATTTTAAAAGGATGAAGCATTGGGAGCCCATGCCAGTGTTTCACTACCCTCACTGAAAAAAACCTTCTTCCTTGCCTTTGATCTAAATTGACCCCCTTTCAGTGCAAAACCATTTCCCCTTGTCCTATCACAACAGGTCCTGTAAGAAGCTTTTCCCCACAAATACAAGTTTGTGCCCAGATCTGAGTTCACAATAAACCCACTGGCACCCCAAAGAGACAATTTCTCCTTGGCAAAAGCGTCGTGAGCAGCAAGAGCCACCCTGCAGAGCTTCCAGGAGAGCTGCAGTCCCACATCCCTCCCCTCCCTGCCTGAGCTTGGATCAGGGCAGAGAACCAAACGCCCTGAATCCTGACCTGGCAGAATGTGAGGGAGCCACTGTGCATCTGTGCTCTTTTGCACGCACCACCTTTACTTTTTCTCCACCAGACTGGCAGCCAAGAGTGACAGAGGATTCCTTCCTCACCCAACAGCTGTGCTGGCAGTGCTGATGAATGTTTCAGGATAACTAACATCCTCCTCATCTCAGATTCCTCTGCACCTCTTAGCCTGTTCATGTGGAAATGGCTTAGCCCTGGATTTAAACAGCACTTCTTCCACAGACTCACTTTCCCTGGTATTTGTCCACGTTATGGCATGTATCCATGTGAAAGAAAAAGTATGTTGAGGGTAATGGAGCAGAAGGACAGAGGGTCATCATTATTTTTTAAGCTGCCTCGAGGATTCCAAAGAAACTACTTCCAACAGACAATTATGTAGGCATTCTGATGTGGCTGCCCTGCAGGAGGAGGCTTGGTTCCACCACACCTTCCCCTCCCCACATTGCTTTCACCTGAATTTTAATCATCTGAAGAAGGATAAAATCAATAAAATGTTTAATGTGGAGAGATGGGACAGAGTGACCCCGAGTGCTGCTCTTTGGGGATGAAAAATGCCTCATTTAAAGTTTTTCAGTTTGTGGATCTCCCCCAGCAATGAATTTGATTTCCTGCCTTTTGCATTTGCTTTCAGTGGAAATTGGCTCCCACAATCAGGGCAGGCAGGGAGATGGAGCTGGGCTGAGTTTGTGCACAGACACTTCACTATCACCCAAGAGAGGTGTAGATGGTGGAGTTTTCCAGCAGCACAGACAGGCTTCTCCATGAATAGGAGATCTGGCATGATGAACACTGAAGCTTTCATCACTACCAAAACATCCACAATAGTTGTTAATTCCTTCCTAGCTGAAGAGGTGGTGGGTAAAGGACTGGAGCTCTTCAAGAGATGAAAAGATATTTTGTCCCCAACAGAAAGCAGCTAATAATGAAATAGAGAAGCACAGCCCACACCATGCTGAACATCTGCATCTGGATTTTAATTCTCCATCCCTTTAGAATCATGTTTTAGTGTTGTCCAAAGGCAGATAAAAAATTATGCCTTCTTTTATTATGTCTGTGAGTTTTTGGCAGTGAGATGAGCCTGTATCTTGCAAATCGACGTTCCCTCTGATGTGAGGAGTTTGGCTGCTTTGGCCTCTTGTAACTGCGTCTGCTTTTGGTCCAGAAGAGGCAAGAGAAAAGAACTCACCTTGCTGTTTCAGGTAATTGGGAGCTAATGAAACAGGCTGGGACCCTGCCCAGAGCTTTTCATGAGGGCTCTGCCCACACAGGGCTTGATGCTGTCCTGTTCACTCAGTGGCATGATCTCTATCACATGGTTCCAAATCTGAAATAAACTGTCTGCTGGATCTTTTACAACAAAGGTCTTTCCCATCTTTTTGTTAAATTACCATTACATTAAAATACCATGGAGTAGTACTGCAAAATCTGCATCCTGGAGGAAAATGATGGAAATAGAGGTTTTTCTTCACAGCCAAGCAGAGTGAAACTCACTGACTCTTATGATATATGGCATGTTTTTCCCAGCACAAAATCTCCTGCAGATGCATGGTTAGATAGAATTCTCAGCTACAGGATTCCACAGAAAAGCTTGAATTCAGTGCTTGGTCTCAGGAAGCAGAAGGTGCACTAAAAAAATGTTAAAATATCATCCTCTCTTGGAATGTGACTCATGCGTTAGGGATGGTAGATTCTGGAAATGGTTAACTAGTAAAACACTTGGGATATTCTCAGCTAGAAAATTTTCTGTGCCAGGATCACAAAGGGCTAGGGTTTAATCTAATACACAGCAGCAGTGGGAATTATGCTCCCTGCTGTATTTTAATATCCAGTGCTTGGGTGTGTTTGGATACCTCCATAGCCTTGCACTCATGGGACACAAGGGGATTCACTTTCCTTTAAACCCAATTAATCAGTACCTGTGGAAGGCACAATGGATTTCAATACATTTTGTAAATATAATAAAGGTTTTCTGGGTTTTTTTTAACTTATTTTTGAGCAAATGTGCACCTTCAATACTCACTGAATTTAGTTGACTGTGGTTCCTGCCAACACAGGAATCACCCAAGTGGAGAGCACTGGGCCATCAGTTCTTGGGTGTCACCAAGATACCCAAGAATGTCCCTCCTCACCAAAGGATTGTCCATCTGTTGCTGAGTGGTGGTTAAAGATCAAAAACTGTACACTGAATCTTATTTCTATTTTCTCAGGAGAAGTTCTGTGTGAATAATCAACAATCTGCAAATGCAAGAGACTCATATAAGAGACTGAGTCACCCCCAAAACTTTGGATCAATTAAATATGTAACCAAACCTATAGAGAAGGGGTAAAAAAATTCTACTCTTTTCTATATATCATCAGTTTAAAATGGAAATGCAGCAAGTGCAATAGGAAACAAAATCCCTGACAGTTCATTCCAGAGCTACCCTTATGAAACACCAATACTGTCATTTATTTGCCTTGTCCTTGATAAATACACACAAAAGAAGGGAAGATTTTACAGCAGAAAATATCAATAATGTCTTAAGGGAGTCAGGCAAAATTGGTTTGTCTATTTACAAATCAATACATAAAACCCTCCATAAAGCTGGTACTTATTTGGCTTTGATGCCTGAGCATTACTGAGGGTGTCAAGGGCTGTTCTCTGTGCTGTCTAATGGCACAGAGAGGAAAAGCTGTCGTGCTGTGCTGAATTTCTGGTTCCCCACATGTGTCCTTGTGCCAGCACAAGCCAAGAGGCTCTGTGGCTCTCATGGGCTGTGGAGGTATGCTGAGCACCATTCCTGATGGGAATACCCCAGGGATGTTCTTCATCTGCCCTCCATGCTGCCCTAATGGCTGTATGAAAACTGAAACAGAAGAGGTCAGCCCCCCCAGCATCAGCATTTCCTGGAATATCAGCAGGATTTTTTAGAATGCTGTTTTCTCCTCTGTTGTATTCCCTAGGGCCTGGAAAATAAGTGGGAAAGGCTATGCAGACTCCTCTGGGACAAGTGAGGTGAGTCAGGACATTTACATCAAAACACAGGGAAGATATAGGCTGTAAAGTCTGCTTCCACTTCCCTGGGGAAGGCCCAGATCTGTACCTGGAAAAGGGGTGCTTTTCTATCTGTGCAAGACTTAAACTGGGAAAAAGATGCCCAGAAAGCCCAAGGGCGTCCCTCCTGCAGTTACCAGGACTTGGAAATGTCTCCCAGCAGAGGAGTGAGTGAAGATGCAGAGGGAGGGATGATACCTTTCATTAAATCAGTGGAGCAGAGCAGCTGTGGAGCAGCAGAGCAGGACCAAAAGGCAGGCAGCCCCTCTGAGGGGGGCAGGTCTGAGCCAGGGATGGAAAACCACATAAACACAGTCCCCAAACACAGCCAAGCATCAATATAAATGCTACAATTACAAAAATATTGCCCTTAACAATTTGAAAACGTCACTTGCAGGGTGTACAATTAACCCTAAGAAATCAGTGAGAGAAAAACTGATTGGGTAGAAATTCCATAAAATGGGGGTCAACACCTTTTCTGTTTTCTCCATCAGGATTTAAAAAGACATAAAATCAGGGATATAAAGGCCAGCAGCAAGAAATAAGATTTTTTTTTCTCTCAGCCAGCAGTAAACAACACACATCTTTCAGAAAATGAGACATGTCCCAAGGAATTTGAAATGGATCATTGCCTTTTATGAAACATTAGATGTGTCTGGAAGTTAACACTGAAAATTAGAATGCAGAGAATAGACAGACCACAGAAAAACATCATTAAGTGCAACGTATTTACTATCCTTTCACAGTGGGAATAGGAGCATTATTGTTTAGGTAAGTGAATGGAAATTCAAATGGAAGACCAGACCAAATCTACCTAGTTTTGGTTTGGTTTTTATAACAAGATGAAATTTCCTGCAATGTCCTGTATTACTATATTATGCATTACTGCCTGGAGGAAAGTTTCTCTCTAAACAAATAGATGAAAATACTTTGAGAGAGATCACAAAGGAGCTTAGAGCAATGAGCAAAAACCAAATAGGCAGTGTAAGCATGATTAATTTGTTTCTGCCTGCTTCTCCATTCACAGAGGGATGAGCTGGGGAAAACATGGTTTTTTTGCAAAAGAAACAGATTCCTATCACGAAGAGAATGGGGGCAAAACTGCTTTGAATTATTTTCGTTGTCTTTTGTGCAACAAATTATCTGACACAAAGATGTAAAACTTAAATCTCCCGCATGCTGGAATGCTCTCACATTGCTATTTCCAGCAGTGGGCTGTGCCCAGATGCCTTTGTTCTCCATATCTCCCTTCCCCTCTTTGTGTGCTCTTTATTTATGTTTTTCTACCTGTTGGATAACAAATTATTGTGCTACATGAATGGGAAAGACTGGATCTCTGATAAAGGGCTTAGATGAGCAGAGATAATGCTGGTGGCTTGTTCTATGAGGTTCTTCTTAAACAATTTATGCCACAACAGAAGCAGCCTCAGGTTAACAGCTATTTTGAGTCTCAGACATTGTGAATGGTGCAAAGGTGAGGGAGATGAGGCTGGGAGGTGAAGGCTCTCAGGACTCTGCCCTGCTGGCCCAGCTGAGCGGGTGGTGGGTGCTGCTGAGGGGTCGGGGACCCAGTGCCATGGTTCAGCTTCTCAACCTGGTTTTGCTGCTGAGCTGGAGGTGTGAGAACCATGCCCTGAATGCAGGAGCAGGAGCTCAGTGGTTCCAGGTGCCCTGCTTTCCACCCACTCCTGTCCTCACGAAGAAGAAGCTATGCTGTCTGACTTGGACACACTTTGTGTAAGGCCTGGCTGGTGCAGGAATTTTCCTGAATCCAACCTCAGTTTTGCTGTGCTGCTGTTCCTGAGGGAGCAGTGGAGGTGCTGCTGCTCCTGTGGCCTTCCAGGGCATCTCCCTGTTCCTCAGGAGGGACCCAACCGCAGCTCTGTCCCAGCACAGGCCTCCCTATCTGTCATCATCTCCTGTTGTGCTTTTCTATCCAGGTTTGTGATAACCCGGCATTTGTACTGACAGTGAGCTGAAAATTTATGTGTGCTTTGGATTTCATAGGGATTTGGTGTCATTTTGGTCTTTTTTAGAGCTTTGCTACTCTGTTTTGTCCATGAGAATAAATCCTGATTGTGTTGATGATAAGTCCAGCAAGGGCAGCTCCCAGATGAGTGGGAAAACATGTAAACATCAAAGATTTGGAGGAAGGCAATAGATTTTTCTCAAGGTTTGTGTGATTTTATGAAGTGCAGAACAGCAGTAAAAATTTTATTTTAAACTATAGTTAACCTATGTGGGGTGAGATGAAAAGAGGTTGAATGCACCAGCCACAGGACTCTGGGTTATGGCATTTCTGTTCTTCAAATCACAATATAACCAGCTCTAAAGAAAACAGAAACACTGAAAACAGTTTTCTGGGGACAAAGTGAATTGCTTATTGCTCAGCTGTGGTTTAGAGGTTTGCTCCCTTTTCCTTCCCCCATTCATTGCTAAGTTATGTCTTCCCTCCTGGTAATTCACAATAAACACCTCAGGGATGGAGGGAATGATTGAAAAAACATGAAAACGTTTGAAAGCCTTGACTCACTGCCAGCAAACCACCTTCCACTGCAGTTAAATATCTGTTTGCATTTGAATATTTGATGGAATCTGGTCGAACTCAAATGAAACTGTTGCTGGGAGAGAGATAATGCTCCGGCAATCTATAGTAATGATCTGAAGTGGTGCCATTTACAGCAATGGCCCTGCTATGGCTGCTGCATTGTTAATGAGACCACAGAAACACACAGAGCCCATCAATGATGGGGAAAAGCCTGCAGGGAGCTGGGCACCCGCAGCTCCAGGGGGCTCTCAGCTCCCATCTCTGCGCCAGATGTGGAAATTTCCACTCAGCCTCTGGCACAGGGATTGCCACCCACTCACCCTCCCAGCTGGGCAGCATCCCTAACCCATTACCCTGTGCTGGGATTACTGAAAGCCTGGTCTTTCTGCAAGGGCCACAGCGAGGAAGAAGTTGAAAGGTAGGATTTCCTATCTCTGATGGCTTCTGAAATGAGTTTGCCTGCAAACCACTAATCCCTGAGCTACTAAACAGCTTCACTCTCCCATACTGTGACAGTTTTCTCTCCTGCTTTTCTCAAACAGCTACCACAGCCAAGGATGGATCAGTTATAGATTCCCTCACAAGATATAAAACCCAAAACAAAGTGAAAAACTCACTTGACTTCGTGGAAGATTCTAAGATTAAACCTGGAGCTAAAGCTGACCCAGAGGTCATCTCTGAACTCCTGCAATGGTTAAAGATGTGAATCCTTCACTTCTAAGCTGGGTGAAATGCTAGAGGTCGCTGAACTGGGGAAAGCACAACTGGTGAGAGGACAAATGGTGCCAAAATTCTTCCACAAAGAAAAGAGGAGCCAAAGGAGGAGGGTAATCACATCTTTTGAGCAGCTGGCTTCAGGCCAAGGGAAAAAGAGATGTAAGGCTGTCACCACTTCCAGCAGCACTGCTGAAGGGGTATTGGCAGGGAGAAGAAAGCAGGCATTGCCTCACAACCTCACCTTGATCTTCTGAGTAATTGCATTTCCATGAAGTGTCACTTCTTGCTGGCCCACAGGTGTTCCCAGCTGTGTTTCTGTGTTTGATGCCTGAGCACTCAATACCCCCTCAAAGGGGGGGATGTGGAGGCCCCTTCATTGAGCTGTTGCCAGGCTGAAGGGAACAATTCTCATTTTTCCCATATTTTCTCCCTGCCTCCATTCCATGTGCAGCACCTCCAGTTAAATTGCTGGGAAAAGCTGGGACAGGGGGCTCTGCTCATTGAGTTTTTGTTACTGGCACTATAAACAGATGGGGGGAATTTTCCACTCCAGCTTTCCCTGAAGTGGGGAAACTCCCTTTTCTCCTGCAGGAAAGGATTTAACCAGCACAGAGACTGCCCAGAGGGAGATACTCTTACCTCACATGGCAAAGAGCTGATGCTGTACCTGGAGAAAGAGTCCAGGTCACTTACAGATCTGTTCCTTGAGAGGTTTCCCTGTGTCTTCTTCTGAAATATCAGGCTCTGCTCCTCACCTGGCAGGGAATCTGAGATGAGACAGGTCCTGATCTAAGCTGATCCATTTGGGCATTGGTTTCCAACAGCTGAGATCTGCCATCAGAATCAAAGAATGACATTTCTTTCAGCACTGACCATTTAAATCCAAATTATTTATTCAGGGAATTTATTAATTTAAAGAAGAAATCGTTGGTTGATCAGACTCTGAGAAATACCTTTCCCTCAGGCTTGCAATACTGATCTCAGCCTTGTGCTGGCATGTGGGGTGTTTATTCAAGCTTGGCCCTTGAAAAGGGTCACCAAGCCCCTGTCCCAGGGTATTTCTGTTTGCTTTCAATTGCAAATGAACATTGGATAAGGACTTAATCTCCAGTTTGCCTTGTAGAAATTGATTTATCACTTAATAAAACCCTTGCTGTGATGGGGAGAGAGCAGGCAGAGCCTGAGCAATAGCTCCATTGTGCTGTCAGTATAAATTAGAGCTAAAGATGTTACTCTTTAACTACAAGCTTTGGGGTTTCTGTGTTTTTTTTACAAGTGCAATTTTCAGCTGACAAAAGGCATCTTGCACAACAGATTCTTTGCTGTTTAGGTCTTCATCCCACACAGTTTTCACAGCCTTGCTGCCCTCTGAATCTCCTGCAGGCAGCAGCATGCAGAGGAGAGGGGATCAAACTACAGGAAAGGCAGAGTGTTTTCTGGAAATTGTAGTGTACAGCTATTGATGATAATTATAGGGAAAAGGCTCATTGATTTACACTCTACTTTCTGAAAATCTGAGGTTTCAAAAGAACCAGGGAAAGGAAGAAGTAATAAACTAAGACATCTGTCCTTTTATATCTGTTATTAGAGAGGATAGAGCTGGTTTCAGGTGTCTGAGGGAGTCATGTTAAGCTCCAAAACAGAATTAAGTCTGAAGAAAGAGATTTATTCCTAAAGTACAGACCAGTTTATTTTTCCTAGGCTCTCACCCCAGCCTGAGTAGCTGAAATCTGGAATAAGAGTGCATCAGCTCTGTAGAGATGTCCTGAAACAAAGGTTCAGAGTCAGGAGTAAGAGCAGGGACACATCTGGGTTTCATCATTTGGGAATTGCCTGGATGTGCTGTTAATCTCCTCTTCTGTAAGGACACCAAAAAGATGACACAGTGAGCAATGCTCAGTCAGTAATATTGAAATGCCAGATAGGGATAGAGGGAGTGTTATCAGCTCCATCTAAAGCTGAGAGCTCTTGGTCTCCTGCCTGACTGCAGATGGAAGGATCCTGTTGGCACAGGTTGGACATCCAAGGGAACAGGGAATGTCACAGTGACGGCCTGGTGTTTGTGTGCAGAGGAGCTGAATTAATGTCAGTGGTGGCTATCAGTCAAGCAGGCCAGGCCTAGCTCAGGGGTTTCCATGTCTCTTTTTAATCCTGCAGCTTGTTAACATAAGTTTTGTCTTTTGCATTCATGCAGAAGTTCCCATGAATTGTAGATTCCATAATTCCTGATTTCCCAGCCCAGGACTCGGGGGTGGCATCAGCCAGCCTTCAATTGCCTTGGCATAAACAGAAATTCTATAAAATAATTATTTTATTTAATATTATTAACCAGGGCTTATGGGGTTAACTTACTATGGCAGAAAAACTCATAGAGGAGAGCAAGATTTATTTATAAGTTAACATTTATATATGTACACATGCATATATATATATATATTCATTAACTTGCTAGAATGTATATTGGGAGCATTTAATACATTCCTCAACAGCTGAGAAATTTCTGTTCAGCTCACGAATTCATCAGCACAGTGAGTGATAATGAGCCTTTTGCTGTAGGATGCAAATCCTACAGCATCCCTGCATCCCTGGTGAAGGAGGGACTAGGAATCCAGGCTCTCCTTGATACTAAGGCTAGACTGAGAATGGGGAAAATAAATTAACCTTTGTCATTTTTGCTAAGTGTGTCTGTAATGAACTATATTCTATTTGAAAGGCAAAAGTATTTTAAACAGAAATTAAAATGTGGACCTGATGTATTTAATTACTGTTAATCAAAGAAGAATTAGGACTCATCAAAGGTTTTCTAACATTTTGTTAAATATTTCATACTGTCTCTTTGCTCTGGCAGGACAGAGAACAAAATGTTAGGAATATCTTCTGAGTCAACTTCTAGAAAACAAATAATTGAATTTGCATATTTATTTGCCATTATTTCACAGTACTTTTGGGATCTCTTATTTCACTCCTTAGTTAGTTCATTTGTAGCAACACCTTTTATTTATTCTTATAATGATTCACATCACAGTGATCATGGAACTATTTTATAAAACCACTTTGGTTATCTTAGTCATGACTTACCACAACTTTTGCATATTCTAATCTACAAATTAACATTTAACAAGTATTCGAAGGATTTTATACAAATAAAAAAATAAATATGTGAGGGTGGGGAGTTTATGTGTCAAAAGTGACTTGCTCTGTATGGAAGAAAGAGAGGGCAGAGAGAGCTGTCCAGAGCAGCAGCCTGACAGCAGCCCCAGTTCTTGCTGTTCTGACCACTAGGGACCAAGATCCTCCAAAATCTCACCTCTCCTCCGGTCTTATTTTTCAAACAAAATGCAAATCTATTTTTTCTAAAGCTGTTCTCCATGATAACTCCCTCCTCTTCCATTTATTTTGAAATGAAAACACCATTTAAAAATAATAATAAAAAAATAATTATATTGGAGAGAGTGAGATTTATGTGCCAGTGAACACTTTGGTATTCTGCACATGGAAACACTGACCATATTCATTTTTTTTTTTTGTCCTGAAGGTGAAAAAGATCTTTTCTCTTTTGAAGTTCCCCATTGCCTTAAGAACACTTAACAGAAAATTTCCCTCCTTGCACTAATAGGACAGACATTTCAAATCTATCAACTGAAGGGAAGGCTCCAATCTTTCATTAGCTGCTGAAGAATGCACCACACCATCCAACTTGAAACATTCTGTCAAAAATATAATTAAGCCATCTTCTAAGTATTAATAGTAATGATATCTTGTATTTTCCCAGATGCTTTTATCTCTGCAAAGAATATATTTCAGAATTCACAGACCTCCTCCTGTCTCCCTTTATTAAAATAAATGTTGAAAAAATGGCATAGCTACTTGGATGATACATCATTTATTTATTTATTTATTTATTTTTGTGGCCAGCCCACACACCTGTGGCATCTGTTCATCTCCTCATCCTAGCTCCTCTCTCCCTGCAGTCCCTGGGAGAATGATGCATGCAGAGCAGGAAAATCAATATAAAGTATGCCCCCTTCTACTTTGTTTATTTATTTGCATATATCTTTTTTAAGGGAAGTTAAAAAAAAAAAACCAAAAAACAACTCTGTCTCTTGCTTGGTTGTCCCTCACGAGGGATTTTAAGGTAATCTTTCATCAGCTTTCCTTACCACCACAGGAAAAAGTCTCCCTCTCTTGCATCCTTACTTCAGGCCACTGAAGCATGAAATGGGAAATCTCATCTGCAGTGGAGAGCAAATGTGTCACCTTATGTATTAATTTCATGATCAGCTGAAGACTTTGATTTATTGGACAAGTCCAGCCAGAGTGTTTTTGAATAGAAGCAAGAATAAAGACTAGCTGTGGAGAAGATTGCTGAATGTTTTCTTTTGATTATTTACACAGAGATGCAATTAGAAATGTCATTTAAAAATCAAAAATAAAACCAGTACAAACCCAGAATCCCTTATATCTTTTTCCATCCTGTGGGAAGATTTTCTCCCTTTTTCTTTGCCAAGTTTCTCATCATGGCCTTGGTGCCATCACATTCCAGGCCATGCCTCTGCCTGCAGGTTGTGGAGTGTTGTACCTTGGATCTGTTTGATTTAGCTAAACTTGGCTGCCAGCATGATGGGTTGAGACCCTGGAGTCCTGGCTTCAAGGTGCCATTGGCAAAATGAGCAGAATTTAAAATATTTGCAAAGTGCTTTGAGCTCTCAGGCACTCTGGAAGTGCCTGGTATTTTCTTTGCAAATGGAATTTGCACGTATCTGAACATTTAAAATCTTGCAAGAGAAGGTGAAGTCACCACAGCCAGGCAGGAGAGATTCATTTCACTGCATTTGGGAAACAGAACACATAAGCACTACCTTTAAAAAAAAATCTACATTTTCCTCTTTTCTGCAGGAAGCATACACTGAACCAGTTTCATATAAATTACTTTAAACTTGCAATAACAGCAATATATCCAAGAGAATGGTGAAGGAGTTCCTTATGCACTGCTGGAGACTGAGGTCTCAGGTATAAAATCAGGAGAACAGAAAAAGCACAGAGGAGGACCAGGCATGGATGTTGGCTGGGGTGGGTGCACGTCCCAGAATGATGTTCCTGCTTCATTTCCCCAGGGCTGTTAGTGGATTATCTACTGATGGATAGGTTTTAATTATGAGTGGACATGTTTTCCTGCATCTGATCTTCATCCAGATGCTAATTCAGAGAAATATTCTGGTCTGGTTTCTGCAGGGGAGTTGGCTAAGATCATCCTGACAGTCCCTCGTGGCACTGCAATCCATAAGCCTTGCCAATAAATCACACCATGGCTCCAGTCTTCCCTGTGGAATCACACATGCAAAGGGTGTGATGAAGAGGATCAAATCTAGCCCTGATCTTTGTTCAAAGCTCCCCTTTTAAGAGGAAATGCATATAATGAGTGATTCACCCATCCCACTTGACCCACAATTTAATCAATTAGTGGGGAAGCACAGACTGTCCTGTCGGATGTGCACGTATGCAAATCTCCTCTTTTATCCCTGTAAGGCAATTAAGCTCATAGGTATAAAACAATTATGCTGTAAAGTTTCCTTTTTCCTTAAGGGGGACCCTGTGGCATTTAAAAAACACATATTTAGAATTTTAAAGCCATTGTTTTTGGTGATGTTTGAAGGATGTGTGGCTAGAGAGTTAACTGAGTTAGATGGCATCAAAAAGAGCAGGAATGAGTCCCTGTTTGACAGCTTGGAGAAAAACTGTAAATGTGAGACATAATTTATATGTATTTTAAAAATTCAACAACAACAGCAAATAATTCAAGGGACTCTAGCCAGCTGGTCTTCCTTCTAAAACTGGATACAGCAAGCAGGAAGTCTTTGCACAGCAACGATGACATGCAGGAGCCTTCTCTATAAATTTACACATTCATCAAGCCTTTGTGGAATAATGAGCTACAATCTAGCCAGCCCGGGGCAGTCTGCTGTAATTGTTATGATTTGTTTTCAAGATACAGTACAAATTCCTTGGTAATCTTTCCTGAATTTTAATAAGGGGAAGGGAAGACTTAATTAAAGGATCCTTTGTACCTTCTATGGCAACTGCCATCTGCGAGTGCTTCATTCTGGGTCTTATCTCCATCGTGCAGCCCCCAGCTCTGCCTTTGTGCAGGGTGCTGGAAACAGACCCAAGGAGGGAAATACCCCTGCTGAGAGGGTTTTGGGAAGCATGAACCACTTTGGCATCTTCAGTGGAGAGGCAAGGATCAGAGCCCTTTGATCAGCCCTGATGCATTAGGGCATTTATTAAAGATAAAAGCATTTATCTCCAGACAAATTAATGGCATTTATTTCAAGAC
Organism: Zonotrichia leucophrys gambelii; assembly: GCF_028769735.1. Lineage (NCBI taxonomy): Eukaryota > Metazoa > Chordata > Aves > Passeriformes > Passerellidae > Zonotrichia > Zonotrichia leucophrys. Next base: position 14,099,537 of record NC_088180.1, on the reverse strand, counting down.
AAATTAGGGAATACCCAGTTTACATATGAAAGAATCACAAAACTTTTTTTTTTTTTTAAGAGGTATGTATAACATAATTGACTTCTACCAAGAGTAGTCTCTGGTGTCAATAGGAACTTTTGTGTGTTGCTGTAAATGGGCTTTTATTTTCACAATGAAATAGGGAAATGTATCTACCAATAGAAGCTGTCAGTAAAGAGGTGAGCTTCTCAGATGCAGCTCTGTACAGGCTAAATTGATAACTTGTTTGGAAATAAATCCTCTCCACCCACAGTTTCAAGAATAAGCAACTTTTATAATAGCAGTTTGTAATTAAGGCTGGGTGTCCCAGCCTTAAATACAAGGGCCTGAAAATCCAAATAATAGGACAGATTTATTCACTAGTATGACCCAGAAAATTGCTGGGATTTCAGAGCAGGATGTGTCTGAACACAGGCAAAAGGAATTCTAGAAACTAACTCTCCTTGATTTAATGCAGAAGGAGCAAACACCAGAGGCATCTCATGGAGCCCTTGCTCTCTCCTTGCAAGTATAGATATTCTTATGTACCTTTTGCTGTAAGAAATTCAAAGTTTGGCCAACACCTCATTCTTTCTGTTCAATGATGCCTGGTATAGCTGTGAAAGCTCTCCTAATTTCCTCTCTTTGTTACATTCCTACTCCCTTCTTTCCTATCCATCCATCCTGTATGCCTGTGGGCTGAGAAGCTGCTTTGGTGTGGGAATCCTCAGCACTGAGTTCTTCCCTGCCCTGTTAATCCCCCTTAGGAGCAGGCAGGATGTGATTATTAATCACTCACTGGAGAGTCAGGAATGTAATCTCTAGATAACATCCATCCCACTTAAGCCTGCCCTTAATGCCAGTTTTTGGAGAAATGTCTTGGGACTGTGTGTCTTCTGTTACACCTTGATATGATCACACAGGAAACCTCATGGGAGTGGAGAGAAACTCTGGCAGGCCTGATAGCCAGGCTTTCATTTCTGTCTGACTGCACACATGATGTGATGCCATTGCTTCAGCTGATGGGTGTGTGAAAGCCTGAGCTGTGGACAGAGGGGTTAATTTGTTGAAAGAATAATTAATGCCCTTTGTCTTTTCCCTCTCCTCTTTTTGTCCATTTACATCAGAACTCTATCAAGCAAACTGTCTTCCTCTACATCTGGAAGAATTCAGTTTGTATTTTACTTCTATTGCACTTTTGTGTCCTTCCAGCTCTGTTAGCATAGATCAAAACAATCTAGGAGCATATGTTCCTATCAGATTTAATGTGTAGACTTTCTTAAATCTCTCAAAAGACCTTTCAGATCTAAGCCTACATTTAAGTAAGCAATTAATTATTGCATAGCTCTTCCAATGAAAACACAACTTGTTTTCAATTTAAAGTGCAATTCTGGCTCTTTTGAAGTCTCCTCTCTGTTCATTCCAAGCTAGGGATTGTGCAAATTTGATCTCAGACAGTACCTGTCAAATCATCAAGAGGCATTGGGGAGCCTCCACGTGTCAGAAAGAATCTCCAGTTCTTCACTCACCCCCACAGAGTTCAGGGACCAGCAAATTCAGCTACACATAGTGTGTGCAAAGCACTGAACTAAAACCTTTCCCTAAAACACTTAAAACACAGTATCTTGCCTAAAAGAACACAGCCTTCCTATAAAAACAGGGGGAGAACATTTAGCAAATCCTCTGACACTGTGAAATGTCAGGCAGGGGCAGGAGGGAGTCCTTGGGGAGGGAGAGGATTTGGAGTGAAGTGTTTCTTGTCCTGGTTGGTGAGTCAGGGACAAAAGCCGGCCGTGATTTTCTGAAGAGAGGAGGTGTCTGTGATTCAGCTGTCATGTTCTCTGCTCCTGGCCACCCAGTGCTCTGACAGGGCAGGGAAATATTTCCCAGCAGAGCTGGGGTGAAATATCTCTTTGTACTGGAAAACTCCACAGCTTGTCATGCAGTAAATGGAGCTCACCATGCAGAGCATCACCTGCTGCCAGCCCAACAGAGGCACCAGAGCAAAGCACAAGAAGCCCCATAAATACACAGAAAGAGCAGAGGATGAGCATGGGGCTTGTTGTGTTGGTTTTTGAAGGACGGGGTGTAATTCATCACTTGGGGGCAATCGTGAGAGGGATGTTTAAATTCCTCAGAGAGCACAGAGCTTATAAATAATAATGAACAGAATAAAATGCAAATGGCCTGGAAGGAATCAATAGTCATGAATGAAATCAGCCCTCAGATCCTAATTGAAATGAAAATTAGATGCATATTCAATATGTGCTTAATAGAATATACATGATATGAGCATCCTGAGGTAATGAACAAGATCTTTCCATCATGCACATACACACAGGCAGGCCCCCCTCCTAGGAGGAGAATGCCAATAGATGCACCCAGCCTCACCATACCTCTGCGAATTGCAATGTATATATACATATATATTGAGGATAATGGAAACAATGAACTTTTAACCTCTGCTAGGTTTCAACAACAAACAACCACAAAAAGAGCAGCTGTTGTTTCTGAATATCCATGAAACAGTGATAGGTATTTTGCATATTGCTCCAAAATTAATTGAAGCTTTTGTTTGTGTCAGAAATAGCACAGAATAAAGCTGAGGCTTTATTCTCCTTTGTATTTCAGGCCATTATGCAGTAGCTGATTAGGTGCCCACATGCTAATTGCTCTGGTTCCTTGGTAGCCCTTCCTAGGACCTCACTGACCCACACAGAAGAGTGGGAGCTGCTGCTCTTTGAGTCTAATTACAAACAATTGAATTATTTCCTGCAGGAGGCTGAGCTGGGGATCTCATCTCAGCAGAAAGCAGATGTGCACTTCTGTGGGGATGAGTGGCCCTGATATGCTAAACACTGGCACATCCCTTGCAGTAAGAAAAGAGATCCCTGCTTAAAACCAGATTTTTTGGTGTTTGTGACTTGGAAGGACGAGCAGCAGAGACAGGAACATCAGTGTCCTTTGCTGCTGAAATGCTGATTGCCCTTTGCCATGCTGGGTGCCTCACCCAGCAAAACAGAATTAGACATTCTGCTCTCGGGATAAAAACCCAAAAGCCAAGAGTCCTAATTGGAATTCTGCCACAGCTCAACCTCTCTGCCTCCAATTCCTCATCTCCACCCCACATCTGTCCTGAGGGCTGAGTGTTTAACGTTGCAATGTTTTGAAAATGTTCTAAATGTTTTGTGCTAAATCCTATCTGAAAGTACCTAACTGTTTAACAGATGGAGCTTTTTTTATTGCTTTACAAAGCAAATGTCATCTGTATTGAATTTCTTGCCTTGTCTGCTAACAGAATTCTTCTCTCTGATTTTATTTTTCCATTCCTGTGGAGACAGGGTTGCTGGGGAGGGAGCTGAACACAACAATTTAAGGGCCAAAAATCTATTTCTTGCTTTAGCATCCAGCATTAATGTTACTGCCTCATCACTGCTGAGCCAGAATCCCAATTGGATGTCAGACTGATGAGGTCTTTATCCCAGACCCATTATTGGATGGAAACACATTCTTCTGAATCTGCACTCTATGACTGGATGGGGGCACTCACTGACAGGGAGAAAACCGTGTTCTGAGTGTAGCAGAAAGCTGAAGTAAAATCATCCCTCCCTGAACACAGCCCAACAGCTCTTCTCACACACTGGAGGCTTTGCCAAGGGCCACTCAGCTAAGCTAAGGGCCATTGAGCTACCATAGAAATCCCTGTGGGTTTTCCTCATGGGAAAAACGGCTGGAAATGATTCCTGGTGCAAACTGCACAGGTGCAGCTTGTGCTGCTGGCCCTTGCTGAGAGCTGAGCACAGGAAAATGCCTGCGGGGAGCAGGGCAGTGCTGTCACCTACCTCACTCTGCCCTGTCCCTGCATCTCCATCCTCAGACATGAACACAGCACCCTGGGGGGACCTGTGACCCACAGCTATTCTCACAGCCAGCTGAGTAATTCTGCCTGTTGTATTCCTTTCTCTTCCAGCAGGTGGTTGTCTGTAGCTGTTCCTTTGCAATTTTTCTCCTTTTTAACTGGCTCCAGGCCAGTGGAAAGCCAGGAAAAGGGAGAACATTGAGATGATGGACCTGTCTTCACCCTGCCACCCTGCTAACCAGACCTGGTGCACTGGGTTCCAGTCCTTCCTCCCTGAGACCCTGCAGCCCCTGCACCTTCAGGAGTGTGGCTCTGTCATGAGCAATAAGCCTGGGAGGACTTGAATCTATGCTAGGCTGCTGCTGCTGCCAGGTACAGATGCTATCTGTTAGGTTTTACTTTCCCAGAAATTCTTCTGATTCATAAAACATTCGGGATTGTGGACCCCTGTTTTGTCAAATCTTTCTTTCCTGCTGTGAAGCTTTTGGCAGTGGAAATGTGCATGAATGACTACAGAGCTGATCTTTATTAATAACTTGGTTGGCCAGAACATTGTTGGATAAGCCATGGATAGTCCTGGGGAGTCTGCAAGGCATTAGGAAGTGATTTTCCAGATGAGAAAAAGAAGGAAGGAAAAATCTGTTTTGAGCTATACACACAAATTTCCATGGATGCAAAAAAAAAAAAAAACAACAACAAAACCAAAATGGAGAAGAATTAATTCAATTAAAGAGCATTCAACTTAAGCCTTGTTTTGGGAGTTTTTAAGTGATAACTCATGTAGCTACACTGCATGGAATTTCCTTGGAGTTTTTGTTCTTTGTGTTTCTTTTCCTTAAGTAAGACAATCCCTCAGTTAAAAGGATCAGAACACTTTGAAATAATTGTTGAGAAGTAATTCCTCTTGCTCTTCTCCCTGGGGAGCAGCACTCCAGGGTGGATGCTGCTCCCAAAGCAGCCGGAGCCATCTCAGCTCTCAGGATTTGGCTCTCAGCACATCCCTTAGTGCTGGCACGAAGGAGAGAACTACACACGTTAGAGAATGGCTTTGCATGAAATACAGTCACTACTCAGCTGAAATTCCCCTCCTTTTTGGCATATTGAATATTCACATGTGATATACACTCATACATCTATTTCTAAATCCACCTCATGCTACTGAGAACAGGGGCAGGAGCCATTCACCTTATACACAGAGGTTGATGGAAAGAGCATTCTGTGAATTTCAGGGAAAATTCTTACAATAAAACCTGATCTGGAGTCAGTAAAACATCCATCATTGTCAGCCCTTCCTTGCTACTGGCCCCCTTCTTCTATTTCTACACTTTGTGTGAGGATTATCAACTTTCCCCTCATCTTTTGGAAGACTTTTGTTGCAGTGACAGTATTAAGATCAGTTTAGCATTTGTTATGCTGGTTTCAGATTTTTTTTTAAGCACAAAAGGAATTTATTTTAAACAGTAAAATTACCAGATGGGAAGCTAATTTAATAAGTTGATCATATCTTTTCATTTTAATTAGAACACTGCACATAGAGCTGTCTTCTTGAAATACAACCTGACACAACTGCAATAATCCTAAACTGCCAGATCTGATTTTGTTTTCCAAGTAGGAACTAAAGAGTACTTTAATTTCTTTAAAAGTACATTGGAGAGGATAACGTTTCATTGACAAGGGCATTCTTTAAGGAAGACTGACTCAGGCACTACGAGACATGGAAAGTGAAAAAGTTAAAACCAACTGAGTTTAAAAACTCTTATGACCACCAAATGAAATAAGCAAATAAAAACTGCAATGAACAGCCCAGTTTTGCCACCTAAACCTTTGCTATTTTTCTACAATAAATTAGTAGAATGCTATTGGAATTCACAATACAGAGCTTATTTTAATGTTCTGCTCTGGCTACACATATTCCATGGCTGGGATAACTGGGCTTTATCTAATATTATCAAGGTTTTTCCATCTTAAATATAATGTACAAAACCCAGTGACTGGCACTGAATACAGTATGGAGAGAATAAACACCCACAAAATTTCACCAATATCTGATGAAAATCAAGATGTACCCTCTGGAGCAAAGATTATGTAGACCAACCCCCAAACATAAGTGAATGTTCTATTTTTACATATACCTGCTTCCTAACTCTGTTTCCAGTGAAGGAAATAATACATTATTTTTTAAATTCCATTTTTATCCATGAGAACCATCTCGGAAACTTATTAATGGACAGGAAATGTTGGCCAATAGTAATGTGGTTAAGAAGCACATTACATTATAATCATTTTACCTGAGTTTAGATTAAGATTTTTAAGCCACAGAAGAAACTATTTCTCACTCTTTTCTTGTCAGAGATTGAGTACCCAGAACAATTCAGAGGGAAGATAATATTTGCTGAGTTTAACATAGGGAAAAGGCTGTGGTAGAACATTTCACAGGGAAGTTTTGGGTAAAGTTGCATCTATTTTTTTGTGTGGTGGAAAGAAAGAACCCCACCTCCAGATATGTTTAAATTACAGGGGCAACAGTGATTTTATCAAGAGGAAATGGGAGCTAGGGAAATATTCCTCGTTTCTAAATAAAACCATTCATTTTTCTCCCACTTCCCAATTCATGGGATATTAATAGTCAATATTAAATATTGTTCTTCAGCTGCCTCAGCATGCATGTCTGCCACACAAGCACTTTCTTGGCTTGATTTCATTTCAAAGCCCATTCAGACTCTGTTCTCCCTGTGCTATAGTTCTGTAACTGATTCAGGTTTCAAGTCATATTTTGCTGTTTTCCCTCAAAAATCAGAGCTGGCTCCTGTGGGCAGTAGCAGATTTTCACATGAGCTAGAGGCAAACCTTAGGGCTCATTCCACACACACACTCTTTTGTAAGAATTTCTAGCTTGATTGAAACATGCAAAAAAGCATCACCTACACCTGTCATCAGCACGACACTTATCTAGGAAGAAAGACTTGCAGATGAAAATGATCCTGGGAATAATTGCAAATCCAAGATGAAAAAAATCCAGTGACCTCCTTTTAAATACCACAGAAACATATTGGCAAACCTTTACCATTAGACTGGAAAATAAATATCCATCCACTCATGGTCAAATTTCAAATGAACATGATCTAACTAATCAATTTTTGTTTATTTAGCATGCTCTACCTACTCAAGTAAATCTAAATTAATGGCATGAGTAATTGGATTCATTTAAGACCTTTCATTTCCTTTCCTTATGCTCTGCTGCTCACTGCTGTTTAAATGAGAACAGCCAAACCATTTTCTTCTGTGGGCCACACAGACAATACACTGATCACCAGAATTTGGGTCCCAGGTGCCCTTTTCAGAATTATCCTCTCACATGTGGCATAGCCAATGATTAAATGTGCCAGATAGCTTGGAGCTCCAGAACAATTCAAACCTGAGATTTCCAGCAAAGAAAAAAATCATGTATACAAAAGAGAACCTACCCAGTGCTATTCCCACCAGTGGGAGAGGGAACAGGTTAGTTTGAGGTTATCAACAAGGCTTTGGAGGCCTTGCCGTGTGGCATAAATTTCTTCTGGCATGCAGCTGAGCCTCTGGGCTGTTCCTCAGCCTAAGTGGGATGTGATGTGTGCTCCTGCCTCTGCTGGAATGATGGAGGGAGACACTGCTTACTGGGGATTGCACTGGAGCCCAGGTATGCATGGGATGGATTTTATAGAGGATGGAGTTTATACCTCACAGTGAAACCACTACCTGATAGTGGTTTGTACCTCAGGGCCTGTTATCCCTTCTTTAATAATCAGCTCTGCTCTCCTGCAGGCCTCCTTCCTCCTCTCAACACACAAAACCCCCCATGTCTGTCCTGCCCCATGAATCCACGTGCTGTGATGGTTCTAGACATGCACAGTTCATATCTACCCCACTCTTTTCTGGGAATATGGTTCTGCAACACAGGGTGACCACAGCAGCTTTATTTGCTGTATAGCAGGTAATTTGTGTCAGCCTTTGTCTTTACATGCTCAAAGCAGGTTTGCCTGGCAGTAATTTAAAACATTTCTTATGTCTTGGAGGAGTTTTTCCACTTATAATTTGCTAAAGTGGGGTCTAAGGAAAGAATCACTCCATTTTGACTACTCTTTTTTAAACTGGAGTGGTCTTTTAATTCAGCCCATTCCTGTCCATCCACACTCACGGATGAGATCCTAAAGCCCACCTTCCACCAGCAGCCTCTCTCCTCACATACCCTGCAGCCCCTGACACTCCTTTCATCCAGCAGCTTCTTCAAACAGTGAGAGGAAAGGGAGAAGGAGAGGGAAAGGAGAGCTCCTCCACAGACCTGGGCACCATTTAACCCATATCTGGGGTTTCAGGCAGCCCTGTAATTCAGTTATTCAATTAGTAACCAAGAACAACTGCATTCTTCTTTCATCTCATGGTAGAGAGGGCTGGTGCTGCCTGTTGTAACCGTATTTATATCTTCCCTACACCCCCCTGCTCTCTCTCATAGAAAACCAAGGAACAAGCTGGAGGCTGCTGCATGGAGAAAGGGAGTTCTTCAGGTAGGGGTTCTGATAATACTGTGTCACTACCCAGAGAATATATCTTAGAGCCAGTCTCTTCACTCTCAAGAGACTTTTTTTGATAGATCAGGCCTTTTTATGGAAAGAGAACACTTTTCACCTCAAATTTTGTAGGTTTTGCGAGGCTAAGTTGGATCCAAAAAGGAAAGAAAAAAATGTTACTTCCACCAGAATATTTCTGGGAGAGAACAGTCACCCTCTGGGTGCTCTCAGCAGCTCTGTCCTCTCTGTGTTATGGTTAAAATTGCTCAGCAGTGAGGCAAATCCTGGACCCTGGACCCCATAGCCCAGCTGAAAATGGTGTGAAAGATGTGAGCGTGAACAGGCAGGAGAGCAGGAAAAGGCAGAGGGGTTTTGGACCAGGAGCAAACAGAGCTGTTAAAATGGCATATTTTCTAACTAGCAGCAGAACTGCTGACTCTGGTTTAGATTATTGTTCCTTGCCTTCCATGAGCACTAATAGGCTATAAATAAACCCACAAAACCTTACTGCCAGGGAAAGCTAATTTCTGGTGCATTTACTGATGTTTAGTGCTTTCTTTTCACAGCAGATGAAATCACTGGAGTGTTTGCTGTGATTTGGTGTATAGTAGCTTAAATCAGAGCTTTGCTTGGACAAGCTCCCAGCCTTCCTTTTGTTGTTGGATCAGGGATCTTAGGGTGAATTTGCAAGGGGCCAAAGGAATTAAGTACCCACACTGACTTATTTTGATTGTCAGGATGCCCACATTCACCTTACAAATGCAAACATTTAAAAAGTACACTCTGTTTTCAGCAAGAAACTTACTGAACAGACTTCTAAACCAGGGAGACTTTTTTCCATGGTATCTTACTTGAATTCTTCCTTTGGATTTTGGTCTGTGCAGCAGGGGAGGGGTGCCAGTGCTGAGAACACCTGAAAAGCAATTAAAGGCAGCAGCTGCTGAGGGACTGCTTCTTTATTGCCCTCCACTGAAAAGGTTCATGGAAAACTATTTACTTTCCCTGAGCTGCTGGAGAAAATGTTAGACAAGTTGTAGCTCTGTGCAGAGGTTTGTGCTTGCTCTCACCTCTCGCATCCGTTTGATATCTGAAAATCTATTGACAAATTATTTCCTATCTGCTTTTCACACTTGCTGGATTCCTGGGATGAGAGAGTCTTTATTTCTTTGCAGGGCTGCACTACACCCAACTAGATTAGAAAATGTTACTTGCTGATAGATTTTTTTTTTCCCTTTTAGCTGCCTACAGAATGCTATACCGAGGTGCACTGAAAAAAAATAAATTCCACACCAGAGATATGATTTTTCTATTAACCTTCTCACCCCAAACTTCTTCAGAGACATTCATTTTTCTCTCTGGATTTCTATAGAATTTTTCCATAAAAGCTGAAGAAGTTTGCAGAAATCAGCCATTCTTAAAGGAATTTCTTCATGCTCATATATTTATACATTGCTTTTAAAATCAGATTCCTTGTAAATATACAATTCTACTATAGATGAGGCCTTGTGAGGCTCAGTTGGTGCATTACAGAGCCCTTCATTACCAGGCTTTGGTGAAACCCAGCTCTGCTGTGCTGCTGGTACAAGCTGCAGGAAAAGGCATCCAGGAGCTGCTATCATAAGTGGTTCTCTATAGAAATTTGGTGTTTGATAAGAACTGGAATGGTAAAGGAAATGGTGTTTTGGGGACTGGGATTCACCAACCCATGTGGAGGGAGTCTGCAGCACTTCTTGGTCAAGTTCACCAGCAAACCAGCCTGAAAAACACCACCACTGGTAAGAGCAGGGATGTGAAGGCAGCCACAATTAACCAAACTTTATGAAGTATGGAAAAAATCCATTTCATATGCAGCTCTGCAGAAGAGTTCATCCCCATTCCAAAGGGAGAGTTCCCACATTTTGATTGCACCAGCTCTTGAAGAACAATATGCAATGCTGCCATCAGTGAGGCGTTTACAATCAAACACAGCCTAATGCAACCCTGACTCTTGGGTTTTTGTTTTATTTTCCTTCCCTATTCTTTCTCCCACTCTTCTTTGTGGTTTATTGTGTCCTTTCAAGCATTAATTTCACAACAGATAAATAAAATTTCCTACTGACTGGGGTGCAATGGCAGTCAGACCAGGATTTACACTTCCAGTTTAATAAAACCAGTGAGAATGATTTGTTAAACCAATGCAAGAAAAATGCAGTAGGGGAATTTCAAGGATCTCTCGGTTCATGGGCACGATTGCATGAGATGGAAGTAATAGCTTTGATTTCTTCTGATCTAAGCAGTGTTCTTGTGAACCTCACGGTTACAGTGGTCCTACATTCATTCTTTATAATGGATTGATGTTTTTTGCCTAGGATTTGACATTTTTGTCCTGAAATCTGGAGATCAATTAATTTGAACATAACTTATGGCTACACATAAATCTAATTATTCAAGACAGCTTTCAGTAAAGGGCCAATGTGGTAATGACTCCCTTAAATTCTGGCTATCAGTTTGAGCAGGCTGACTTATTTCTGCAGGCACCCAAAAAACTTATTAATCTTACAGCAACAATTAGGTATCAATGCTTTGTGCTGTTTACTATTATATTAGAAAATTGGGGATTCAGAAATCTCTCCAATTATTAGTGGTTGCTATGGAGAGTGGACTAGACCATGATTTTTACCAATGTGGATGTGTTTGACTTCACACAACTTTCCTTCTCCTTGGTGTGTTATTGATGGTGCTCTGTTATACTCATTCTTCAGAGAAAAAAGTAATTCACCAAATAAAAGAGTTTTCACTGATGTTCACATTTCATTGTGTTGTAATGCTGTTATTTTCCCCCTAAATGTTATCCATCCTTTGTCTAGTATATGTGGGCCTTTGAGGACAAGCATGGGAAAAAAAATATACTCTGGAAACTCTTCAATCTTCCTTAGTTATAACAAAGAGCAGAATTGCATGTAGGGGCTGTAAGGTGGTGTGTAAAAGGGATCGTGATTTGGCAGACAGAAGCCTTGATAGGTTTTCTTATCCCTGTGCTTTTAAAAAACTTATTTCCTTTAAATCTATCCCACACCCCATCCCATGGCAGCTCAGGCTACACAGGCAGACAAACACAGACCCTGTTCCCAAGGCAGCAGCAGCACACAGACACCCTGCTGCTACCATGACAGCAAATGTTATATGGTTTAAATATATATATATATATATATTTGTTTGTGTGCACACATCTGTCCTGGCTTTAGGCCTAAATCCCACAAGTCAGTGCCAGAAGCTGCAGTGATTTAAGACCATGGAGCTAGGCTGGATGTAGTGAAAGCTTAAGCTTGCTCCTTGATGGGAACTTTCTTATCCAATTAAAACTGGGAGGGCAAGGACAGCCAGAAAGCCAGGAGACCAGTCAGATCATCCAGGGAAAAGGAGTGCAAGTTGTCACCCTCCATCACAGCTTACCAGGCAAACAGGGCCAAATCCTTGGGACCACTGTATCCTACAGGGAGTCTCCCAAGTCAGGGTTCTCCTTGGCCATCTATAAGTAATTCCTAACAGACAGAGTAAATACTTTTTAATTTTGCCCACAATCCAGAAGGCTTTCTGCATTTTTTTTTTCCAAATAGATACAAATAATGCCCCTCATTCTCATTATCCATAACCCCTGAAATATTGTGGGTTTTGATTCTTTTTCCTTCAAATAATTAAGCCTGTTTGCTGTTGGCAGCCATCGCATTTGCCTATGTGAGGCCAAGTCTTTCCAAGTTTATTAGATCTACTATTTCCAAGAAAAAGCTTTCATAAGCAGAGGTGCACATTAGTTCTCCAGCTATTTCCTGTCTTATCCCCAGGTTGTTGCCCATGCCAGATACCCATGCAAGGGTGGTCTCATGCTACAGAAACTGCAACTGTCGTAAAACTACCGTAAAGCGCGACTGTCGTAAAACGGCCGTAAAGCGCGACTGTCGTAAAATTGTCGTAAAACGGCCGTAAAGCGCGACTGTTGTAAAAGGTGCCGTAAAGCGCGACTGTCGTAAAACGGCCGTAAAGCACGACTGTCGTAAAAGGTGCCGTAAAGCGCGACTGTCGTAAAAGGTGCCGTAAAGCGCGACTGTCGTAAAACGGCCGTAAAGTGCGACTGTCGTAAAACGGCCGTAAAGCGCGACTGTCGTAAAACAGCCGTAAAGTGCGACTGTCGTAAAAGGTGCCGTAAAGCGCGACTGTCGTAAACCGGCCGTAAAGCGCGACTGTCGTAAAAGGGCCGTAAAGGGAGCCAGGGGTTCTCATCTTTTCAGACTACAATGGGTTAGTGGATCTAAATGTGGATGGACAGAAGTGAGGAGGCTTAATCACAGCCCTTCCTCACCACAGCTGTGGTGGGAAAAGGCAGAGAGTGCTGGATTATTGTGCTGACAGTGCACCTGGGGAAATGAGGTTTATGTGATCTACACTGTGCATGCAATGTCTGCCTCTGCCTCTGTAAAAACCATAATGTCCACTGGCTGATTTGAATGGGATACCTGAATAATCTCAAAGATTTTAAGTTCCCAGAAGGAAATAGGCCAGCAGGTAGAAAAGTCTCTGTGTCTATGTTCAGGCTGATACTGGGAATGAACTCATATTCCTTGTGAGACAGTAGAGAACCGACATTAGAGAGAGCTATCATTAATATCCCAACACTGCCAAGCCCACCACTATCCCATGTCCTCAAGTGCCACATCTACACCTCTTCTCAATACCTACAGGATTGGTGACTTCACCATGGCTCTGGGCAGCCTGTTCCAGTGCTTGACAACCTTTGGTGAAGAAATTTTTCCTCATATCCAATCTAAACCTCTCCTGGCACAACATGAAGCTATTTCTTCTTGCCCTGTCCCTTGTTACGTGTGAGGAGAGCCTGATCCCACATGGCTACACCCTCCATTCTGGGAGTTGTGACACCAAAAAGGTCACTCCAGAGCCTCCTTTTCTCCAGGCTGAACCTCCCTCAGCTCCCTCAGCTGCTCCTTATCATACTCACGTTCCTACACCAGCTCCATTTTCTCTGGTGACTCTCCAGGCCCTCAATGCCCTTCCTGTAGTGCAGGCCCCAAACTGACCCCAGGATTGGAGTTGCAGCCTCACCAGTGCCAGGTACAGAGGGACAATCACTGCTCTTGTCCTGCTGCTCTTGTCACACTGCTGCTCACACAAGCCAGGGTGCTGTCACCCTTTTTGGCCACCTGGCCACACTGCCAGCTCCAATCCAGACAATTAAACCCGGGATAATCCAAATACTAGACACAGAATGGCAGGAAAGAGGTTTCGTGAATTCATGTGGGTTTTTTCCCCACATCTCTACCCAAGAAGTCCTGCCAGGACCCTGTGCCCACACTTGGTGTGTGCCAGAAGAGGAGAGGCAGCCAGGAGTGTGAGCAAACCAACAAACCTGCTTCCAAAAACACGGGAGGCAGCTGAGTGTGGAAGGACACAAACTTTGTTTGTTTGGTTTGGATTGGAAAGGAAGGCTCATTTTAAGCTTCACAGGGTTTTTCTGAGGGATGGAAGAAATCAGCCTTTACCAAATGCAGGGAAAAACTGGCTTTTCAAAACCTGGAGAGGATCAGGGCCTAAAGAAACAGAGCCTCTGAAATTAAATCATGCAAATGTACTTGACAGATTCCCTGTTCAGAAAATGGTGCCCAAGAACAAATAGTTCTTTGGCTGTTGAAATGTTACAGGATATTGGCAGCCTAAAGAAATGAAAATAACCCCCTGAATCAAGATATTCTGCACCCTCTGAGCTGCTGTGCTCCTGCCCTGTGGTCAGGGGATGGGAGCACTCTCAAGATGATGATGACTGAATGATTTATGAAGCCCCTTTTTCAAAGGATGCATTGAAAGGTGCATCTGTGTAGCTGATCCCAGCCAGCCATGGCATCATTCTCTGAAGGCTGTTCCACGTGTTGGCTGTTCATTGCATAAAAGCAGTGTGTGGGCCACTAGAGTCTTTGTTTGCTGCCTCTCCCAGCAGTTTAGAGAGGGGACAAATGTGAGCAAGGTACATGGACTGCTCAATTCAGCAGTCAATAATATTCAATAATATATATTCAATAATATTCAATAATAAAGAAGAGACCAAAGGAATGGGGACAAACCAGAATATCATGTTGATGTCCTGCTTAATCTGTCCCTCCAAACCTGCTGCAACCTCAAGTCTCCAGAGATGATCCTTCCAGGTGAGCAAGCTGGTTCCATCAGATAGGAAGGTATGATGCTGTTGGGAAAAAAAGGCCTCTTCATTAGGATTGTTTTGCCATGGAACAACATGCATGAGAAATTCCTTAGCTGGACATTGACTTGAAAAGCAGGAAAAGGAGGGGGAAGGAACAAGAAGCCTCTTGGACTGCACTCTGACAATCTGAAAATTCACCAGGCATTTCGACTATCAAGCTATCCCCAAACACATGAGCAGTGTGAAGCATGAAAGTAGAGCTAGATCTGAATTTGATGGGTCAATATCTTCAGTGATTTGATTGCACTAAATTCAATCTTTAGTTCAGAGAGGTGACACAGAGCTGAAAATTGAAGCTCAGCTACTGAAATTGAGTCTCAGGAAGGCAAGAAAGCAGCAAGGCATAAAAGGAAAAGAAAATAATTTCTTAAATAACTTCCCTTTGGATTCCTGTAGCTGAAGCCAGTGTTTGCCAAGAGATAATCCATGCATAGCTCTGCCTCCTTTGCTTTGCAAAAGAGACTCACTGGGGGCCAGACTTTGAAACCCCAGCACCCATCAGCCAAATATGAACTATATTGCTGGGGAATTTCTTTCATGACTAATCCTGCTGGCTGCTCTGGTAGCAGGGGGAGCCCTTCCCTCCTTGGGGGAAAGGAAACTCAGCCAGGGCCATGATTTGCACACAGCAGGACCCTGAGGGCAATGGTCAGTGCATGGTAGAGTGATGCCATGGAGATGTTCACCTACCAGGGGGAGGTGCTCATTTGTCACTGGGGCTGGAGAGGGAATGGATTGAAGATAACCAGCTCTCAGTGTGTTGTCATAGACCCCAGCCAAACTGGGGATTGTCTACAGGCTGCTTTAATTTCCAGGGCAGTCACCTATCTTGGAATAATTGTTGCTCTCCAGGAGCCAAGGCCATGGCCGTGTGTGGCCCTTGGAGCCAGCTCATGTCTCAGTATGAAGAATTCTATTTTGTCCTATGAAAACATAAAATTTTGGTCTTTCCTGCACTCAAAAATACTCAAACAAGAGAAACTCTGATTTCAACCCTCAGCAGGAGTTTTGGGATTTCCTCCCCTCCCTGGGAAAGCTCTTGCAGGCATGGTAGAGATTATCAGTAGTAGTTACAACAGTATTTATGCATTGTATTTTAAAACATTTTGCTTGAAGCGTTCTGCAAAGAACCAATATTACGGTAATAAGCAACAATTTAGAAATGATCATCAAAGTGGAAAACCAAGATAGATATAACATAAAGAGCCAAAGGGCATCATTAGAAGGAGGGGGAGGCTTCCCTTTGGAATGCAGCCATGGTGCAGAAAATGCCTATTCAGAGCTAACTTTCACCTGATCCTTCTTCCCTTACAGAAAAATGTGCATTAGAATTTAATGTCGCAATTTCTATGTTAGAATTCAGAAAGCAAACACAGCCATGAGCTTCTGCTTGTTCTGAGATCTTGCTAGCCCTTCTTGTCTCCTCTTAGTCCTTATCCATCTTTAGCAGGTTGTAAAGGAAAACAGCTCTCTTGACTGCACCAGGGGTCAACAATGTTTTCTGCTCTTGCTTTAGTGAAAGATCAGGACTTTCATGGACTTGGGCCACAGTTGTACTGTGTATGACCACATAATCCAATTGCAGTGACACAAGCAGAGAAGAGGAATAGCTCTAAAGTATTACAGACACAATTTACCATGTTTCTTATGTTACTGTGACTATACAGATTCTTACAGCAATCGACACTTTTTATTAAAGCCCATTTTTAAGAGAACATTCATTTTCACTGGAGGGAAAAATGTCAGACATATCTGTTTTCCTTAAAGTATGGGCATATTATAAAAAATAGTTGGAGTCCTAAAGGAGAATATTTTAATTTTCAGCTGGAAAATACTGACCAAAGTGTGAAAATATTTGTTTCATACAGAATAAGAGAAAAAAAAAGTTTGGTGAAGTCTTTTCCTCTGGGTCATCTTTACCAGGTTACTGCTACAAGCTACATTTTTTTTTCTTTTTTTCTTGACTTCTCTAGGACATCCCTTCAAAATTCTGCTCTTTCCCTGGAATTTCCCACCTCTGCAGTTTTTACTCCACTGTCCCTTGATGCAGCAGGAGCCTGGCAAAGCCCCAGAGGCTGCTGCTTTGGGGCAGCAGCTCTGTTGTGCTGTCAGCTGAGAGTCCTCCCACCAATGCTGATCTCTTTCTAAGGCAGCTTTCACATCAGTTTGTAGGTGAAGGTGTCCTTCACTCTGCTATTTACAGAGTTCAAAGATAAAACACTTAATTTTCTCATCAAATTTCTTGTGTCAGACTTCTCTAAGCTTCATCCATTTAAGCTGAACTGGGTGTACAAACTATTCAGTTTATGTGAAACTTCTGATAGAACATCCAGGGGTTTTTTAAAAAACATGGAAGATGGGACAACCATGACAGTAATTATTTTGCTGCTTAAGCATTCTTCCTGTTTACATGTTTTTGTCGTGCATTAAGATTGATTTTTTTTTAGCATTTTGACATTAATTTTTAACTATTTTCCCCAGAACCACACACAAAACCATCTGTATTATAAATCTCCTTTTAGTTTCTAATATATTTTAAAATTTCTGAGTTCTGAGAGATGTGGTTCTCCCCTTTTGATTCTCACAGAAGTTTTTCACCATTCTTGATGGGATGATTGATCTCACCTCTTATTTTTCACATGAACCACTGTGTGTGTATATATAATGTGCAGATATACATTCTATATGTTTAGTTTTGGGCAGCTGGCTGCCAGTGAGATGCCCTTAGCCAAGGCTGTTGGGAGGTGGCTCTGACCTCATCTACTTGAGACTGCAGCAGATCCTCAATTTTAGGATCATCCTATTTACCTCTGCTGAACTGTGTCTGGTACTACTGAATTGTGCTGGTCATTGAGTAAATGCCGTAGATAATGTCAAAATCATTGGCAGAACATCTTCTGGAGGCACCAAGACTGATCCTTTGTGAGGCAGCAAAGGCGTCTCTGAGTGCATCAAGGACTCTTTCCTGCTGATCCAAGCGGCTGAGCACATCTCTGCCTTTGGGAGCTTGATGTGGGAGGCAGCTGGGCTGGCAGACAGAGCCAGCCCTGTCACAGGGGCTGGAGAAGGCTGACCAAGAAGCCACAGGTTCCCCCGTGCCACATTTTCAAAGGCAATGTTCCCATTTAGTCACTCACACTCACTGTCCTTCAAGCCTCATTGAACCCCAGCAGGGGTAACAAAGCCTCTGTGATGAATGTGATCCTCCTCTGCAGGACAGAGACGTTTAGAGGATGTCACTGCCATCACTCTGGCTGGGGGTGAGGCTGAAATAACCCCTGCCAACCCCACGATGAGAACAGGACAGAGGAACGCCGCTAACAACAGGCAGCCATCAACACTCCCAAAGCTCTGCTCTGAAACGAGGCCACTGGGCTGCCTCTAAATCCTTCTGAATGTGGGTGTGTGGTGCTGTGAGCTGCAGGTCTCTGGGTATCAGGGGCTGTCTGGAGCAGTGAGGGGCCCTGCAGCTGTGCTGCCCACCTCCTCTGCTCCTGCTCACAACTCAGCTCGCTTTATGTGTGACATAATTTCCCCATAAAGGAGGGCTGATTGTAAACCCAGATGGAAATGGATTTGCATGAAATGCACTTTAATTAATTAGCTAAATGTTTGCAAAGTGCTTTGAAGATGTAAAACTCCATACAAGTGTTCAAGGGTTCTAATAATAAAATAACAATAATTAATTTCCCCAGGAAGCATGTGTACAGCATGTGCTCAGAATATTCCTATCCAAGAACATAAAAAAAAATAACCCCACTTTACCTCTGACATTTTATTGAGGACTGAGTACTGCAATAAAATAAATTAATTCATTTATTCATCCATGGAGACTTCAGTTTGGCTCTAGTTTAAAAAAGAAAATAGCAGCCGTAGTGCCCATTAGTCAATGTGACAGAACAGAAGTATAATTTACAGCAGTTAAGCAAGACAGGGCTGTTTAGCAACGAGGCATCTGATAAGGGGACCAAGTATCTCTGCTTTCAGTTTTCCTCTAAAAGCAGTAGGGTCCTGCAATAAGGTGGCCTGCAGTGACTCAAAATCTGGATGTTGTTCTGAGTACATTAACTATGAAGAAGCAGCAAAAACCTGGGGCTGTTACAGATGATTTTACACATTGCTGCTGGATGGGGTGTGGGAAATTCTGCTCTCTTCCCTTGGAAGAAGTGTTCATTTTGATGCTTGCATTCCTTTGGATTTGATTTCTGTAAACATTTGGTCAGATTTCTGCATGCAAGAAGTTAGTGAGATAAAGAAGCCACTGCAAAAGCTCATGCAAATATGCATTTACCAGAGGATTTGCATCTCCAGCCAAGGCTTCCAGCATTTCAAGGTCTTTACAGCAAACCTTCAGCTCAAGAGTCAACCTTCAACAACCTTCCTTCCCTGTGCTGCACCACCAGCATTGTGTTCTCTAAGGAAAACTGGGCTAGATCATCCTCACTCCGAAGGAAGAGTTGACAATGCAGTGCCCCTCCTTCAGCCTCCTGACAGTTTTTCACTTGAAATCACTGAGACTTGTTAATTTACCCGTGACATCCCACCAAATGCATCTGCTGGAGCAGGTCACCACAGAGACTCGAGGGCAGGGCAGAGAAGATCTGAGGATGGGCTGATTTCCCCCTGCATTTTTCAAGCTTTACACAAGTGCAGAGAAAGTTTGTGTCATAATCAGTAGCTTATACCCAGAGCATTAGGGATTTTAAAGCTGAGGAGGTAATGTGACAAATGAAAAAAATTATGTGAATTAGCAAAAAACTGACTTTTCCTCTTGATATGAATTCATTTCTATGGCAAGGGTGCACTTTCAGAGTGCAATCAAATTCATGAAGAGGTTTTGATGGATATGGAGAGACAGGAAAATACCATTTATCACTTGGAAAAGCTTCACAAAGCACAAGAAGGGCCCCTTTATGGAGCCATAACTGCAGGAGATGTCATCTGTCAGGGAGCTGCACGATGGCTCTCCCTCCCCAAGTGGGGATGGGCAGATTGCAAGTGAGGCTTTAAACTTCTCTCTAGAGCCTGAGTTCAGGAATTTGTTTTAGTGTATTTTGGAAATAAAATCAGAGAAGGAAATTGGAAGAGTTGGGCTGTTTTCTACAGAGGGTGTCTGCCACCCAATTCAGAAAGGAATTTTGTGAGATTCACCTGATTCATCTGTCTCAGAGCAGAGTTTTATGACAAAAACCATCTGTTTTGTTCCCTGTAGTAATTATTATATAACAAGAGTCACTAAATGAGACACTCAAACAAAAACAAACCTGTGCTTTATCTCCATACATTTAAGCAGATTGAGTGAGAGCAAGTGATTTTAGATGTATCTCTAACGTCCTTACCAAAACAGAGAAGATATTCATGCTCCACCAGAAGTTAAAAGAAGCATTCAGAAGAATAGGTGAGGCCAGCTATTTTCCCCAAATACTTAACTGTTTGCCAAAACCTGGAAGAATATTTGACAGTCATTAGCATGAATTTTCTTGAAGAGGATGCCTAGACTAAGTAGGAAGACCTGAAGGTTTTGAGCATGCAAAACTAATGTAACTTTACCCTGACTCTGAATTCATCCTGCTTCTGGAGAGAAGCAATGGGGAATTTGTAATCTCCATACAATCTCAACACCCTGACTGAATAAAAAGAACACAATTGACCTGCTGCATTTGGCCATTATGTTATTGAAAAATTCCCACCTATGAGCTAAGGGATTTAGCCCTTGGAAAACCTACTTGTATTTGCAGAGCTGTTTCCTGACCTTTTCTGTAAGCCAACCTAGTCATGAGCAGTAAGATCAAAGGCCTGATGAATGTCTGATGTGAAGAGAAAAGAAAAGGCTTCAGGCTCTTTCCCTTAGAGACTGATGAACACTCATTTCCAGTTAATTTAATAGGGTATATGCTGAAAAAGGGACTCCTGTGTACAGTACATTGAACACAATCTCTTATATTTTCTCTGCTTAAGTGGATGGTCTGTTCTAGTGAGCCTCTGTCTTAGCAGACACTAAATATTATGTTTGTCAGATGAATGTACCTCTTCAGGAGCTCAGTTTGCAGGCACTGAGTGCACTTCAGAGGGCAGATGTTGATTCAGAATGCATGCAGAAACCCTGCCTGGTTTGGGACAAATGGGAGAGGTGACCTGAGCCTCCAGTGAGGTAAACCAGCCAAATTTAGCTGATTTTGGTGCAGCAGCAGTGACTGTGGTCCCTGATGATGCATGCTAATTTCCTGTGCTTGCAGGATGGTGAGCAAGGTACAGGGAAGAGAGAACGTTCTTAGAGGGGAATGGGGCATTTTACTGCAGTAAGTAATTACCAATTTAATTATTTCATATACTCTCTGCCTTTGATGGTTATCATCAACATACAAATACCCTGCAACAGCATAATTTCTCTGGCAGCAGCAAATGAAGAATCAAATGGTGATTGGAGCTATCAACTTTCTCATCTGTGTATGCTCTTTTATCAGGTTCCTTTGTGGAGCTCAAGTTTGTGTGGATCTCTCCCCTAAATCCACTGAGCAGAGTCAGGGCCACAAAGCAGACTGCTCTCTGTTCTTTTTGGAGCTTAAATGAAGGTTGGAAGAATAATAGAATGTCCTGCATTGGAAGGGATCCACAAGGAGCGTTGTTAATCTATTTCATTGTAGCTGGGATGGTCAGGGCTGTAAAATGGTCCAGTGCTTAACTGCACTTTTATAACCCTGTACAGGAGACAGAGTGATGCCAGAAAGCCTCTGCATTTACCACTGCAGAGGAGGAGGAAGGAGACAGCCTCCTAAAAGTGCAGTTTACCAGGGGAAGCTGCAGCAGCTGTATCTGTGCTAGGACCAAGCTCTTCCCTCAAGTTCAGCCTAGGATTCACCCTCCCTTTTCCCTGAAACTCAGACAATTCCACATTGGATCAAACACATGTGAGATGCCACCAGGTTGGTCTCTGATAGCTGGAACAGCTCGAAGGATACTATAGACTGCTTCAATCCTAGCAGATCTGAATTGCATGAGGAGGAACTGAGAGCTTGCCATCATTACCCTCTGCAAATCAGGACTTCGATGTCCCTGCCTGTCCTGTTCACTGCTATCACTTCAATGTTTACTTATCCTCCATTCTGTTTTCTCTTGATTTATTCTGCAGTCATGAGCACTTTCTTGCCACGTTTCTTCTCCCTGAATGAGGGTAGAATGTGGCCCCAGGCTTTCAATAGCCACCCTACCCCTCAGGATACCTCCTGTGCCTCACAGGCTCTGTCCCTCTTATCCAGCTGGGACAGAACTTTGCCTCCAACCTGGAAAATGGAGGTGCCAGCAAAATGAGGATCTGCAGTTCTTCTTCTCTCTAAATCCCATTCTTGGTCTCTGTGGTGATAAATCAGTGTTTAAAACACTTTAGCTTTTCATCATCCATTAGAGTAAACATCCGCTGCTCATCTGTTTTCCTTCTGCAGGATCATTGTCTTCACCATCGGAATTAATTGATTTCTTTGTGTTGGGTTGGGTTTCATAAGAAGGCTAAATATTCCTAAGAGATGAAAACATGAACTGAGTGGTGTGTGTGTGTGTGTGTGTGCAAAACAGATTTCCATCCAGATAAGGGCAAAGTGAGAGTTCAATACAGAGTTACTGTTATAGTCCTGGAGACACAGGAAAACCACAAAATTGCCATATGTGCAACATGGGAACAGGTTGCTCAGAGAAGCTGTGGCTGCCTGACCTTTGGAATTGTTCAAAGTCAGGCTGGATGTCCCTGCCCATGGCCTAGATAATCTCAGAATGTCCTCTCCAACCTAAACCAGTCTGGGATTATATGGGGCATCTTAAGTCAGTACAGAAATATTTATTTTAGAAATAAAGTAGAAATCCGTGATGGAAATTAAATTGTTTGAGAGAGATCAGAAAATAGACAACATAAACCTTAAGAAAACTGAGGAATTGTGGATGTCACTCATGCTCTCCCTTCTGAACCATGTTATCATCTGAATGTGTAAGAAAACAAAATCTACAACAAAATAAGCTTCAATCATAAGTCAGTGAAGCTGAGGGGTCAGCAGGTCTCTCAGTTCCTCTCATAATCAAAACCCATAAAGACAAGGAGAGTTCCATTTCTGTCCAGTAAAATGCCATTATTGTGTCTGACAATGACAGGTTTTGCATACACAGACACACAATGTACATGCACATGCATACAAAGCTGTTCCATAATAACAGGTTTTCTGGCTTGGTCTCAAAGCTGACATAAATAAGACCAGGAGCTTCTCTCCTGCTATTTTATGGACTGTGAATAAGATTGCACTTGTCCTGATGATCCTTCCATTTGGCCATCATTCCTAACCATCAGACAGAGTGCCCCTCACAAAGAAAGGACTCATCCATACCCAGGAGTCTGTCAGACAGAGTCAACACATCACTCCAAACATACCCACAGTCAACCAACACATATTTTTCTCCCTTGTTTAATTTAAAATATTTTTTCTCTTTCCCTTCCATTTTCACCTGCTCCCTGGATGGAAATTGCACTGCTGGGAAGGCAGGGACACCAGCTGCTCTGTAGCTCTCTCCATTCATCTCTCTTAGGTCCTGAATCACTCAGGTGCTTTTGTGATGCTCTTTGTGATAAGCACCTGCTTGAATCCATCCTTGTTCAGTGAAACATTTAAAACTCATTGTAAGCCTCACTGACACCAAGCAGAGTTAAACACAGTTAATGCCATACTTAAAATTCAGCCCAGTTGTGTAGTGCTCTGCCAAATCATTATTTGGCACTGGATAGCAATGCAGGCCTAAGTGACCTCCAAAAGGCTGCTCATTATAGCTGTTTATAGCAGTTAGAGGCAAATGCTTTAAGGTGCAGTTAAGGAAATGTACCCAGCTTCAGGTCTTTGCCACTCACAAGCAAAAGCTCAAGGAAGCTGAGAGGAGAAGGTTCATTTTGTTCTCCAAATGTGACATAAACTCTGAGGAATAAATGCACAGAAATGCTGCTTTTAAAATTTTGAGGTTAGCAATTGCTCCCAGCTGCCATAAAAGCCAGAAAATTTCCATATGCTTCATTTTAGCTGCCTAAAACCTAAATTCACATGTTACAAAACCTGAAGGTAACTTAGGGATGTTTGTCTGTAGCTGCCTACCTACAATTTCCAACACTTGGAGATTCATCATCTAATAAAATGATTTGTGTGGAAAACATTCAGCATCTTAGTTATGTTCCTGACTTTTCACGACCAAATGAGATAACTCATCACTAACACAAGCAGTGCATGTGCACATCAACACCAGCAGGAACAACCCCTGGAGGGTGTGCAGTGGTTATTTATGCCAGAGAACAGGGGAGTCCAAAGCTGTACCTACACCATCAAGAACATAAAGGCACTCAAACTGCCTGACTGCTCTACAGAAAATCTGTCTGAACCATATGCTCTCCAAGAGTTTGAGGACCAGTGCACAACTGGAGTGGCAATGCCTAATGGGAGGTGTCTAATGGGCAGATGAAGAGAGCAAGCTAAACAGCTCAGTCTCTGACTATTAAAAGCTGGCTTTGGTTGGGCTGCTTGGCTGAACTGCCAAAAGTTCAGCTATTAGAGGGCTCAAGATGCTTATCTAAAAATAGGTTTAGGGTTTTTCGTCAAATTTCAACACTTTGGTTCTTTCTAACCCTCTATAAAATCTGGCTGATCTTTGGATCTGCCTGGAACTCTGTGAAGATCAAACTAAGGCCAGTGAGAGCCACAGAAAAACAATAGATTTAGTTATGGAAAGTATTCAACCCTGTCCTTTATTTTCTCTTAGGTGCAGTCCCTGGTATTGATCTCGAAAGGATCAGTATCTCTAAAGGATATTTCTAGAAAGGATTTCTTTATATAATGTCAACCAGAAACATCCAGAAGTTCTTTCAAAGTGCAAGGAATCTCTCAGGTCAGGTATTAAATGGAAGAAGCAAGACCTCAGCACCAACCATGCTGTCTGCAGGCAGAACCCCTCAGGTGCCACTTTTTCCTGATCTTGGAGGAATTTATGCCTTGAAAGAGCTCCATTGGAGCACAGCTCCTCTGCCTAGCAGTACACTCACCATGAGCTCAGCAGAGGTGACTCTGCACCATTTCCCTTGTTCTGAATATCTGCTGAGATGTTTATATTTGGCTCTGCCTGTGTGTGAAACCTCTCCCCAGCCAGGACCCTGCAAAGAGCCTTGCTGCAAAGCATTGGTGGAGCTCCAAACGGGTGAGATGAGTGGTGAGACAGGAGGCACAACCTCCACAGGAGGGAAATGATGACAACACAGCTTGTGAAGAGCAGCAGACGCCACCCTGCTCACCCAGAGCTTGCCAAAGAGCTGGTTTGTTTGAGTTCCCTCCACTGCCTTTTTCCACGTACGTGATTGCTCATGCACACAAAGGCAATGAGCGACTGCACGGGGATAAACACACACATGCTCCAACCCAACCACACTCTGCTCCTTCTGCCAGCTGGAAAAGGAGGGCTGGAGTGTTTCTTGTTTTTTCCTGTTTCTTACCCCCACAGAGGAGTCTGGGATACCAAACAACAACCTGTATAGAGAAGATAGAGTGGCTTAAAATGGACAAAAATACCTGAAACAATCTCATTGCTTTGCCCAGGAGGAGCTGCTATTTCACTTCGATGCCTGCTGAAGCTGTGGATGTCTCCCTTAGTCTCAGCAGTGATTTTCGTTCCTTAATTAATCAATTACACATGTAACTGTGGTCCATTAGCAAGGCAGATGACTGTCTTCAGATGCTGATTACTGGTTTCGGAAGAGCCCAAAAATATTTCAGTAGGATGAATAAATTTCCTCTATGAGGTTTTAATGGGACCATTTAGCTTTTTTTTTTTCTTTTTTTAAAAAACAAGAACTGAAATGGGTGTAATAAACCAACTCCACCTACATGATGCACAGGGGAAAAACAGCAGGCCCCAGTTTTAGACCCTGTCTGCTCTTAATTGTACTTGGAAGAGTATATAATGGAGGACTAATGGTACCTATGTGTTTAGCTCACTTAGCAGTGCAGAGGGGATGATTTCCTATACACAGTATAGCACTTTGATTGGCTGTTTTATAAGATAATGATCAGAACACATACATTAGTAATAGACTGCCATGGCTAGTATGTCCTGAGTTATAAACCCCAGCTGGTCATGGTCATAATTATTAATAATAACAGTAATCTGCATTTCTAAATCATATCTGACCTCAAGAGCTACTGGAATCTGTTTATATAATATACACATTGCAGTAAGTCTAAGTTCATCTTTGTATAAATATATAGGCATTTTTTCAGTATGGGGACACATTTTCAAAGAAGAAAGAATTCAGTTCTTAGAGCAACTCAGTAACACAAAAATACAGCCAGGATTTCAGTACTTAATTTTCTGACATCTTCCCATAGTATGCACATTGTGCCTGTTCATTTCATTAATCCGTTATTGACAAGAAGAGCTCAGGACTTTGATTTTAAATCTCATCTGAGAGTCTGAAAGCCTCTCCTCTCCAGCAGCTGCTTGCCCCTGGGTCACTGCTACTATTATATGATGATTTATATTTACATATTCTGCTTGGAGGTTGCATTGTATTTTCTTGCTCCTGTTTTTCTTCCTGACACTGAGGATAAAAACAGCAATCAACATGGGACATCAGCAAGGCCTCACAGCTGGCCCCATCCCCATTACTTTCAGCCTTTCCTAATGTTTCACTGATTATTTTCCAAAATGAGAGGCTTAAGCTGTGAAATTCCTGAAAAATTAGTTCTGAGCTCAAGCACTAAAAATACACATTTCATGTAATGCTGGAAAGGAGACAGGGTGATCCCCACTCTGTGTTTGCCAAAGCATCTCTGAAATCCAAATAAATTAAACTTCTTATTCAATCAGTGTTGCCAAGTGGATGGGTACAAGCAGCTCCAGTGGTGAGCAAGTAAATTGGCTGTATTCTGGTAGGCTTTTTACTTGGAAGGGAAGCATCACAGCTTTTTATTCCTGCTGGACCAGTGTCCTCCATCCCCCCTGGACACATCTCCAGAACTCCTGGTGCTGTCCAAAGCTTTGGAGTCAACTGGGCTTTGGCTCCTCTTCCCTTTAAGGATATTTAGATTCGACTCAGGAGTCAGAAGTCAGGAATACATGGATAAAACATCCCCAAAGCTGGGATAAAGACAGTAAGAAGCAATTTGCATTGTAAAGAAGTTTTATAAGTATGCAGCCTATTAATAACTGCCTCCACTTGTGACAAATGTCACTGGGCTGATTTGAGCTGCTTTGGAGGAGGCACAGATACAATTATCCATCACCCCGGAAGATGCTCTCCAGAAATTATTCACATATGAAGGGTGTTGGGATGGTGATTTCTTTTCTTTTGTTTACCTGATGAGCAATTTCAACCCAAAGGTCCTGCTTTTTAAAGGTTTCAGACTCAGGGTTACTTCTGCAGGGCATTTACATCTCCCCAACCCATCAGCTCTGTTGTGCTTTGTGTTGCACAATGTTGAAAGCAAAACATGAAAAGAATTAGAAATCAGTGGAGAAGATTTGGGCATTTACATAGCTGTGATGGCCAAGGAAAAGGTTGCTGTGGCACCTGGAAAGACAGGAGTCTGTGAGCCTTGTTCAGAGAAAAGTTTTGCAATTACCTGGCCCTCATCATAGTTTGACACTTCTGAGCTATCTTCTACAGAAGAAGGGCTCTTACTGAACCCAAGGCATTTGGAGGAGAAAACAAACTCCCACACAGGCAGAAAAATCGCTGTAATTCACCTGGTGAAGTCACTCTCAGCAAAAAGCCCATGAAACAGATCCCATTACCCTGTCCTTGAGTTGGGAACAAGGGGATCAGAACTGGTCACATCTCTGGATGTGGCTGTATGTGGGAGCTGTCAGTCCTCAAGACTGCATGAATCACGAAAATCAGGCAGCAAAGTCACCAGTGAACATTTCAGCTCCCTCCATCTGTCCCTGCAGATGCATGGAGAGCTCCATCCCTTGCCACAACCCAGGGGCTGATTCTGCTCATCCCCAGCCCTGTCCTGCAGCAAGCTGGGGTCTTGCTGGAATCAATGAACGTGGTTCTTTGCAGGAATTGGCTTCCAAACAAGGCGTTGTGCCAAGTGACCTCACACCCATCCCAGTCCAAGCAGGGACCTTAGGCCAGGGGAATGGTTTTGTGCCCAGGGAAAAAGGCACCAGCTCCTCACTGTCACCCAGCCCTCCACACCTCTCAGCAGTACAAGAGACAGCAATGGCACAGTTACCATCACCTTCACATTTCTGTTTTGTAACCTCCTGTACAAATATCAATTACACTGTCTGACAAGGGGAAAATGAAATTGCAAAGTGTTGGGCTGCAGGTATTTAGGCCGGTGATTGGGGCTGTCTTTAAAACACTGTAATGACACCATCCTGGATGGATAAGAGAGAGATGGGGTATTGTGTGCATTCCTACACTTTGAATTTAAATTAAAATTCGCTGTGATTTAAGATGTTATCTCCTTTGAAGGTCTATACTTTCCTTGGAGAGAATAATTATTCTCAGCTAATAATGTGAGTTGCTAGGCTAGTGATTAGTATATTTGCAACAGGGTAAATTTGCTTCTTATTGATGAAGACTCAGGTGTGTTATTTACTGTCTGATAATTTCAATCTGGAATTAATCTTTGGCTTGAAAGGATATCTATTCTTTAAAGCTCATCATCCCCTTGCCCTGCTTTTGCTTATGTCTTCAGTTTTGAAGGTACATTTTTCTTCATGATTTGCAGAAGTCATTACCAAATGCTTGGAAGTCCACCAAGCAGGTTACCTTGATAATTTCTTTTATGAAAAGTAATAACAACAATGTCAATAAATAAAGCTAAATCACGCCCAGAGGAAAACAAAGTAGTCACTTGTGAGTTGTGCTTGCAAAGATTGGTAGTAAGAAGGTAGCAAGGACATAAAATAAGCAGGCAGCATTATCCCCCATGTCCCATTTTGAAACCAAATTAATCAGGCCACCATCCAAGGACTTTACTCAGAAATCTAATGCCACACATCACATTCTTGTTACAGAGTCAAAGGGGAACACAAGAAATAATAGCTCAGGGCTATGACCACTGAGCAGCTCAGGACAGAAAATTTTAATGCTTTATTCCTTAATGAGCACAAGGGCAGACATCAAACTAGACCAGGATCCCTATGTGCAAACAGAAAGATGGAGATTGTTCTCCACACTGGTTTAGTGCCTTGTGCAGTTATTCAAGAGGCCAATTGAGAGCAGGGTCATGCACTGGAAATGTCTGTGGGACAAATATTTCACCTCATTCCTTGTCCTGCAGGAGCAAGCCCTGGCTGAGTAATGCTCAGCCCTCACTCACCCCTGCCATTATCTCACAGACTGGGGGAACTCATTCCCAATGATTATGCCGCTGATAAAGGAATTCCCAGGACTACAGTGGCTGAACACATTGGATTTACATAATTGTTGAATTTGCAGGCAACCCCAACAAGGGAAGAGATGAGAATCTTGACTCTGTGTTTCAGAAGGCTGATTTTTTGTTTTATTGTATATATTATATTAAAAGAAAATGATATATTAAAATTTACTAAAAGAATAGAGAAAGGATTTCATCAGAAGGCTAGCTAAGAATAGAATGGAACGATAATAAAATCTTGTGACTGACTAGAGTCCAAGACAGCTGGACTGTGATTGGGCATTAATTAAAAACAACAACATGAGACCAATCAAAGATGCACCAGTTGCATTCCACAGCAGCAGATAAACATTGTTCACATTTTGTTCCTGAGGCCTCTCAGCCTCTGAGAAGAAAAGATCCTAACAAAAGGATTTTTCATAAAATATGTCTGTGACACAATCTTGCTTAAAAATCAGCATTTAATTTGCATCATGTCACCAGATTCCAACTGCATCAAGCAAGGGAGGGTGCCTGGGGAAGTCATACCTGAAGAGAAAAAAGAAAACCCAGAAAGAAAGGAGACAGAAGGTGATTTTCCCAAATTTTGCTGTGCTGTGAGACACCTCAGAGATCTAGTTCAGGAAGTCTCCTCCTCCTGAAGTGAGAAGGAAGTGTCAGCTTTCCAGTGAGCCACACCACCACCAATTTCATTCAGAGAACTTGCCACCCACCCCTCCACGAGCCTGGGGCTTGCACAAACAGCAGAAATCTGGGCTGAGTCCTTTGCACCCTGACCAGTGTGGTACTGGGAGAGGACTGGATGGGGCTTTAAACAACCTACTCCTGTGGGAGGTACCCCTGTTTAACACAAGATAATGGGCAGAAATTGGTAAAATGGTTTAGATTTGAATTTGGGGCATTTTGCTTGGTTGGATTGGTTAACATTCCCCTGCTTAATTTTCCCATCTAGATTTTCATCTAGATTTCTTATGAAATCCTGTCTCTAAAGTCTATCAAGGCAATATTTCATCTCCAGTGGACACTGGAATGTTGCAATAATCATGTTCATGATTTAGGGATATCTTTCAGCCTTGAACTCTTCTGTGGTTGATGTGGCCTTCACCCCGGGTTACCTCTTTTTTTTCTCTTTAACAAGATTTTCTTCCCACAAGTTTTATACTGAACCTTGACCTGAGGAGACAGGGAAAATGGTTATTTGGGAGCAAATGTGTAGCATTTACAAGGAAAAGCTGCTTTAAGTGACCTGGAGGAAGGGCATTCTGCAATACCAGCTATAAATGTCAGCAAGGACATGGGATAATAATGGCACTCCAAACCCAAAACCTCAGAAAATCTGTCTGAGAAGGTCTCTCAAGCCCCTAAAGTCAGGGTCATCCCACACAGAGCAAGAGATCTATCCCAGAGACCAACACAAAGGTGACACTGTTCCTGTCCTCTTCCAGGTGGGATGCAAAAGGGGACAAAGTAACTTAGCAGGGTCCCACAGCTGTGCCAAGCCAGGGCTGCTCAGAACTCTCTGTGGCCTCTTTGGATAGGGTCAAAAGAGGGCTGTAAATAGTTGTTCTGAAATATTTATAGGCCTAAGGGCTCAGTATGAGGCTGGTTCCTTCAGAGCAGTTTGTTGTTCAGGGGTCTAAGGGAAGGAACAGGGTTCCTGGGAAGATTTCAAAGCTCTTATCCTAAATAAGAAAGGATGAAAGAGCTGAGTTTATCATTCAGAGATGTGTTTTGAAGGCCTGAGCACAATATTCTTTTCCCATTCTGAAGCAGAGGATTTCAAGGCTAAGAAAGGGCTCCCTCTGGAGAAACCTTACAAACTTCTTCTGAAACCCCAGGACAGGAGTGCACCCTGCTCCTGTGCTGCCCATGGCTCCACTGCTGGACAAGCTGCAGCCCTGGGAAGTAACAAACTCCCTGCAGTGTCCCTTTGCTGTGCCAGGGTGACAAAAGCAAGGAGTGAAACCACTTGAGATCTGGCTTTGGTTTCCTTGCTATTAACTCTGTTTGTATTTAATGAGTAGCTGTTTTGCTTATTTTCT
The DNA here is from genome assembly GCF_028769735.1 of Zonotrichia leucophrys gambelii. NCBI lineage: Eukaryota > Metazoa > Chordata > Aves > Passeriformes > Passerellidae > Zonotrichia > Zonotrichia leucophrys. The sequence continues at coordinate 14,068,446 of NC_088180.1, read as the reverse complement.
ATAGAGAAGGAAAAACTTTGCAGGGAATTCTAAACTTGTGGTTCTCAGAGGGAAAACATCAACACAAAATCCATGGTGGATCTCAGCTGTTTCCAGCTATCCAGGTGTGGTGGGAGTGAGCTCTTAAGGCTGGGGTAAAGCCCTGCTTAAGAGGATCACAAAGCCTCAGGTGGGTTGTGGAAGATGTGGTCAGGATAGCTGCAGTGTTGATTTTAGCTGCTTAATTCCCAGCAGGATCAGAATTCTGATCTGAGTCATCCATATAGGGAAAGCATCAAGAGTTTGTGGCCTCAGGCTGTTTTTTGAGGTGATAAGCAAAGCACTTAGAAATACCTGTGTTGTCCCCTGCCTTACATTCCTCACACAGAGATGTGGGAGGGGTTCACCAAACCACTCTGTGGTGAGAATTCTCCTTTTCATAGCCCAAATTTTAACTGCAGAAAATTCTGCCTTATGGAGAAGGAGGAACTTAGGAGACAATGTTGGTGACACCTTGTCATGATCAGCTGGGCTGGAGACCTTGTGCACAAAGCCCATCCCTGCAGCACCTCAGCAGGCTGCCCCAGGAACACCAGTGCTGCAGCCCTGCAGGTAAAGCACTGCCCACTCCCCAGCTTTTCTCCTCTACCTGCAGTCTCTCCACATTACTACAAGGAATCTACATCTCCCCTGGAGAACACTCAGGATGTGCAGGCTGAGAAAGCTTGAAAACCATTGCACCAGCCCACTGAAGCAGAAATCCTTATTTTCTCCTCCATAATTACATTTGCTTTGCTTCAGCTTTGCACAACTTGCGTTCCAAGAGCTTTGGCATTAGTCAGAGCTGTTTTTTCCCTAAACTTTTGAGTCACTGCTTTTTTTTGTTGCCTCCTTTTCCCTGAATTCGCTGAGGGTCAGAGCCCTGTGAGGTGTGTCTGATGGCAGCACCTTGTCTGTCTGATGGGGGTCCTGGGCACAGCCTCCAGCAGTCACTGGCGAGCGCAGACCAGGCAATGTCGTGGGCAACTGCTGCCATCTCCTGGTGTTTCAGTTCCCCCAAAAACCTTGGGCATCATCAGTAAGATCAAGCGCAATAATTTAGTTTTACATATAAGTGCATACTTGTGCATATATGTGTATGCACATATATTTTTATATATACACATATATATAAAAATATATGTGTATATACATATATTATATATATAAATATATAAAATATATTCATATATACAAATATATATGTATATATACAAAAATATATGTATATATACAAATATATATTTGTGTATATACACATATATATACAAATATATGTATATATGCACACATATTTTTGTAGGTGAAAAAAGAAGTGCTAAAAAATAAATTTAAGTCTGTCTTTTAGTACTTTCAAATATTACTATGTGGATTAGTGCAGTAATAACTCTGTACACTTAAAATGTTAAAAATAGTATATAAGCCCCCTAACTGTTTGCATTGGCCATGGTAGCTGAAAATTCTTCAGCTAATTCTCCTTGCTCACTGAGAATGGTAAAAAAATATTTTAATAGGTTTTTTTCTGGTTTATAATCACCTGCTCACAAAAAAAAAAACTTGTCCCAAGAGGACAGACTCACTCAGTATCAGACCCAAAATCATTCCATGGTTTGTGCATTGGCAGGCTGCTCAGTTTCCAGCAATTTCTGCCTCAAGCTGGAAAAAAAAGGAACTCCATTTCCCATCCACAAGGATCTGTCCAAGTTTTGCCCTTCCCTTATCTTTTCAACAAATGTGAACTCAGATTGCCAAGTTTGGTCTCTATATTTAAAGTCCTCAAATTAGGATCTGAGATACAGGAGCACTGATTTGCCATCTTACCATAACCTGACTCAAATCACATTTCTAATATGAAATCACTTCACCATTCAGAATCATCACTCAGACCTATTTCTGGATTTATTTTGTAGCTGCTAGGAATGCCATCATCCCCAGCCTTCTTCCTCCACCAGGTAACCTTCTGTGACAGCTTGGATGAACCTGCACATCCAGGGAATCTGGGTCATTTATTAGTAGCAACAAGAATCTGTGCCAGAAAATCCACATGATGATGGTCAGGGCAGGAACATCAATGTGGAAAAGCAGGAACACAGATTTGCAAAGGTTTTCTTACCAACCAGTCCATCCTATGTGATCTCAGGCAGATGTGTCATGTAATCCTTCTTTTTAAATTCCCTGTGCCCTACTTTAAAATTAGTCAGGGGTTTTTCTGCACTGTTTTTGTCAGCAACCCTCCCTGAACATTCAAATATGGGATTTTTCTGCTTACTGAGACTTCAGCCTTATGCAGAATGTCAACTAGCCTGGAGTAAGAACAACTCAAAAAACACCTGCAAGGCTTTCAGTGCAAATCTCTGACCTTTATCTAAGAACTTACTTTGTAGAAAATGTTTTCTGATGGTGTTTGCTGATGCAGGTTTTCCTTCAGGCTGAAGACACAGAAGGGCTTAGGGGGGGTTGACTCCATAGCTCTGAACTCTGCAGTTGGACAGGAGCATTGCAAAATTCACAGCTGGCAGCTCCCACCTGAGACCAGCCCTTACTGATTCCTACCTGAAACCAGCCCTTATTGATTCCCACCTGATACCAGCCTTTAGCAATCCCATTCTGCTGCTGGCTCTGATGCACCCAGTGAAACACCAGCTTAGACAGGTCCCATCAGCTGAACCCAAGCTGAAGGAAAATGCTGGTTCCATCCCCTGATGATGGAAATACCTTCATGGTTTCTTTATTGCATTTCCAATCTCTCTGGCTCTTTATTTCTCACTTTAACATTACCTTTAACATGTTGCAGTGGATGTGATGAGAGGACGAATCCCTGACTTACCCAACAACTTTTCAGCATTTAAATTTCTTAACATCAAGCCAGAGCTGACTCAAATCAAAACCCTTCAGCGGGCCTAGGACAAGTGAGATTACTGCATTTATTGTTTTACATAAAGAAATTCTTGCATAAGCCCCACAGTCTGGCAGCCAGCATGCACTGCTTGTGCCATTAGCTCTTTTCCTGTGCAGTTGCTGCTGTATCATTGTCTGTATCATTGCTCTGAAAGCATGGCCTGGACAGTTACATGTGTACAAAGAGCTGCAAATAGAAAGAAAGAGCTCACATCCCCAGAAATGCATCTGAGAACGGAATTTACTGCGGTCAAAGGGTGTGCCAAGCCTCAAAGGCATTGTGTCTTCTTTGGGGAGGCATTCCTGTCACAAAGCAGAGTTTGGCTTTTTGGTCTTGCACAGCATTTGAAGATATTTTGTGCTTCCTCCTATCAGAAAATGTCTCAGGGTAAAGATTTTCTCGTGTCCTGTGCTTGGTAGTGCATGGTGTGAAAGGATTGTGATAGAAGGCAGACTTAATTGAGTTGGGATTGTATGAAAGGAGGAGGATGAACAAGTAGCAAGCATCAAAGAAAGCCCCTACAGTGTCAGGGTACAAAGTTACCCAGAAGAGCCCTTGTGAAAAGGCTCAAAATGTTCATTAAACACAAACACTACAAGAGCCATTCTTTTTCTTCCAGCCTTTTAATGTGACAGAGAGAACAAAAACAAATCCATTGGAACAGCTGCAATTTCCAGTGACGACCAGACACAGATCAAATAAAAAAATAAAAGGAGGTTTAAAATGAAGAAAAGGAACCAAGGGACTGGAATTGGCTATTTCACACACAGAGTTGACAGAACATCTAAATGAAACTTTCCATTAAAGCACGACACCAGGTGTTATTTACAGTGGAACTTGCAGTGTGTGTACATTTATACAGCACTAGCATCACATACAGCAAAGAAATTAATTTCATTTTGTTTCCTTCACAGTTCCCAGGCTTGAATCTTCCTAAAAGCAGCATTTGCTAATATAAAAGTGAGAAACTGAGGGAGAAACTTAATGCAAAATAAAATACATAGGGCTCAAATCTACAAATAAACCTAAAAATATCCTCTCAGCTTTTGTGACTCCTTTGGGAAGTCAAAGGACATGAGCAGGGTATATAAAAGGACTCCTTAAGAGCATTAGAGTATACTCTGCTGTTGGAGGTCTCAAAGCAGGACCTGGAAGGGACCTGGAATCTGCAGATGGATGCAGATGAGCTGATGCTCAGCTCCATGCAGTCCTGCTCTGTGCCCCTTTGTGAAGGCAGCCTTGGGGCTGGACCACTCCCAGGCTTGGGGAACATCCCTCAGTGCCTCTCCAGCGTCACTGAAGGACATGAGGATGCCTGAGCCCTTCCCAGTGTGCAGAACCTCTGGCACTGGATGTGGGTTTTCCAAGACTGACCCCCTTCATAGTCCAAAAGATCCCATACACCACCTTTTGTAAGTCCCAGAGCATTTCAAGGAATTTCAAAGAGTGATGTTGATATGGGCAAGGAGGGGCTCACCCCACCCAGCACTGCAGCCACCACCTCTGGGATGTAGCAGAGCCAAAGGCAGCAACAGGAGCTGTCCTGCACAGCTGGAGTAAATAAATCACAATACCACAACCTGCTAAATCAACAGGGAACACAAGCAGGCAGAACTCTTATTGTAATACCACTGGTCTTTAATAATAGTATCAACAGTGCTTGGTGTTCCTATAAATGTGTCTGCATGCTCAGAAATTCAGCAATGGACCCCTCACAGTCCAGTGCTGTACAGATGGAATCACAAAGCCACATCAGGCCAGTTTGGGCTTGCTAAATTCACCTTCCCCATGCCACAGTGTCCCTGGCTAAGTGGCTGTCCTGCTGTGCCACACTGCATGAGGAGATCCAGCTGTCCTCTAGAAGAGGTCTTTGGGATTTAAGGCAAGTCCCCTGCCTTGGTCCTTGCTCTGTGTCCCTGCTGCAGTGAAGTTCACAAATCCATGGAGATGGTGCTGTGCAGAGACCATCAGGGGAGCTGTGGTCAGCAGGTTTTTCTGTGGATGGTCCAGTGTATCCCAGGCAGAGACAGTCACTGTGGCAGATCTGGGCAGGGGAACTGAGGGAGATGTGTTTGCCCTTGAACAGCAGGAACAATGCTGATTTTACAGCAGAAATTAAGCTGAGCCATCAGAGGAGGTGCCTGAGGAGAAATCTTCCCTTGCCTGAGGCTCAAGGATCTGTGACTGAGGCTAATCCTAGCAGGTGGCCAAGGCTTGAAACTGAGCCCAAAACAAACCCCAGCCAGTGAAGAGGAGGCTGCACCCAGTTGCTGTTCTGCTCTGGAGAGAGCAGTGTGACACCTACACTGATTTACACCATGGCAAGGACAGCAAATAAGCACATTGGAAATATTGGCTAAGCCTGTCCCCACTGAACTGGGTGGGAGATGCCAGCCCAGGTGTCACAAATGCAATGCCTGAGCTGGAGCTGCTGCCCTGGATCTCTTTGTCCCTGAAGAAAGCAGGACTGTCCAGGACAAGCCATCTCCAGGGTCTCACACATTCCCTCTGCTTTTCAGCTGAGAATAATGGCAATCCATTCAGTCCAACCCTGTGTGTCTGAGCTGGGTAATGGGAGCTCTCCTCAGCTTTTCCTTTCTTCCTCTCTGCTCACTGTTGTCCTTTATCTGAGGACAACAATCCTTTATCTCTGTGTGGTTGCTCTCTCCTGTTGGTCACAAACTCCCTGGTCAGTCCAGGGGTAGGAGCCTTGTCCCAACACATCCAATATTCCTTTAGCCCTCAAGTGACTGACCCATGGATTTTAGGGTGCAAAGAATTTCCAGGTGACACTGACAATGAGATCCCATTACTCTTTGCCTCATCCCAGCTGGTCTGTGGGGTAAGGTTTAGCAGCCTGTGAAAGAGCCATTTTGTAAGGAAGAAGGGTTTCTAATATTGGATAATATTTCCTAATATTACCTTGCCATTTCTATCTCCTCATGATTTCAGTTTCTTCCTTCTCTGGAAATTAACAGGGAAGTTTTGCAAAATAAATGATGTCATTAATGTCACTGCAAAATGTCAATGGAGAACACAAACAGGTTTGCTGTGAGCTTTGGGTGACATGTAAATAGGAATGTTATGCAAAATAAATATTTAGGCAAATAGGTTCTAGTTCCTCAGAGCTGCACAAATGAATAATCCAGAAAATGAAACAAAATTTCTCCCCCTCTGTCCAGTTGCAATGTGACAACTGGCAAGCACAGCCCAACAAAATGGATGAAACCTAAAGGTCATGGTGACCTTTTGTGTTAAAATACATATTTAAACTGTTTCTCATCATGCAAAAGGACCAGATATTCTTAGAGAAAATACCCACATTCTAGGCTGTGATTCTGAACAGAAGCTGTGAACTGCTGCCAAAGGACATAATTACATTCACTCCTACCTTAGAGAAGGAACGTTGCTGTTTTGAAGACAAATAGAATAAATAGTAATTAAAAAAAGCCTAATCTACCCTTAAAATGAAGAAATGATGCATAATAAGCTCAGTTATTATAGCAGCTTGTGATTTCATCAATTTCATAAACCTCAGAATAAAGGTCAAAACTCTCAAAAACAGCCCATTGTAGCCTAGCTGATCCACGAGTGTTTATCCCTGATTGACACAATGATAAAAGTGATGCTCATTAGAGGCTTTTGCCTCATTGGCAAGGATTTGCTGCTTGTGATCTGACCCTGCTGTGTCCTTCAGCAGCACCACGCTGAGTCCCACAGCTGCAGCCTGGGCTAAGTGCAAGGGGCTGTGCCTGTGCAGCCAAAGGCAGGGCTGTGAGACATCACTCCTGCAGGATCTCAGCCTAGCCTTGCTTGGTTTTCTTTAAAAAAAAAAATTCACCAAAAAAAATGAAAACAAACAAAACCTGACAAAGATCCAACAAAAGGTAAATGAGATCACCAGCAAAAGTACAAAAGAACTTTTTTATGTCACAGAATATCTTGGTTTGACAAATTAGCTGCACTATGTGTTGGTTTCAGATCAATTCTGCTCTGTTGCTGAGCTTGTTGCAAAGGGTATAATTAGTGTTATCTCATCCATTGTGAGCACTGGTGAGTTATTGAGCAGGGTGCTTTTCCTTCTGGTTTCCCAGGAAAACACACCCCAAAATACACAACTCACTTTGCCTCTAGGTGCAACAGGACTTAAGTGGTATGATAAAAAGGGCACACAAATTTCAGAAATGTTCTCCACAGGATATCAAGCTAAACTGTGCCACTTAATGGGGAATTTAATGTTCTGTACAGTGAAAGCTTGCTGTGTGCATTCCCTGTGTAACAAGTTAAATGGCTTTAAGTAACTGTGCTTACAGTGTTTCAATGAGACCCAAGTATATTAGAAAATCAAGCATCATATTCTTCAAATAATATGGCTAAAATGCTGGTAAATTCACAGTTACCATTCTCTAGGTATTAGGCAAAAATCCCCTATTTACACTGGATAATATGTACACATTTGGTTTGTGGAATGCTCCAATATCATATCAATTTCTCCTCTGTGAAAGCTGTAAGGAAAAAACCCTCTTAATCATTATAGAAATATATATTCCCAGCCACTAAGACATTTAAATATTTGGTATCTTGATGTAAAGAGCAAAGTGTCACTGAGTTGGTCATGACTCCTGATAAACTTGAATTACTGGGATTTGGTTTTGGTGCCACTCTTAAAATCCTCTAAAGGGTGCAGAAATTAGAAATCCTAAATTTTAATAGCTGATCACTTCAATGGGTGTATGTAAGTTTGCAAGTAGGTGTAAATACACAAATATATGTATATATATATAATTGTTTATATATTTCTCTTCCACAGCAAGAAAGTGTCTAGTAATTCCCTGTGCCCAAGTGGAGACAGTAAAGAGCTTTGAAGCTCTGAGTCTTCTGAGACAGCTGAGCACCCACCCTCACATCCTCGATGAATCAGGACTCTCACTCTTCCAGGGTGGAGTGGTAATCCCAAAATCAAAACAGCTGGGGCCAGTGGCCACATCTGCCACTGTTAGCCCTATGGCTGGAGCTCACCTGGAGCAGGTGTGTTACCTGCCCTCCCTGGATGCTCTGTGTGCCTGAGCACAGCTAGATGGCTGGGCAGGGCCGGGGTTCCAGCTGGGCAGGGCAGGAGGGTCGGGTCTGTCCTCCTGCCTGTCCTCCACGCGGGCACGGAGCTGCTGTCTGCCTCTGGTGTCCTTGCAGGGGGATGGACAGGGACAGGGGGGGCTCCCAAGCTCTGCAAGGGGCGTGTGGGGGCTGCATGCACCAGTCGTGGCTGTAATAAGGTCAGGAACGATGGTTTTGTTTAAATCCCTGCGGGTTGTTCTTTGTTCTTCTTCCCCTTGCTTTGAGGTGCCGACGGAACAGCACAGAATGAACGTTTTGGGTTTTCCAGACATGGCTCTTTTTTGTTCTTCTCCTACATCTGCCCCCACCCCCCGCAAGCCCCCACGGCCTCTGCTGCTCACATCAGGACCTGCTCTCGAGTCTCTGGCAGGCGCAGAGCCAGCAGGCCACCCCCAACCAGGGCGGAGGAGGCCAGGAGGATGGGAACCACCTTGGTTATCCCTACGAAGGAGGAGAAGATGGAGTTCCCCAGGATGGCACCAAACTTGCAAAGCCCGTTGAGGATGCCAAAGGCTGTTGCCCTGTGGGGAGGAAAAGCAGAAAGCAATGGTTGGGAGGCAGGTTCTGGCACAGCTACAGAAGGTTTGGATGGGTATTTTTGTGAATGCTCTTATGCTTCCCAGGCTATGCTTCTAGCAAGCAAAACTGGGTGGAATAAATCAGTAGATAAATAGATGCAGCTGTTTTGTGTGTCTGTGTGAATGGGAAGAAAGTCTGTGTGCACTCATTTCTCCTTTTCATTCTACCTTCTCCCTAGCTCTAGAATGGCCCACTCTGTCAGCCTTTGCCCTCTCCAAAGACAGGAGGACAAAATCTGCTCTAGATCTCCTCAAAGCCCTTCCAAGGGCTGTCCGGACTGGATTGTCACCAGAGACCATAGCTTTCCTCTAAATTCTGTTTCACCCAGCAGCTAAAAGTCCACTTCTTTTAATGTGCAGATCCCTCTCCTTCATTTCTGGCTTGCCCCAAGAGTCTGAAAAAGGCAAAAAGGGGCTTATAATAATATGAGGAAAGATTTAATCCAGAGGACATTGTCCCAAAGTCTCTTGATCTTCCCCATGTCCCAAATCACTCTGTCTACATGGTTTTCTCCAGGTTTTGGATGGGAGGGCTGCTCCAGTGATGAGCCATGATGAGAGGATGGGGATGCAGTGTGAAAGGCCAGACCTCCATGCACATCCATGGAAATGACAGAGTACTTCCTTCATTTTATAACTAGTTGATCTTTAAGGTCCCTTCCAACTCAAACCATTCTGTGATATCATGATTCTCTGATTCTTTGATTTATCAGCCGATAATTTCCATATGTCCACGTGATCCCTGTGTTCAACCTGCCATGCATGCAGAACTATGCTTGCAGAGTAGTTCTGTTCTGACCCCGGACTACACAGCCCTGAAGGACTGGTGAAAGTAAAATAAATAAAAATACATAGCTTTTTTCGCTGGGAACCAGGAGGACTAGGCAGAGGGTGGGGATTTGAGAAGAAATGTTCTGAGCACCTTTTGTCGGTGGGGTAGAGCTCCACGGTGATGACATCCAGGGCGTTCCAGGCGGCGATGCTGGCCCCGCAGAAGAGGCACTGCCAGCCGATCATCGCCGACTCGCTGTTCCCGAAGAACAGGAAGAAGCAGCACACGGCAGAGATCAGCATCGAGCCGCCTGCAGGGGGAACCAACAGAAAAACACTGGTACAGCTTCTTGCCTGATTGTACTCTTCCCCTGACTCTTGTCGCCCTGAATTTTTAAGATTTTCTAAGCCTTATGTGGTTTGTGTCCTTGTAGCAAACTTTCTCGCACACTTTCTGTAAATAGCCTATTGTTTCTTATTCTTTTATTCTTTTCTAATCTGATAGACTGTTGGTTTGTCCAGTGTCATTGGAGAGGTGGCACTGTCACCATTTTTTAAGATTTTCTAAGCCTTCTGACGTTCGCATCCTTGTAGCAAACTTTCTCGCGCACTTTCTGCAAATAGCTTATCGTTTTGCATTCTTTTATAGAAAAAGGGAAATTTGATAGACTGTTGGTTGTTCCAGTGTCATTGGAGAGGTGGCACTTTCACCCTCCAATCCACTGTCACTGTTAGAAAATCATAAATGTTAGAGTCAGAAAATAAACTTCCCTTTTCTTCACCCTGAGAACAGCAGTGTGTGCGCTCGTGTTGTCTGGTGTCCTATAGCGACAACAGCTGAATAAATACATTTGTTAAAGATGGATTTCAAGTGATGGCATTTCATCCCAATAACTATTAAATCTCTGAGGATCCAAAAACACCTTGATGCTGCCTATCTGTCATTCTCTGATGCTGGAAGCCAGCCTGGAAATGTTCTCAAAGTCCACCTGATCTTGCTGATAGTCCTGCTCTACAAAGACTGGGAAGACAGGCAATTCCAGGCAGGCTTCCAGCATCTCAGACTTCCAGATGGACCCAGGAAGAGCAGAGGCAAGTAAACATGAAAGTCAATGAGGAGGAAGCATCATTGTGAAGGTTTTTCAACTTGAGTTTCTAGTGATAAGCTTGTGCGTTTCATATCGTATCACTTGACACATTTCTAGTCCCAATTAGGATAATTTACAGTCACTTGTATGAAGCACTTGAGGTCTCTTTTAATTATAAGAACATCATTAGATTTCATGGCACATTTGCACAGGAGCCATAATTTTATGAACATCACCGAGGGAGAAAGTGAGAGCATTCATGCTCAGTTAGGCACAGTTCAGATTCAGAAATATTAATAGCTACATCACTGCTTTCTACCCCATTGAGAATTTTCAACTGAAAGATAAAATTTGGGAAAAATCAAACTATTTTTCACCAGAATGTTCTGTTATCACTGAAATATCTCCATTTATTACCAGGAAAGCAAACAATTTTCTCTGTTTGGTGGTTTTGGAGTCAATTTAGCACATCATCCAAAATAATTTGGATGTTGAAGAGTAACTAAAATGCTTCATTTTGGACATTATATTGCATCTTGCCACTGCAGTGGCCTGCCTATGAAAAGCTGCTGTGCAAGACTCCTTGTCCCCTTCTCCTCCATGGTACAAGGCCAGACCACATCCCCACAGTGTGCTGTGGATATTCCCCCTGCTGCAAAAGCCCAGCCCAGCACTGGTCAAGGCACTAAAAGATCTGCTGTTTTGCACAAGATAAAGTTTGGCAGAAAGTGATAAAAATGAATTGAAGCCCCAGAAAAGCACATAACACAAAGGAGAAATTCAGTTTTCCTGTTAAGCTGACCAGAAATAATATGTTCCACAGAGTAATACAGGTGGGATGCCAGAAGGCTCTTTCAATTGGAAATTCCATAGTGAAGCGTTTCAGCATGTCATTACTAATTTTTGTCCTGTTCTCATCTTTTTGCAGGAGAAATAAGCATTTAGGGCTCCAGCTGTCATCTCAATTCCAGATGAAAATGCTGAAATGCTGACATGTTTGCAGGATGGACAATCTGATTCTCATTCAGCTTCCTCTAATTTATTTCTCACAGGCCTCTGGTTTGTTTGGGTCTTTTTCAAATTCACCACATGAAAGCTCATTTTCCCTCAGTGTAAATTCCTGAGACAGTAATCTTGCTCTACTTTAACCTGTCTGCAGGTGAGGCTGAGCTAAACCTTCCCTGTGTTCTCAGAGGAGAGAGAGGAGCTCAAGAGAGTGATTCATCCCTTACCCCTGAGCCACATCCCTGATTTTATTACATTCCTTTGGCTGTCCCTCAGGGCATGATTCCCATATCATGGGATGGGAGCAAGGTCTGAACCCTGGAGGCTGCAACACCAGCAATTCCCAAAGTATTCATAAAGCTGATAAGGTGATAACTTGATAACTTATTCCCATGATGCTAAAGGGTGGCTCCTTTCTTGGCTGTGACATGGCCAGTTAATTTACCATATGGTCTCTGAAGCTGCTTGTGCAATCATGTGAAAATCAGATAAAAAACCAAAAGAGGGAACTCCTAGGCTGTCAAGCTGCCACATCAAATAACCTTTGTGAATATTCATTGCTACAAGCAAAATGTTCATTCATTTATACAGAGGCTTTGGACTTCAGCAGCAACCCAACAGGACCAAGAGCTCCTTTTTTCGCTCTGACCCTGATTTGCTGAACTCTGCAAAAACATGCCGGATTTGACACAAAAGGCAAAATAAATTTTAAAAAAATGTTACTGACACACAGAAAAGCAGGGTGAGGAGGTGGGGAGTAGGTCACTTACTGGCACAGATCACCTGCCTGACCCTCTAGTCTTTATCCTTCTGCTCCTTTCGTTTTGGGGATGACAAATTCACACTGAGCAGGGCTGTTTGCAGGGCTGAGCTCCACCCTGTCCTGCCCCATCACCGCCATCCCCACTCACCAATCATCTTTATCCTCCCGATTTTGTCCATGAGCAGAGCAGAGATGATGTTGCCTGGCAGCACGGACAGGCTGCCCAGGAAGCTGACCAGGTAGATGAGGAAATCATTGTCCTCCTCAAAGTCGATGTGGCAGCCTTCCTTCTCCTTCATGAAGGTGCTGTTGATGAGCCTGCAGTTGATGAATTTGTGTTCGTAGAGATCTGGGAGGGAAAGAGGCAAAGCTTGACCCTGCTTGGCTGAACTCTTCTCATACAACAGCAAGGACCAAAACAAAGACCCAAAAGGTTTCTCATCTATTGGAAATGGCCAGGGAGTATTTATTTCAGTGGAAATTTATTGGAGTGGCAAACTCCAGCTGAGCCTTTGGCTCCTGGCAGATGCAAACTCATACACTCCTTTTATTTGTGGAGTACACTCAGTATACTGAACTAGTATCCCCATGCCACAAGGACAGGGCAATGCAGCCTTTAGTTCTCATAGCATTATCATTTGTTCTTTATTAGAGTAGAAGTTAAGAGGTTTGTTTTTTTTTTATAAATTAATGGCTTTTTAAAGTGAATTTTATTAGTGACTTTTGATATAAATTAGTGACTTACTTTACTGCTGATGATCTTCAACTGCCGGTGGCTTGAATTTATATTTTAAGCCAGTTTTACTGAGTAGAGCTGTAAAGTGCTGAGAATTTTGCCATTCCTTTAACCTGTCAGGGCCTGAGTACAGAATTTGGCATTTCCCATACACCCAGAGACGCCAGAAGCCATGGGATCAAAATCTCTGATGGAGCCATCTGAGGTCTCCTTCCAAATGCATCACACTCTTTTCCTCCAGCATCACTCTCATTACCCAGCACACACTCCAACACACAGATCCCCACCATCCTTTCTCCCAGAAAGCAGATAAAATAGTTCTAATAAAATAGTTTCATGATAAAAAAAGTTCCCAGTTACAGAGATGACACCGCAGCAGGAATCCCATTACCGGTGTTATAAAAGACAGTAGAGATGATGGTGCAGTTTTCAAAGAAGGTCTCAGTGGATCTCACATCTTCAAAGTAGCAATCCTCAAATAATGAATCCTCAAATCTCACCTCCTTGAATTTCATGCCAATAAATCTGTGGGGCAGGAAACAGAACCTCACTCTGTGCTTTAAGATATTTTCTACACTGTATAGTGTGTAATGGCTATTTCAAGAGACAGAGCACTAATTCTAATTTCTAGTTTGTTTACAGAAAAGGTGTTGCTTCTGTGTTTTATTAGGAGGGAAGGGTCTGAAGAGTATTTTTTTAGAAGAGACATGGATCTTATAGGATTTGTGCAGTTTTTATATTCCTCACAATAATCATATCTGAGAAAATGTGCTTCTAAAGCTGAGGGGACACAAATCCTCTTGTGTTCAGTCCTAATCTGTCTGAAGATGACGGAATTTGACTCAATGCAGGGCATTTCCTTCATGAGCTGACCTTGCTGCCTTCCTTAGTCTCCCCCTTCCTCCATCGTAAATAAAAGCAGACATTATCAGGAGCCTATTGAGCCATTTGGTGAAAGGTTTCTGACAGTTGTTTAAACTCAAAGTGATTTTTTAAGTGAAAATGCAGCAGGGATTCTGGAGAGAGTGGGGAGATAATCTGAGTTCTGCTTGTAACCATCTCTGTTTGAGGTTTATTACTTACCATGTAATGAAAACAGATTTCACTAAAAATAATAAACTGTGTCAGGTGATTGATTTCTCCTCTGATGGGAAGTGTGACATGTCTGACCTGGCTGCCTGAAGGATG